>NC_073242.2:95391969-95695000 GCF_029281585.2 Gorilla gorilla gorilla
TTGTATCTATTACCTCATCTGACCCGCCAACAACCTTACAAGTGATTAGACTCATGATCCCTATTTTATAGATGGGTTAGGCAGAGGCCCAGAGAGGTTGAAAAATGACTTGTTCAAAGACACACAGCTGGCAAGTGGTGAAGCCAGCATATAGGATGGTCTCCAAAGCTTACATTTGCAACTATCACTACAGGGCACAGTATTTCCTGTTTAAATCATGATTTTTAAAAATTAAAGTAAATGGCGGAGCATGGTGGCTCACGCCTGTAATCCCAGCACTTTGGGAGGCTGAGGCAGGCAGATCACCTAAGGTGAGGAGTTCGAGGCCAACCTGACCAATATGGTGAAACCCCGTCTCTACTAAAAATACAAAAATTAGCCGGGCATGGTGGTGGGTGTCTGTAATCCCAGCTACTTGGGAGGCTGAGGCAGGAGAATCACTTCAGCTGGGGAGGCGGAGGTTGCAGTGAGCCGAGATCACACCACTGCACTCCAGCCTGGGCAACAAGAGTGAGACTCCGTCTCAAAACAAAAAGAAAAAATAAAGTAAACAAGGTGGGATCCTAATAACCAACATTTATTGAGCATGTGCCATGTGCCAGGCCCTATGCAGAATGTTTATGTCCTTGAATGCTCACAATGACCTCAAGAAATACATAGTATTAGTATTTTTAATGACGAAACAGAAGCACAGAAGGGTTAGGTAATTTGCTCAGGGTCACCAGCCAGGAAGAGAAGGACCCAAGTTCAAGCTCAGGTAGTGCTCCCAAAGACATCCTCTTCACCACTCAGCTAGAGATAGATCAACCTCATATTGTGATATTGAACAGTCTCTAAGATACATTTTTAAAATATATTTTAAGTCAAAAGCAAGGTATAGAGCAGCCTGTCTACGGTGCTATATTTTCTAAAGGAGACATATGGCCTGACACGTTTTTCTCTGCACAGAGTATCTGGAAAGCTATGTAGGAAGCTTGTACCAATTGCTGCCTGCAGGAAGAGGAACTGGGAGGCTGGGGTCAAGGAGGGAGAGAGATGCAACACTTTTAGACCCTTTCCATATTTTATCCCTGCCTTTAAAAGGATGAATGTGTAGCGTCCCTTTCAGAAAGAAATGATTTTCACTCCTTGATCAGTTTCATGGAGACATGGTGTTAGCTGGTATTTCCAGAGGGTACTCCCTGCTCAGGACTCGGGTTACGGAGAGGCCCGAATTTCTGTGTGATCTGTCACCCTCCAGTTGGAAATGACCCTCTCATTCTTGACAGCACACTAGAACAAGTTTGTCCAACTTGCGGCCTGCGGCCCAAGATGAGTTCAGGGTTCCAACAATCAAGTCAAAGGTGCCTGGAGGGAGGGAGGGGGCTGGGGGCAGCAGGATAGACCCTGCACTGCACAGGAAAGCAGGTCCCCTCTGCGGAGGGGAGACCCGGAATCAAACCAAGAGTCCTCTGCTGAACCAGCAGTTAGAGAGAGGGAGGGAGGGGAGACAGGGAGGGAGGGAGAGAAGAGGAAGGGAGGGAGACAGGGAAGCAGGGGGAGGGAAAGCCCCAGGAAGAACGGAAAGCAGGAGGGAGGGAGGGAAGGAGAGAGACGAGGAGGGAGGGGAGGGAGAGAGAGAGGGAGGGGGGAGGTAAGGCCCCAGGAAGGAGGGAGGGAGGGAGAAAAAAAAGGGAGGGAGGAAGAAAGGAAGAAAAGAAGGAAGGGAGGAGGGGAGGGAGGGAGAAGCAGAGGAGAGGGAAACGAAGAGAGAAAGGAGAGAGTGGAAGAAAGGAAAAATGGAGGGAGAGGAAGGGGAGAAAATGAAGGAGGGAGGGAGGAAAGCAGCCTTCTCTGGTGCTGAGATCAGAGGGATCTCAGCCGGGATCTGGCTGAGTGCGGCACCGAGTTCAGGGCCCAGTGACTGAGAAGAGAAACCTGAAGGCCTCGAGCCGAGGAGCTGCCACGCGGGCGGCAGGCGGTGCCACTCTGCAGAAGCGCAAACTGAGGCCAGAGGGGCAGCGGATCTCAGCTGGGTCCCCACGCTCGGCAGGAGACCGGGTGCTCCCCGCGGGGCCTGTGAGCGGGCCGCCAGGGCTGGGCTGGGGGTGTCAGCGCCGAACCGGGAGCGCAGCGCAGGGTCCGGGTTCACTGGGAGGCTGGCGGCGGCCGCGTGGCCACAGCGCCCCCTGGCGGCTACGGGAGTCCTGCACGCAGCGGCCGCGTCTCCGCGCCTTCCTGGAGCAGAAGGTTGCCTGCCCCCCGCGTGGCCCCCGGGTTCCCAGACAGCCCGCCCCGTCCCTAGCGCTCCGAAATGGCTGCCACCTGGCGTCTGGCCTGGACAAAACGAGGTATCCCGTCTGTATGTATTTAAAAGCGGACAGCAGGGTGCCCGCTGCTGTCACCCCACCGCCTAAAGAGGATAGACACTTATCTTCCCCTAAATGTGTAATTAGGAATTCCAGTGTGACCCCTCTCCTCATCGGACTTTAGTTCAAACTCAGGCAGCGGAAGCCATGTCCTTTTTCTGTGTGAAATTTAGGATTCCAAAAGGACAGCCCCTGCCGTCCGCACTGCCCACCCTCGTAACAGCTCACACCTCCCCATCCTGGCTTCCCTGGATCTAAGCGCTTCTCAGGCGTTAGTCCTCACATCAGACCTATTATTATCCCCTCCTGGGCGAGGTAACTGAGACACAGAGAGAGATTAAGGAACTCACCCAAAACCACATAGGTAGAGCGGAAGCTAGGATTTTAACCCAGGCAGCCTTGATTGCAAAAGAGAAAAGGGGAGAAAAGGAATGAGAGGGGGCAGAAAGAGAAAATTTACTTCTAAGACAAGGCAGTGCTGGAGCGCGCCTGCCTCCATTTTGTGTGAGGGTCTAGGAAGCCTTATTAGAAGTCTCCCAGCTCCTTTCCAGAGCCTGGCATCAGGATGAGGCAGTGAGGCGGGGAGCCCCAGACTGGGCTCACACACACGGAGCTGCCCAGGCCAAGGTTTGGGCCGCTGAATGGAGGGAGAGGAGTTCTGCCCACCCCACCCCATCCCATGCACCCAGGCCTCTCTATCTCTGCTGGCCTGGGGATGGGTCCACCAGGGTAGAGGTAAGCAGGTTTTGGAGAGGAATGCAGCATGGAGCTTATGCCTGTCTAGGTGACTTCTCCAAGCCTCAGAAGATGCCCGTGGCACAGTGACTCACTGTGGCTTCAGATTCAGCTCTGGCCCTCCCTTCTCTCGAGCCCCACCCTTGGAAGAAATGCAAGGACAGAAACTTCACTGAACTCCTGATTTTTGTGCCTGGCCCCAAACACAAGGGGGCTAGGGTCTGTGCATTCCAGAGACTTCCTCTTAGCTGAGATCTGAAATCCCCAAGTTTTCCAGTCAAGCTGTTGTAAACCCGTCCAGATCTCTGCGCACCTCCTCCCGGTGGCCTGCAGGCTGCAGAGCTGAGCCCAGAGGCCCAGTTCAGTGGGCAGGCTACAGGGGAGGGAGGGGAACCAGAGCCAGAAGGAGAGGGGCGTCTCTGAGACTGGGCTCCCACACTCACCTGGAATCATCTTTGAAGTGGAAAGATTAACACGGGATTCAGTTTCCCCTTTGTCAATGAGTGGTGTTGGAAACTACACAGAGATTCCTCTGTGCCAGTCAGGCCCCGCAACCCCAGGACCAAGAGAGGGATGAATCTTGATAAAACCTTGGGATGGAGAAAGGCAAGAAGGGTGCCATTCACGCACACCCCATCAGTCTGATTATTCCCTGCCATTACCACTACCCTGGAGGACACCAAACAGCTGCTTATTAAAACACATTACCTGAGGCCGAGCTTGGTGACTCACACATCCAATCCATGACAGGCAGGTTGCTTGAGGCCAGGAGTTCAAGACCAGCCTGGCCAACATGGCAAAACCTCATCTCTACTAAAAATACAAAAATTAGCCGGATGTGGTGATGCATGCCTGTAGTCCCAGCTTTCTGGGAGGCTTAGGCATGAGAATTGCTTCAACCCGGGAGGCAGAGGTTGCAGTGAGCCAACATGGTGCTACTGCATTCCAGCCTCGGTGATAAAGCAAGACTCTGTCTCAAAAATAAAAATAAAAATAAACACATTACCTGAGCCGCTGAATGTGTCAACACTCAGATGGACTCGCTCTTTCTTTGTAAATGGCTGGACCTTGGTGCAAGGCATGCTGGAAACTTGGATCTGTGGGGACAGGGGTCTGGGGAGCCCCTGACACCTTCCTGGAACAGGCCATGCTCCTCCCACCAGCCTCAGGCCCTTTGCATGTGTGGCTCGCTCTGCCTCTACTGCTCTCCCCCTACCCCTTTCACCCATGACACAGTGAGTCTTTCTTCAGCAGCAAGAAAAATGGTTTCTTCTCCAGGAAGCTTTTCCCGAGCGTAGTGTAAAGCTCTAAGGCAGCAGGGGTCAGGTGGCTTATGTGGGGTTCCCAGAAGGCACAGCCTGAGATAAGACTGGAGTGCAGGTTGTTTATTTGGGGGAGGTTCCCAGACAGCAAGAGTGAAGGATTGAGGGAAAATGGCATAGGGAGGAGTAAGATCATTAAAAGTTGTGTTGCGGTCATCAATGCTTCGGGCAACAGAGGCTCAGTGCAGCTGGGACCTCCTGACAAGCAGCGTGAAGTCCCCAGAATCAGTCCCCTAAAGGCCAAGAGCCTGGAGCATTCATCCACCAGCTCCCAGCCCTCATTGGCTGAGAGCTGCCCTGGGCAAGATTCATGCCCTGTATTGACTGCATTTTCTTATTTTCTGTATTCCTGATGCTCCGGCATTTGGGGCCTTGATCCTGGAGAGACTGCCCCTCCCAGAGCTAGCTAATTCCTAGAGATAGCAAAGGACTCCCCTGTGACTGCACCTTTGATGTACAAAGCAATCGTTCCGGAGCCCACACCCCCAACCGTCCAACTGCCAAGTCAATATTCTCTCTGCCCTAAATCACTACAGGGCCAAGAACCAGACAACTAGGAATGACCTTGAAAGCCCAGAGCCCTCCACAGTTATTCACACTATCCATCCTAAGCTAACTCAGTCTACCTACCCTGCCTTGCCCACACCTTCCCAAGAAATCCTCAAAAAAGGCTCTGAGCCTTGCTCTCCCCTCTCCCTCTTCTGCCTTCTGACCAGCCCTGGCGCTTCCCATGTGTTCCAGGTAGCAGTGTGCAGTGCCTCCCATTTCTAGAGTACTTAGTATAAACTTCTTCCTTTATGACAATCATCTCCCTGCCTGCGTGTCTGACCATACTGATTAAAACAAATCCTGGGTACATTTTAACTCGTGCCTTCACACCGCCAGGCTTGCATGGGCTAAGAGTGTTCCCACAATGCTGGAGAAGACCCTGAGGCAGAAAACCAACAGGCATCTGTCCCATACATGAAGTGGATGCTGTAAGAGCAAGGCAAGCTTTCTGAGCTTGTCAGGGAACCGGCCACCGGCCACTGTCGCTGGCACTGAAATCACAGCTGGCCAAGGAATATGATGAGCAGGGTGCCAGAGGTGTCTGCTGCATCCCATGTGCTTGTTTGCTTGTTTTTCTCACCATTGATCCCCCAGTGCCTAGCACAGTACTGGCATGGTGTGGGGACTTAGTCATTACCTGCTGAACTCATGAATTGAATCAGTGAGTGACTGAGTGAGTGAACCTTGTAAGCCCCAAAGGAGAATGACTAACAGTCCAATAGAAGACATTCAAAGGTTCCCAGCCAGTGAGGTCCAGTGGTCAAGTTTATTCCAGCAATAACCCAGCTAATAGCACCCTCCAGTCGCCAAGGTCCCAGGGCTGGTCAAAGCTAGGTCAGGTGGCAAAGCTGTCAGCCCAGCAAGGAAACTGAGGCAGAAAACTAAAGGAATTCATGGGATGTTAAGCCTTCACTCCTGCAATGGCTTGCATTTAAACAAGACTCCTTACAGGCCCCAGGGCAAGATCAGGTATGGGCGGGCGTAGTGAACACGAAGAAGCCCAGAGATTTACAATGGGCAGGACCAGGGTAACAAATCCAAACAGAAAAATAGAATCCATAAACCTCTTCTCCTAGGCTTCAGAAGGTTCCAGATTCATCTCCCTGAATGGCCACCACAGAGAAGTGGCACAAGAGTGTCACACCTGGGGTGCAAAGGACTGCCTACTATCCATCATAATCATAAATGTGTATATTGTCATAAACTTCCAGAAGATGGCAGTAAAGAGACTCATGCTAAGAAAATCAATACATTACAATAATTTTCCATATATGGAAGTGTCTTGAGAAAGGGAGAGGTTTTGCCTAATCTGTTTAAATGTGCTGTGTGACCTGGTGAGCAGATTTTTTTCCCTTCCTCAGTGAGTTTTGCCCAGGCTCAGAAACCCCCCAGGCCCCTAGAGCATAAACCAAGGGAAAGCAAAAGTCAACAGACATACAGGCAAGGAAGTGGGGGCAGGTGGCGGGGCAAGGCTGGTTTCATCTGCGTCTCCTTGGTTGCATCTCTAGCCTCATTCATGCAATAAACACTTGCTGAACTCTGCTGGGCACATTGGGGGTGGGTGAGGGACACATATGACCAAGATGGGGTCCTTTTGCTCAGTGTCGTGGAAAAAAGACTGATATGGTTTGGATCTGTGTCCCTGGCCAAAGTTCATGTCAAATTGTAATCCCCTGTGTTGGAGGCGGGGTCAGGTGGGAGGCGACTGCATCATGGTGGTGGGTTTCTCATGAATGGTGTAGCACCACCTTCTTGGTGCGGTTCTCATGATAGTAATGAGTTCTCATGAGATCTGGTTATTTAAGTGTGTGGCACCTCCCCTTTCACTGTCTGTCTCTCTTGCTCCTGCCCCTGCTATGTAGGACACCTGCTCCCCCTTTGCCTTCTGCCATGACTGGAAGCTTCCTGAGGCCTCCTCAAAAGCAGAAGCCACTATGCTTCCTGTAGAGTCTGCAGAACCATAAGCCAATTAAACCTCTTTTCTTTATAAATTACCCAGTCTCAGGTATTTTACAAACTTTGCTGTTAGGCAGACCTGGGTTCAAATCCAGCTTCTACTGCTCAGAACATAGAAAGTCACATACCCTTCCCAGCCCTCAGGCTCCTCATCTGCATAATGGGGATAACACCACCTGCTTTACAAGATGTAAAAAAGACCACGTGAGTAAAGTGCCTGGTGCAGAGACTGAAACAGACGGAGCTGGAGTTGGAAAAGAATTGCTATTTCCTTCTTCCTCCCTTGATATCATTGGAACCTCCTTCTTTAGAGGTTACAATCCAGCTGCTGAAGCAGCATATATTTGGTTGACTTTTGACTAAAGAAAAATACTGCCACTATTTTATGATGTCACAAAGTGGTAAAGGATTTGATAAGAGATTCCTGGGCCCTGTGTAATGTGGCACAACCATGAGAAAACCTCCCATACCAGAACTACTCCCTCGGGTTGAAAACCAAACATTGACTTGTGCAGCCAATGTTCTGGCTTGTCTGGGGGCTGCCTGAGAGACTGATTTCTGTCTTGCCTGACTCAGAGCACAGACAGGAATGGCAGCACAGAAGCCACTGGAAACAGGCAAGCTCCAAGGAATGTTACAGCTGCAGAGATTATGCAGTTCCACAGGAAGACAGCAGGAGGAGCAAGAGATTATGTCTCTGGAGAAGAAATAGACTAGGGAATTCGAGACGGTTAAAAAGGCATGCACAAGGCCAGAGAAGACACATCCCCAGAAAAGATTTGAGACGTCCCAGAACCTTTTGCCAGGCTGATTGGTAAAAGTCTCCTCATGCATGAGGCCAATTCATAAAGACTGGGAGAGGTGGTTGTTTTTTCAAATGCCAAAATCTCAACAAAAGATCACAAGGCATACAAATAAACAGGTAAACATGGCCCAATCAAATGAACAAAATAAAACTCCAGTAACCAAGCCTAAAGAAATGCAAATTGCTGAACTTTCTCACAAAGAATTCAAAACAATTGTGTTGAAGATGCTCAGTGAGCTAAAAGAGAACACAGATAGACAACTAAGTGAAATCAGGAAAATGGTGGATGAGTCCAATGAGAATGTCAACAGAAATACACTAAAGAAACAGAAATTCTAGAGCTAAAAAATACAATAACTAAGTTGAAAAATTCACTACAGCTGTTCAAAGCAGACTTAGGCAGAAGAAAGAACTCGCAAATTTGAAGATCGTTCATTTGAATCAAGTCAGAGGAGCACAAAGAAAAAATAAGAAAACTGAAAAGGCCGTAAGGGACTTATGGGACGTCATCAAGCAGACCCTTTTATACACTATGGAAATCCTAGAAGTAGGAGAGAAAGGGGCAGAGACCTTATTTGAGGAAATGGCCAAAAACTTCCCAAATCAGAGGAAACAAATGAAAATAGAAGTCCAAGTTCAATGAATTCCAACTGGTATAAAATCAAAGAGGCCCAAACTGTGACACATTATAATCAAACTGTCAAAAGACAAAGAGAAAGCCTTGAAAGCAGTAAAAGTGCTTCATCACAGACAAAGAGGCTTCTATAAGATTATCAGGAGGTTTCTCAGCAAAAACCTTTTAGCCATAAGGCAGTGGAATGATGTACTCAAGAGAGCTGAAAGAAAAAAGCTATCAATCAAGAATACTAAAACTGGAAAAACTATCCTTCAAAAATGAAACAGTTTTGTTTTGTTTTGCCTTTTCAAGGTGGTGAAGTAGAGGCTTTCAGTGTGCTTCAAAAACTTGGAAATAGCAAAATACTACATAAAGATCAACTCTGAGCTTTAATTCAAGAAAAAAAAAACCTGGGAATCCACTGGAATCATGAAGGACACCCTAAATCCTGGGGATGAGAAGGTGGGCAAACAGCCCCTGTGATTGCGTCTCAGTGATAAAAGTGAATAAAGCCCCAGTGCATGAGTGGGGCAGAGAGCCTCCTTTTGTGATTCACTTTTCCTCTGGGGAACACAGCAATCCAAGCCAAGGGAAAGCGCTTTGTTTCTCCCAAGCGCTGGAGCCAACTCAGGGAGAGGCTTGGAGATGCTGAGAGAGAAAGGTACCTGGAAAAGCTGCAGGCATTTTCCCAGACCTGGAACTGAGAGCACGGTGCCATTTTTAATATGAGTGTATACAAAGTCAGTTACTCTTTGGCAACCTGGCAGTGTGGCTGCACAGGCATTTTAGTCTCAGGCCAGAGATTGGAGCACTTGCTCTGGACCAGGGTACAGGCCTCCATGGCCAGAACTGTGGAAGGCACCTCAACAGTAAGCATTGGAATTGTGCTTTTCTCCATTGCAGACCTGGGGAGGGAGGAGAGCTGCTACAGCATGGTTTCTTCTGGGTGATGAGAATTGTAGCCAGGGCCAGCTTGGCAACCTGGAACCAGTCTGGTCTGCATGTGTCACTTCTGGGTGCCCCAGCCTGCTCCCTGGGATCATGATGCAGTGGGGCCCTCTCTGCTCTACCTCCCGGTAGAGCGCCAGGCATTAAGAGCACCCACTTGCCTGGACCAGCAGCCTGAGCTGCCCCACCCTTCTTGGGAATGGACTGTATGCACTAGGACCCCCTCTTCTCCATACCCAGGCTGTTCTCTAGGCATTCAGAGCATCTGCTCCCACAGACTAGCCGCCCGAGTTACCCCATCCTTCCTGTGCAGAGATCCTGGTACCAGGAGGCCCTCTCTGCTTCACGACCAGGCAGATCTCCAGGCATTCAGAGCACAGGTTCACCTGGCTCAGCAGCCTGAGTTGCCCCACCCTTCCTATGCAGAGATTGTGGTGCAGCTTGACCCTCTATGCTCCAAACTCAGTCAGATCTGCAGGCATTTGGAGCACCTGTTTATCGGGATTGGCAACCTGAGCTGCCCCACCCTTCTTGCACAAGGCCTCTCCACTCCACACCCAGGCAGAAGAACCCCAGGCATTCAGAGCACTCAGTCACATGGACCAGCAGCCTGAACTGCCCCACCCTTGCTGTGCAGAGACTGTGGCAGAGCAGGACCTTCTCCCCTCCATGCCAAGGCAGATATCCAGGCATCTGGGCACCCACTCTCCTGGATTAGAAGTGTAGGCTGCTCCCCTTCCCATACAGAGAATTGGGGCTGAGGAAGTTTCCCAGATGCATGCCTAGTCATACCTTAGGGTGCTTGGTGGGCACTCACTGGATTTTCCCTCAGCACTTGTGCTTATGCTTGCCACTTGGGGACCTGTAGATGGACCTGCCCAGTCTGATGCTCATCATCTTGGCCCCAACCTCTAGGCCTGAGCAGGGAGCTCAGGCCATTGTGCACTCCATGAATCAGCCCATTACCTGAGGCAACAGAGAGCTTCTCACAGTAAACAAGGATCAAGTATACACCTAGCTGCACTGGCCACAGCCAGCTCTTACCCATAAGCTCCATCTACTGATTTGTAAGTCAAACCACACAGCCCAATATAAAACCTGCTAACAGAAGTGCTTATAGTTATAGAAGCAAAGCCAAAAGACCCTACTCAACATTCTCTATAGTCACACCTCCTAGGGAGGTGGAAAAGGGAAAAGAAAAAAAAATTGTAAGGAAAGAAAGAAAAAAGTTTTATCCACATGAAAATAACTACAAAAATTAGAAGTGTCAATGCCTCCAGATGAGAAGGAGCCAGTATTAGAATTCTGGCACCATAAAAATTCTGAATGTAGTGATACCACCATCACACTAGCTCTCCAGCAATGGTTCCTAACCAAAATGGAAACTCAGAAATGACAGATAAAGAATTTAAAGCATGGATTGCAAGGAAGCTCAATGAGATCCAAGACAGGGTTGAAAATCAACACAAATAAACTTCTAGAACAATCCAGGAAATGAAGGAAGATTTAAATGCTTTAAAAAGAAATCAGAGGTTCTAGAATTGAAAAACTCATGTAAAGAATTTGAAAATACAACTGAAAACTTTATCAATAGAATAGACCAAGCAGAAGAAAGAATTTCAGAGCTTGAAGACCAGTCTTTTGAACTAACCCAGCCAGACAAAAATAAGGAAAAAAGAATTTTAAAAGTCGTTGAGAAATATAAGATCATGTAAAGCCATCAAATCTATAAATTACTGGCACTCCTGAGAGAGAAGGAGAAAAGTAAACAACCTGGAAAAATTATTTGAGGGAATAACTAAAGAAAATTTCCCTAGTCTTGCTAGAAAGGTGGATATCCAGTTACAAGAAATCCAAAGAACACATGTGATATATTATACAAAACAAATATCACCAAGGCATATATCACTAGGCTGTCCAAGGTCAAGGCTAAACAAAAAATCTTAAAGGCAGCTAAAGAAAAAGGTCAGATCACATACAAAGGGATCCCCATCAGGCTAACATTAGACTTTTCAGCAGAAACCTTACAAGCCAGGAGAGATTGGGGGCCTGTTTTCAGTATTCTTAAACAAAAGAAATTTCAACCAAGAATTTCATATCCTGCCAAACTTAGCATCACAAGTGAAGGACAAATAAAATCCTTTGCAGACAAGCAAGTGCTAATGTAATTCATTACCATTAGACCAGCCTTACAAGAGATCTTTAAGGGGGTTCTAAACATGGAAATGAAATGTTTTTGTGCTACCCCAAAAATACACTTAAGTATACACCCCACAGACCCTACAAAGCAACCACACAATAGAAACTACAAAGCAACCAGCTAACAACTTCACAATAGGATCAAAACTTCACATATCAATATTAACCTTGAATGTAAATGGTCTAAATCCCCCCACTTAAAAGGCATGGAGTGAAAAGCTGGATAAAAAAAAAAGACCCATCTGTCTACTGTCTTCAAGAGACCCACCTCACATGGAATGACACCTATAGGTTCAAAGTAAAGGATCAGAGAAAGATCTATCATACAAATGGAAAATTAAAAAAAGAAGCAGGGGTTGCTATTTTTATATCAGATAAAATAGACTTTAAGCCAATAATAGTAAAAAAAAAAAAAAAAGGACAAACAAAACAAAAAAAAAAGGACAAACATGTTGATAAAGGGCTCAGTTCACCAAGAAGACTTAACTGTCCTAAATATACACACACCCAACATTGCAGCACTCAGATTCATAAAAAAAGTACTGCTAGACCTACAAAAAGACTTAAATGGCCACACAATAATAGTGAGAAATTTCAACAGCCTATTGACCATGTTAGACAGACCACTGAGGCAGAACACTAACAAAGAAATTCTGGACTTCAATTTGACACTTGACCAATTGTACTTAATAGACATCTAAAGACTACTCCACCCGTCAACCACATAATGGACATTCTTCTCATCTGCACATGGAAAATACTGTAAAATCAAACACTGTAAGAAAATACTGTATGATCTCCCGAGATTGAATCAGGAAGAAATTGAAACCCTGAACAGACCAATATCAAGGTCCAAAATTCAACCTGTGATAATAATTTTTTTAAACTTACCAACTGAAATAAGTCCCGAACCAGATGTTTCACAGACAAATTCTGCCAGACATAAAAAGAAGACTTGGTATCAATTTTGCTGAAACTATCCCAAAAAATCAAGGAGGAGGGACTCCTCCCTAACTCATTTTCCAAAGCCAGCATCACCCTGATATCAAAACCTGGCAAAGACACAATGAACAAAGAAAACTACAGGCCAATATCCCTGATGAAGATAGATGCAAAAATCCTCAACAAAATACTAACAAATCAAATCCAGCATCACATCAAAAAGTTAACTCACCACAATCAACTAGGCTTTATTCCTGGGATGCATATAGTGCATATATATATATTACATATATTGCATCCAAGGACTAAAGCCTTTGAATCAGCCTTTGAACAAACCTTTGAACCAATAGTTGGTTCAACATATGCAAATCAATAAATGTGATTCACAACATAATTAAAAATGAAAACCATATGATCATCTCAATAGATGTGGAAAAAAGCTTTCAATAAAATCCCTAGTTTGCTGCTTAGTTTGTTGATAAAAACCTTTGACAAACTAGGTATCAAAGGAACGTATCTCAAAATAGTAAGAGCCATCAATGACCAACAAATGTCATACTGAACAGGCAAAAGCTGGAAACACTTCCCTTGAGAACAGGAACAAGACAAGGATGCCCACTCTCACTATTCCTGTTCAACATAGTACTGGAAGGCCTAGCCAGAGCAATCAGGCAAGAGAAAAAAAATTTAAAAGGCTTCCAAATAGGAAAAGAAGAAGTCAAATTTTTCTCCTTGCTGATGATATGATTCTATATATAGAAAACTCTAAAGACTCTGCTGACAGTCTCCTAAAACTGATCAACAACTTCAGTAAAATTTCAGAATGGGAAATCAATATATAAAAATAAGTAGCATTTCTATACACTAATAACATTCAAACTGAGAGCAAAATCAAGGATGCAGTTCCATTTACAATAGCCACACAAAAAAATACCTAGAAATACATCGAACCAAGGAGGTGAAAGATCCCTACAAGGAGAATTATCAAACACTGCTAAAAGAAATCACAGATGACACAAACAAATGGAAAAACATTCTAGGCTCATGGAGTGGAAGAAACAATATTATTAAAATGGCCATACTGCCCAAAGCAATCTACAGATTCAATGCTATTCCTATCAAATTACTGATGCCATTCTTTACAGAATTAGAAAAACTATTGTAAAATTCATATGGAACCAAAAAGGAGCCCAAATAGCCAAAGCAATCCTAAGCAGAAAGAACAAAGCCAGAGGCATCAGATTACCTGACTTCAAACTATACTATACGGCTACAGTAACCAAAACTACATGGTACTGGTATAAAAACAGACACATAGACCAATGGACCAGAATAAAGAACCCGGAAATAAAACCACACACCTACAGCCATCTGATCTTTGACAAAAGTGATAAAAAATAAGCAATGGAGAAAGGACTCCCTATTCAATAAACAGTGCTAAGATAGCTGACCAGCCATATGCAGAAAAATGAAACTGGATCCCTACCTTTCACCGTATACAAAAATTAACTCAAAATGGAGTAAAGATTTGAATGTAAGACCTCAAATTATAAGACTCCTAGAAGAAAATCTAGGAAATGCCATTCTGGACATCAGCCTTGGGAAAGAATTTATGAGTAAGCCTTCAAAAGCAATTGCAACAAAAACAAAAATTGGCAAGTGAGACCTAATCAAACTAAAGAGCTTCTGCACAGCAAAAGAAACTATGAACAGAGGAAACAGTCAACCTACAGAATGGGAGACAATATTCATAAGCTACGCATCTGACAAAGGTCTAATATGCAGAATCTATAAGAACTCAGAAAATTCAATAAGCAAAATCAACCCCATTAGAAAGTAGGCAGAGGACATGAACAGACACTTCTCAAAAGAAAACATACAAGCAGCAAACAAACATAAGAAAAAATGCTCAACATCACTGACAAATGCTCATCATCTCTTAAGATTATCAGAGAAACGCAAATCAAAACCATAATAAGATACTATCTCACACACGTCAGAATGGCTATTATTAAAGATATGATAATGTCCAGGCTGCAGATAAAAGGGGACACTTTATACAATGTTAGTGGGAATACAAATTAGTTCAGCCACTGTGGAAAGCAGTTTGGAGATTTCTCAAAGAATTTAAAACAGAACTACCATTTGATCCAGCAATCCCATTACTGGATATACACCCAAGGAAAACAAATAGTTCTACCAAAAAGACACATGCACTTACATGTTTATTGCAGCACTATTCACAATAGAAAAGACATGCAATCAACCTAGGTGCCCACCCTTCACTATATACAAAAATTAACTCAAAATGGATTAAAGATTTGAATGTAAGACCTCAAACTATAATGGTGGATTAGATAATCCTTTAGCTATCTAACGGTGAATTAGATAAAGAAAATTGGGTAACACTAAAGAACTTACTCATGTAACCAAATGCCACCTGTTCCTCAAAAACCTATGGAAATAAAAAATTAATTTAAAAATTTTTTAAAAAGAAATTGTGATACATATACACCACAGAATACCACATAGCCATTAAAAGGAACAAAATCATGTCCTTTCCAGCAATACAGATGCAGCTGGAGGATCTTATTCTAAGTGAATTAACACAGGAACAGAAAACCAAATACTGCATGTTCTCACTTATAAGTTGGAGCTAAGCATTAGGTACACATGGCCATAAAGATGAGAACAATGGATACTGGAGGCTACTAGAGCAGGCAGGGAGGGTGTGGGGAAAGGGCTGAAAAACTACCTGTTGGGTACTATGCTCACCACCTGGGTGACAGAATCAGTCATACCCCAAACCTCAGCATCATGCAATATATCCATGTCACAAACCTGCACATGTACCCCCTGAATCTAAAATAAAAATTGAAATTATAAAAAAAGAGAAATTAACACTGTCCCAGATAAACAAAAACGGGGGGCATTCATTACCATTAGACCTGTCCTAGGAGAAATGCTAAAGGGAGTTCCTCAACTTGAAAGAAAGGACACCAGACAGCGGCATGAAGCCATATGAGAATATAAAGACATCCCATGTTAGTGGATTGAAAGACTTAGTATTATTATGATGTCAGAGCTACCCAAAGTGATTTAAAGACTCAACACAATCCTTATCAAAATCTCAATGGCATTTTAAAGAATATAAAATTCATATGGACTCTCAAGAACTCTGAATAGCCAAAATAATCTTGGGGGAAAAAAAAAAAGAGTTAAGTTGGAGATCTCACACTTCCTGACTTCAAAACTTATTAGAGAGCTAATCAAAACAGCTTGGTACTGGCATAAAGACAGATATATAGACTAATGGAACAGAATAAAGAGATAAGAAATAACCCCTCACATATACGGTTAAACGATCTTTGATAAGGGTACCAAGACCACTCAAAGGGGCAGTCTCTTCAACAAATGGTGTTGGGTAAGCTGGATATCCACATGCAAAAGAATAAAATTGGAGCATTAATATTATGGACTGAATTGTGTCCCTCCCAAATTCATATGTTAAGGCCCTAATTCCAAATATGATTATGTCTGCAGATAGGGCCTTGTATTAGTCCATTTTCACCCTGCTGATAAAGACATACCCAAGACTGGGCAGTTTATAAAGAAAAAGAGGTTTAATGGACTCACAGTTCCACTTGGCTGGGCAGGCCTCACAATCATGGCAGAAGGCGAAAGGTGAAAGACACATCTTACATGGCAGCAAACAAAAGAGAATGAGAGCCAGATGAAAAGGGAAACTCCTTATAAACCCATCAGATCTTGTGAGATTTATTCACTACCATGAGAAGAATATGGGGGAAACCACTCCCATGATTCAATTATCGCCCACCAGGTCCCTCCCACAACATGTCGGGATTATGGGAGCTACAATTCAAGAAGAGATTTGGGTGGGGACACAGCCAAACCATATCAGGCCTCTAAAGAAGTAAATAAGGTTAAATTAGGGCCTTAGTCTAATAGGACTGGTGTCTTATAAGACTTATAAGAAGAGGAAAAGACAACAGGATATCCCCCCACCTCAATCTCTCTCTGCCCCCCCCTCTCTCTCTCTCTCTCCTCTCTCTCTCTCCCCATGCGGACAGAGAAAATGCCACATAAGGGCATAGCAAAGAGGAGGCTATCTGCAAGCCAGGAAGAGAAGTCTCAACAGAAACCAACCCTACTGGCATCTTAATTTGGACTCCTAGCCTTCAGAACGGTGAGAAAATAATTGTCTCTTATTTAGTCACCCTGTCTGTGGTATTCCGTCATGGCAGCCTGAGCAGGCTAATAATATACTTATCTTACACTATATACAAAAATTAATTCAAACGGATTGAAGACCTGAACGTAGGACCCAAAACTATCCTAGAGGAAACTCGTAGAGGAAAACGTTGGGGAAAAGCTTCTTGACATTGGATTTGGCAGTGATTCTTGGATATGACATCAAAAGCACAAAAGGCAACAAAAGTAAAAATAGATAAATGGGACTACACCAAACTTTAAAAGTTTCATCCATCAAATAACACAATCAGAATGAAAAGACAAATAATGAAATGGGAGAAAATATTCACAAATCACGTATATTATAAGGTCTTGATACCCAGAATATGTGAAAAAATTATATGACTCAGCAACAAAAAATAAAACAACTTGATTTTAAAATGAACAAGGGACTTCAGTTAACATTTCTCCAAAGATGATATGCAAGTGATCAATAAGCATATAAAAATGCTCAAAATCACAGTAATTATTAGAGAAATGCATATCAAAACCACAATGAAATATCACTTCATACCCCTTAGGATGGCTACAAAAGAAAAACAAACAGCAAAAAGTAGTGCTGGCAAGGATGTAGATCAAATGGAACCCCAGTGCATTGTTGGTGGGATTGTAAAATGGCGCAACCACTATGGAAAATAGTATGTTGGTTTGTCAAAAAATTAAAAATAAAACTACCATATGTCCCAGCAATTCCATTTCTGGATATCCAAAAGAATTGAAAGCAGGCTCTCAAAGAGATATTTGCACACCCACGTTCATAGTAGCACTATTCACAATAGCCAAGAGGTAGAAGCAATTCAAATGTCCATTGACAGAAGAATGGGTAAACAAAATGTGGTATATACACATACAATGGAATAGTATTCATTCTTAAAAAGGAAGGAAATCGTATCACATGCTACACCATGGGTGAACCTTGATGATATTATGTTAAGTGAAATAAGCCAGACGCACAAGAACAAATATTACCTGATAACTATTTATATGATGAATCTAAGATAGTCAAACTCATAGAAACAGAGAGTGGAATGGTGGATGCCAGGACTGAGTAGAAGGAGGAAGTGGGGAGTTCTTGTTTAATGAGTATAGAGTTTCAGTTTCCCAAGATTGAAAAGTTCTGGAGATTTGCTGTATAACAATGTGAATATACTTAACACTACTGAACCATATGCTTAACAGTGATTAAAAGAGTAAATTTTCTGTTACGTGTTTTGGGTTTTTTTCTTACTACAATTTTAAAGAGAAAGAGACAAATCCCTGGACTATCGTTAGATCCAGGTGAGAGAGGCTCCTGCCTGGGACTGGTGTGAGGGGGTTATGGGGAGGGTGTGAGGATGGCATGGGGACAGCATCAGGTGGCCGCAGAGTGGGTGTGGAGAGGGTGTGGGGGGCGTGTGGGATGTCTCAGGGTGAGGACCGAGCAGATGCTGAGTAAAGGTGCTGAGGTGGGTAAGCACATGACGTGTTCAGGCAACAGGTAGTCTGTCCGTACCACAGAACCTCAGGGCCATGAGGGGAGATGCTGCTGGGAAGGAGAGCTAGGGTCAGGTGGAGAAAGGTGTGAATGTCGGCTGGCTAAGGAGTGGCCGAGGGCGGCCACAGAAGGTTTCTAAACTAGCAGGTGAAACAAAGAAATGTGTGCTCCGGGAGCATCACCCCTGGCAGGCAATGGGAAGTAGAGGAAGGCACAGAAGCTCAACTTTGGCTCCCTTGCATCGCTAGCAATACCAGTCACTCTAGTCCTGCCCACAACATGGTGAGTGGAGGGTGGAAGACCCAATCAAATCCTGACTTCCTATCTGTGCCTCTCCTTCTAACCCTGCTGTTCCCAACATCCCAGCATCACTCACTTCACTGTGTGTAATGAGCATGAAAGGTTATACTATCAACCCGCAGATGCCATGGGATAGGGGATATTTAATGGTGTTACCCGGGAACCATCAGGGAATCAAGGACTTCTGCATAGCAGGGAACTCTTTTCCAGGTAGCAAGCAACTCTAGAAGTTATTTTTCCCTGTCAGAGAGAGAGAAAGAGAAAAGGGAGCTTATGAAAACATCTCTCATTATTAGAACACAGAACAATGATCATGCGGATGGAACAGAAAGAAACAGCACAGAGATGCAGAGGAGTGAAGCCATCCCCCTGACAAAACAGCCAGTAGGCAACTTCCAAAGTGTGCACTGATAATTGCAGTAACCAATTAGGAACAGCAGTAGCCAAATCTGTAAGAATGCTATTGCCAGAGGTTCTGTACTTGGGGGATTTTCCATCAACAAATTGCAGATGAAGAGACTGAGAATGCCCTGCCTGTACTTGGTCTAAAAGGCCCAGATTCAGGGAAGCTAGCCTTGCAATGCACCCACGTGTGGGAAGTGGAGGCCACCTGACAGCTTGACTTCATCTAAGGCTCTGCCCACCAACACTCAGCACAGCACCCCTCCCTCCACGCCTCCGCTGTGCTCCCAGGACCTGCCCCTGCGTCCCCCTCGTCCCCATGACTGCCCCTTCACTCTGTGACATTTCCTGTCTCCACTGACCCCAAGTAATTCCAAATACAGTCACCAGAGCTTTTCTTCTATGACTCAACAACAAAAATTAAAATAACTTGATTTTAAAATGAACAAGGGACTTCAGTTGACAGTTCTCCAAAGATGATATGCAAGTGATCAATAAGCATATAAAAATGCTCAAAATCACACTAATTACATGCCCTCAATATCAAATCACTAATCACACTAATTTCATCCCCTCAGGATGAAATCCGAACCTGCAGTCATCTGAAGGTTTCACTGGAGCTTGAGGGTCAGCTTCAAGGGTGCCTCATTCCCACGCTTGTCAGGTCAGTGCTGGCCATTGGTGGGAGGCCTCATTTCCCTGCCATGTGGGCCTCTCCACAGGGCTGCCTGGGTATCCCCACCATGTGGCTTCCCCCTAAGGGAGTCTGGCATGCCCCCACCCCCAAGCAAGCCATCTAAGAGGAGGAAGTAAATGCTGCAATGCCCTTTCTGGCCTAGTGTCAGATTTCTGTGAGCCCACATGTGGCCCCAGCCTGACTCCTAAGACAGGAGTGTAGGTTACATTTCCAGGCTCTCTGCACATCTAGGAGGTAAGGGCAGGAAAGTGGTATGAGAAAGCAAAAGAAATCTCTCCCTCAGCCTCAGCACCAGGTCCTTAAGAGGGGTGACAATGTCCAGGCCTGGTGGCTCACACCTGTAATCCCAGCACTTTGGGAGGCCAAGGCAGGTGGATCATCTGAGGTCAGGAGTTCAAGACCAGCCTGACCAGTATGGTGAAAACCCATCTCTACTAAAAATACAAAAATTAGCCAGGCGTGGTGGTGGGCGCCTGTAGTCCCAGCTACTCTGGAGGCTGAGACAGGAGAATTGCTAGAACCCAGGAGGCAGAGGTTGCAGTGGGCCGAGATCGTGCCACTGTACTCCAGTCTGGGCAACAGAGCAAGACTCCGTCTCAAAAAAAAAAAAAAAAAGAGGGGTGACAAGGGGCAAACCTCAGAACTGAAGGACATATTCACTATACTCAGTCCCCACGTGCTCATGTGGGTTCAGTTGTTACTAATTAATCTTTCCATCGTCTTCATCAGAACCTGAGTTCCAAGGGCCCTTTGGACATTGTGATGATGGTGTGGGATGGGGGATATTTGATGGTGTTACGCAGGAACCATCAGGGAATTGAGGACTTCCACATAGCAGGGAAGTCTTTCCCAGGTAGCAAGCAGTTCCAAGGGCCCTTTGGACATTGTGATGATGGCAGTTGAACTCATTACTCAGTGCTGCATATAAAATTCCTGCCCCAAAACTTAGTGGCTTCACACAACAGTAAACGATTATCTCTCACAGTTTGTGGGTCATGAACGCAGAAGTGACTTAGCTAGGAGTCCTGGCTTAAAGTCTCTTGTGAGGCTGCCCCCAGGATGAAATCCAGACCTGCAGTCATCTGAAGGCTTCATGGGGCTCGAAGGTCCACTTCCAGGGTGCCTCATTCCCACGCTTGTCAGGTCAGTGCTGGCCATTGGTGGGAGGCCTCAGTTCCCTGCCACGCGGGCCTCTCCACAGGGCTGCCTGGGTATCCCCATCGCGTGGCTTCTCCCTGGGGGGGGTCTCCCCACCCCCAAGCAAGTGATCTAAGAGGAGGAAGCAGATGCCGCAATGCCCTTTCTGGCCTAGTGTCAGATTTCATGCATCACTCCTGCCACCACCCTGTTGCTCACGCAGACCAGCCCTGGTTCAATGCGGAGGAGACCACACAGGATGGCGGTATCAGGAGGCACCAGGGCCATCATGGAGACCAGCTGCCCCAGCAACCGGCCCAGAGCGAGAAAATAGCCCCACTCCCAGGCCTGCCTGTCTGACTTGGGTTGCCAGCATGGGTCCCCAGCAGGAAGTCTTCCCAGGGCCCATCATGTTGCTGAGGCTTGTGTCTTCTCTGGGAAGCTGCCTGGTGCCTGTGGGTTGGTGGGAGGAACAAAGAAGAGACCACAGGCCAGTAGCCCTCAAGACAAGAAGGAGACTGAGCTCCTGAACCAACCCATTTCTCATGCTGCAGTAGAGCAGAAACACAGTTCACAGCTCACAGACTGTTCTTTGGACTCCTGTTGACATCTCGCAGGACACAGCATGTGGGACCACTCAGGGAGCAGACACTACACCCTGAAGTCTCTTTATTCCTCTGACTGAGTGGTTCTCAACTGGAAGCAGTTTCACTCCCCAGGGGTTATTTAGCAATGTCTGGAGACATTTTTGTTTGTCACAACTGGGGATGGGGGAGATGTCTGTTGGCATTTAGTGAGTAGGGGCCAGGGTGCTATGAAACCTCCTGCAATGCACAAGACAACCTCCACAACAGAGAATGATCTGGCCCAAGATGAGCTGAGGTGGAGAAACCCTGTGCTAACCATTTCCAAAATAAGCAGTGGCCAGGGGTGGGAGAGAGGCTGCAGGGAGGGTAAGAAGTGATGTCCCAGGGGTTGTCTAAATGCCACCAAAGCTGCCATGAGGCTCAGCTGCCCACCTCGTGGAGCGGGAAGTTTCTGTGACCAGAGCCCCCAAACACAGCTTTCTTGGAGTGAACAGGACCTCAGAAATGAGGAGAATGACCCTGTGCTGTCTTCAAGCAGAGAATTTCCTGCCCTGGCCTGATGAAGCCAGAGAGAGGCCACCCACATTCTGCCAGGAGGTGAAGCCAGCTCTAGGGGGGAGTTATTGGGGTGGCTGACCTTGACCAAAGGCCCCCCAAATCCACAATGCAGGGGCCCATCTCCCCTCAGGACCCCAAAATGTGATGCTCTAAAGAGCCAAAATACTCAAACCCATGAGTCTTTTATCTGGAGAAAACCTGCCTTCCTGTCCATCCACCTGCAGGACGCATGCACACAGGTGCACACACAGACCCACACACTGCCTCCCAGACCAGCCAGCCACTCCCTGCACTGCTTTTATTAAGGGAACAGACATTCAAAGGTATTACACTCCTGCCAATATTCTGAGCCATGAGGTTTGTCCGATGGGAAAATGGATCCCGGAAGCAAGTTTTGGTGGACCAATCCCCTCTCCCCAAGATGAGGGCTCTGTCTGGGAAAAGCACCATCTTCTGGCCAAGGCAGGCAGAGGGCAGCAAAGGAAATGTCCAGGGCTCTTACTCATTCATTTGTTCTTTCATTCAAGAAATACCAAAATAGAACTACTGTAAGATCCAACAATTCCACTACTGGGTAGACATCCAAAAGAAAGGAAATCAGTATACTGAAGCTATAGCTGCATTCCTGCATTAATTGTAGTGCATTCACAATAGCCAAAATACGGAATCAACCTAAGTGTCCATCAATGGATGGATGGATGGATGAATGGATGGATGAATAAAATGTAATTATATATATATATACACTATGGGATATTATTCAGCCATAAAAAGAATGAAATCCTGTCATTTGCTGCAATGTGAATGGAACTGGAGGTCATTACGGTAAGTGAAATAGGCCAAGCACAGACAGAAAAATACTGCATGTTCTCACTCATATGTGGGAGCTACAGAGTGGATCTCACGAACATAGAGAGTAGACTGGTGGTTATCAGAGGCCAAGAAATATAGCAGGGGAGGGGAATGAAGAGATACTGATTAATGGGTACAAATATACAGCTGGAAGGAATAAGACCTGGCGTTCAGTAGATCAGTAGGGTGACTATGGCTAGAATTAATTGATTGTACATTTCAAAATAACTAGAAGAGAATAGTTCAAATGTTCCTAGCCTAAAGATGAATATTTAAGGTAGTGGATATCCCAATTACCCTAATTTGATGATACAAAGGTATCAAATTTTCACATGTACCCTGAAAATATACACATCTATTATATATCAATTTTTAACAAAATAAAACAAGAAAAAACAAAAAGCAATGGTCTAGCTCTATACTAGACACAATCAAGTAGAATTTGAAATAAAAAGACAATCCACTTAGAATAGTACAAAAACTTTAAAACATTTTGAAATAAATGTAGTAAAAAGATACCTGGGCTATATGATGAGAACCGTAAAACCTTGTGAAGGGCTACATGAAAACTCAACAAGTGGAAAAACATACCAGTTCCTGCATGGAAAGACTTAATATGACAAATACGTCAGTTCTGTCCAACTTGTGATACACAGTTAATGAAATTCCAATTTTAAAAAAATACTTACTGAGCCCCTGCCTCACGTGGAGCACAGGGCAATGGACAAGGTAGATACAGTCCCTGCCCTTGGGGAGCTCATGCCTCGTGATGGGGACAGAGCTCCACAATTAGTCACACACTCATCTAGTTAGTCACCACTCTCTACTAGTTAGGAAATGTAGTTCTCATTTTTCTTTTCTTTTTTTTTTTTTTTTTCTTCTGGAGACAGAGTTTTGCTGGAGTGCAATGGCACGGTCTCGGCTCACTTCAACCTCTGTCCCCCAGGTTCCAGTGATTCTCCTGCTTCAGCTGCCCAAGTAGCTGGAACCATAGGCATGTGTCACCATGCAGGGCTAATTTTTGTATTTTTAGTAGAGACAGGGCTTCACCATGCTGGTCCCCAACTCCTGGCCTCAAGTGATCCGCCCGCCTCAGCCTCTCAAAGTGCTGGGATTACAGACGTGAGCCACCGCACCCGACCTCGTTTAATCCTCTTGATAATCCATCTAGACCCGGTGGCATCCCTAGCTTCTGCTTCTCCATCTCCCCGCTCCTCCTCTCAATCATCCTGCCCATTCAGCTCCCTGTCTCTCCCTTGGCCATTCTCACCTCCGTTCCCCAGGGTCATAAATCAGGATTCCTTATCCTATCAGAATGTTGCCTCAGTCTCCTCCCAGGCCTCCTGTCTCCAGCCCCATCGCTCTAATCCAACATCCATGCTGCAACCAGAGGAGCCTTTGACCTGAAGGCTCACATCACTGTCCCACATGACCCGTGAGTGGCTCCCCACTGCCTTCCTGCTGAAACTCAGACTGATCAAATGGCCCATCGGGTCCTGTATGTGTGGGTTCTTTACAGCCTCCACTTGCACCTTACTGCACAGCTCATCCTCTCCTGCAGCCACACTGAACTCCTGCTGCAAAACTCTTGCAAGCAAAAACTGATTTTGAAGGAATTCAAATCTTTACTTGCACCTCTCACAGACTCTTAAGAGGTTTGTAATCATAACTGCCCCTGCTCTGATGTTTCCTAACATCCCCTTTCTGTTCTCCTCCCATTCTCTCCAACCCTGGAGCTGCTCGGGACTTTATAATTCCTGACCTTCAACTCTCTCCCTGGTTCCCTGATACCCCCTAACCATGCCAAATCCTGTCATTACCTCCCTATGCACACATTTTTTTCCTCTCTCCCTCCACTTCTGCCTCTCTTTCCCATCTTGTTCTTCATAAATAAAGCAGAGAAGCCAACTGGAAAGGCCCATCTCTCCTTAGAGCACACCAGACAGGCAGACACCACAGGGTGAAAGCTGTCTCCTTAACAGGGATGAGAGCAGCTCACACAGATACACCTTGCTGTGCTTCACCACCTTCTTCACCTTGAACGCCCTCAAAGCTCCTTCCTGCTCAGGCTGTCCCTCCTCTGAACTACCCTTAGAGGCAAGGTCAGTGCCCCTCCTCTGGGTCCCCCTGAGTTCCCCTGCATTACAGGACTTGTCACCTCACTGGCATTGCCTACCAGTTGTCCCTGGAGATGGGAGAGGGCTTGGGGCTGGGGCAGCACCCTGTTCTTGCCCCATCACCACCCCCACCCCCAGTGGATTGGACGGAGAGTGGCTTGGACTGAAATGAGCAAAGCCCCTACCCAGATCCATGAAAGCAGAGGAAGATGGGGAAGGGGAGGAAGTTCTCCGTGGATGTGGACAGGATGTGGATGCAGCAGTGGCTTGCAATGAAACCACTGCCTTGTCAACTCCCACTCCAGGGACTGCCTTCCCAGGATGGAGGCAAGGAAGAGTAATGTCCTGACTGGGTGTAGGAGTTTTCAAATAGACACTTGGCACCAACAAGTGAAAAACGATCATACTGATCCATTTCTCCCCATTTTATCTGATCTGATAGGGAAATACCTTCCCTTCTCTTCTCTTCTGGGTTTGAATCAGGGCACTTGGGAAACAGTTTAAAAGAAAAAAAAAAAGGAAGGAAGACCCTTTCTAATGAAATGGAGCTGTCTTTCCTTCCCTCCTCCACGCTAGCCTCCCTCCTGGGATATGAACCTTCCAAAGGCTGCAGTGACAGGAAGACGCATTTGTTCAAGGCAGCAAAGGGGACAGATACCCTTTCAGCATCACAGATACGATAAGACAAGGCCAGTGTTTGTCGAGTCAAAGAGCCAACCAACCCAGAGTCCCTCCGCCCCACTCTCTGTCCTGCAGAGAGGAGCCAGAGGGGACTGCGTGCTTCAGACCTACACCAGGCTGACCTGATTAAGACAGGAACCCACAGGGACAGGCTACCAAGGAGCCTTGGGGCAGGGGAGACAAGAAACAGAATTCAAAATTCATGTCCAAGTGACCATAGGAGCCACAGTCACACGGGAACATTGCCCCAAGAGCCAAAATCAAAAGACCCATGCTGGAAGACATTGCTTGAACACGAAGGACAGGACTATTCTGTATTCCTCTGAGCTCCGTGTGAAAGACTGACCTGCTGGCAGAAAGGACAATTAATATTGGAGCTTTCCACCCTCCCTATCCCCTGATCGGACTACGTTATTAGGGCAGCATTTATATTGATAAAGTGCGGCCCATTTACAGAACCTATTTATGGGCAGTGGATTGATTCATTTTCACAACGTGGGTCTTAACAGAGTGGCAGATTGTGTTTCCCAACAACCATAACTGTATTCTTGTCTCCCAAATTCTCTCCTACAATGTGGCCTGGAACTCCCCCCAGCAAGGGGTGGGGTCCACATCACCTTGCCTTGGATCTAAGTGGCAATAGAATATAGCCGAAGTGACACCATGCGACTTCCAAGACTGGATCGTTAAAGGCTGTGCAACTTTCTTTCACCTTATTCTCCAGAATACCCAGCTTGTTGGAGCTCAGAGCTGCCCTATAAAAGGTTCAACTACTCCAGAGACTGCTTGACTGGGAGTAAACCAAGCACATGGAGAAGCCATGGGCATGTGTTTCTGTTGGCAGCTGTAGTCTTCCAGGCACCCCAGCTCAGATATCAAACATATGAATGAATGAATGAATGAATGAATGCGCCTCCAGGTGATTCTGAACCCCAGACATCACAGAACAGAGACCAGTGATCCCTGCTCTGCTTGTGAAGAATTCCTGACCACAGAATTTAGGAGCCAAATTAAATGATTATTTGAAGCTGCTGTGTGTGGCTGCAATTTGTTATACTGCAATACTGACTGGAACAGGTAGAGCAGAGGTAGGTGCTACATAAATCAAAGGCTGGAAAAACACCTTGCTATTATTATTAAAACAAACAGACCTAAGCTCAAGCTCAAATTCACTCAGACCAGTTGCTAAACCTCTCTGAGCCTTGGTTTTATCATCTGTAAAGTGGGAATAGCACCTCCCTGGTCGTGAGGACATCATTAACTATCAGAATCATCATCATGAACGCTGAGGGTGCTGGGGCTGGGGCTGGTGTGACAACTGTTTGACTATGACACCTAACATGAACTTGCAGGTGATGAGAACTGTTCTGACATTTATAGCACGTTGACCCAGTTCTGTGGGTAATCAGGATTCCGTGTCTTTCCAGACTGAATGAGGAATCTGAGGCATTGCCCCGATGACAGAAATCGGTGAAATTTAATTTCTCTTCTATATATTTTTGCTTGAGTTGGTAATTTCTTTAAATGCACAGAGAAATTCACTGTCAAAATACAGAAAAATTGTTCACAGATAAGCGGAAGAGGCAAACATGATATAAAGTTTCTAATGTGATTTTTCTGAAATGGAAATTGAACTCTTGCCTCAGTTCAGCACAGAGGATGCTGCCAGTAGAGTGTGGAAACTTTGAAGACAATGACATGAGTGTGTTTCAAACTGGAGGGTGAGGGGGTCCCAAGGACATCCCAAGGAAGGGCCGTGGGACAGGAGGGAGCTGCAGCCTTGCAGAGAAGAGGGGAGGAATGGGAGACTCAGCCATCCCACTCAGCTGACATGGCCTGGCTGAGACCAGGTCAAGTTTGCACTGGGCATAAGGGCTCAGGCAGCACATCCAGTAATGTGCGAGGCTGCAATGAGGGTGGACAGTACAGGGCTCAGAAATAGACTCACCACCAAACCCTGAACCATTTATGGAGCATCAGAGGTTGCAATGGAGGAGCAGACAGGTCCTAGAATGAGAGCTGGAGCTCAGAAGCAGGGGCCTCTGGTGAATTTCTGCTTCCTTGCTCCTTCTCTGTCTTGAGGCCCATTCATTCTTTCATTCATTCATACGTCTTCTGTCCATGGCTGCTCTTCGGGCCTCAGGCCATCTGACCTCCTGCCTGAGAGGAAGAGGCAGGAAAGCCTGGACAGACTGGCTGATCCGGTCCCTAGGAACTCAGTCCATGCCTGGCTTCGGGCCCCTACAGCCCACCTTCTCCCTAAGGCAGGGCCTCTTGGCCTCCACCTGCAGGCTCAGCACAGGTCTCCCATTCTTGGGACCCTCCTGGCCTGAGAAACCTCCAGCCTCATCTTGAGGGTGCTCAGCTTCCAGCCTCCCAGACCAATAAAGTCCAGTTAAGAGAGGAGAAGGGAAGAGGGAGGGAAAACTAACACTTACCGAGCCCTGAATGAACCAGACAGCATGTTTGGAGCCTGCCTTCCTTCCTGCTGAAGGAGTTCCCCAGTGGGAACCCTAGGCTCAGGTGGTGCAAGTGAGCCTGGACCCAAGCCCAGTTGACAAATCCTAACACCAAACAGCAACAAGGCATTCTGATTTCAGTGTGTTACATGGCATAGTTAGGGTGCATATAAGACTCAGAGGCTGGGGTCTTCACGGTGAGCACCCGGGTAAACACTTGGTGAGAGCTCCAAGTGTGGCCACCACATTCCTGGTTGACCCCCTGGGATGTTGCAACCCGTGGACACCAACCAGGGGAGTAGGAGCAGGAGAAGGTGGAGGATGCCATGAGAGGGCAAAGGGGGGCTCCCCTGGGGTGCTCTCAGGACTCCAGAAACCCCCAGGTAAGACCTGAAGCTCTTACAATAGCAGGTGAAGCCAAAAAGCCAGAGAAATCAGGGGATAGCTGCAAGCATGCAAATGGATGCACCTGGGAGGCTGGGATGGCAGGAGAAAGTCGAGGATTTTACCAAAGGGGGATATTCATACCTACTAGAGAAGGCTGCTAGGGGATTGAATGAGATCATTCATTCATCTATTTACAGAGCACTTACTGAGCACCTGCAAAGTGCCAGGCACAGAGAACAGCACGTCTGGGGCCTGGCCCTCGGAGAATGGGAGGGTCTAAGCATCAGGAATGGAGTGGAGGCTCCACACTCCTCAGTTTCCTCCCTCTTCCTCCTGCGCCCTTCTAGACAGCATCCTCCTCTCCTGGGACTCAGTCATTCTTTGGGATATCTGCCTCTGAAGCCAAGTAACAGGTAGAAAACCTGTTTCCTTCTACAAATAAAATAAAATCTCCTCGGGTTCACCCTTGCCTCCGGGCTGATTCTGGTTATACAGAGTCAAGCAGGTTTTGCTGCGTGTGTATGTTTTAATAAACAAGATCCATTTCCCCAGCCTCATGTTAAACAGAAATCTGTTCTTCAGGATGACTCTACGGTGTGTTTTGAAAACAAAAACCTGCAAACTAAAATGGCCTCTGACATCACCCAGAGGATGAGAACGGTTCCTCCCGATACAGGGCTTGTAGAATGGGTGGGGTAAAGTCCCTCCTACCCCACCCCATCCCTGGGTGCTCCTAAGACCCCCCGGGTGATCCCAGACTCATTTCTGATGGCTAATGTCCAGAGTTGCTTCCCCCAGCCACATCATAGCCCCATTTGAAACTGATCACCATGAGTCCAGTTCTCTTCTATGTCCTCATGTTCCAAAACCTCTAAGCTGATCCATCTGAAACTTGCAAGGGACAAAACCAGGACTGTACCCAGCATTTGTTGTGACTGCTTTTTAACTAAGTAAATAATATCTCAAAGGCAGACATCTATAAAATGAGCTGTTCCACCTCAGCGAGGCTTGTCACAAATATGAGGGCTTGCTCTTTTCAAAATACTCCAACATCCCATGGCTATGAAAAAAAAAATCCCCTCTCAACTGATTGACTCAGAGTGGTTTTGAGGAAGAGCCACAGCAGCTGACCAGCCAAGCATTTCTTAAATAGCATGGTCCCAGCACTGCTCCTCTGAATGGCCCCATGCAGGGCTCCCACCCACCAAGGATCAATAGCCTAATTCATTCCCAGGAGGAAGTGCTCAGGTGGGGTGGTATCCAGGGCCTCAGCTCCAGACAGTGAGTGGGACTGGTTTGGGGACCCACGTCTGGGGTGGGTTTAACCTCCTGATAGCAGCCCAAGAGAGCCTTTTATCCCAGGCTGTCCAGCACCCTCATTAGAGAGGATAAGGAGACTGTTTGGCAGAAGAAAAGGCTTTCCTCACTGGCAGGCATGGCAGCAGGGTAGGCCTATGCCTAGGGAATGGCCCAATAGCCAAGATGTAACTCTACAAAACAGCAGAGCAAAAGCCAGAATCTCAAGAAGCAGAGACACCCAGGAGCAAATCCTAGCTCATTGCACAACCTCAAGCAAATCATCCTCTCTTTTGCTCTCCTCTGTAAATGGAGATAATAATAAACACCTTTGTGGATGATTGAACTATTGGCTCCAACTCTTAGTGGGCCTCTCCCATCATTGCCATGGCCTCACAGTGGGTCATGTGACTTGCTTTGGCCAAGGGAATATTAGTGGAAATGATACCAGCAGAAGCTTGAAATGTGCTTATGGGTGTGGGCTTGCCTTCTCAGGCTTTTATGATTGCCACAAAGAGGACATACCCTGGAAAGCCACTGCCCCGCCTAGCAGGACCCCAGGATGAGATGTGTTGAACAGAGACCTCAGCAGACCTACTGACCTATACCCAGAAGCAGAGCTGCCACAGGCAGTCTACAGGTGTGTGAGCTAGAAATTAATGCTGACTGTTGTAGGAATTACGTAGTTGTTTGTTATACAGCATTATTGTGCAAATAGCTGACTGGTACATCTTTCTTATAAGACAGGTTGTAACATTAAGATAATGTATGTAAATCACTTGGGCAAAATTTAAGTGCTCAAGTAATATTAGCCAAGTAATCATCATCATCAGTAAACAATTCTCTCCTTTTCCAATCTCTGTTGAAACTGCTAATCGAATTGCATCTCCCCCTGCTTAACGACTTTTAGAGGCTTCCTATTGTTTTCGGAATAAAAATCAAACTCAATATGGCTGATAAGGTCATGCCTAAGTTGTCCTCTGACTACTCATCTAGCCCCATTGATCATTGCTTCCCCCAACCCACAATCCTCTGCCACCATGTACATTTCTGGCATGCAAACTATGCACTATTCTCTCAATATGCCAAACTCTCTCACACCTCCGTGTATTGCACATACTGTTCCCTCTGCCCAGAACTCCTTCTTCCCTGTTTTCTGCCTGCTGAACCCATGCTCCTTCTTTAAGAGCTTACTCAGCTCTTGAGCAAAGGAAACATGTCACTACCATTGTACATGCAGCCAACCTCCCCTAGCCCCAACCCTAGGATTAAACCAGGGGCTAGACCAGCACCACCAGGGAGGAAGGAAGAGGAAGTGGGTATAGCATGAGACTTCCTGTTACAGGAGTGATGTGGCTGGTTGATATGCAGCACTGCCCTTCACCCCAGCCTGCTCTCATCCAATCCTGTCCTCCAACTCACTGCAGAAACAGGATCAAATGGAAGATCCCAAAACTCTCCTCTCAAATAGGAAAGCTCTTCTACCTGAAAGTTTCCCCTCGTCTTAGTCCATCCTCTGTTGCTACTACTGAATACCTGAGACTTGGTCATTTATTAAAAAAAGGAATTTGTTTCTTACAGTCTGGAGGCTGGAAAGTCCAAGGTTGAAGGCGTAAATCTGTTGAGAGTCTTCTTGCTGGTGGGGCCCCTTGGCAGAGTCCTGAAGCAGTACAGGATATCACATTGCAAGGGGGCTGGACATGTCAGCTCAGGTCTCTCTTCTTATAAAGCCGCCAGTCCCACTCCCATGATAACACATTAATCCACAAGTGGCATTCATCTATTCCTGAGGGCAGATGCTTCGTGACCCGATCACCTCTTAAAGACCCCATCTCTCAATGCTGCCACATTGGGGATTAAGTTTCAACATGAGTTTTGAAGAGGGCAAACATTCAAACCATAGCACCCCTGAAACAGTCACCAGGGGCAACCCATGCCTCTTCTTGAGAGGTATCTGGAGCCTTTGATTTTACCATGGCCTCCAGCACTAGACACTGTGGCCTGGTGTCTGGCCCCTCCATGGCTGCTCCAGGCCCAGGAGTCCCCAACAAGGGTGGAGGATGGAGGGTATCAGTCCCATCAGGGAGTCCTCGTTTAAGGGTTCCCCCTTCATATTGATGAGCCACACCTATCCACCATCAAGTACACGTGTCTAGTTTTTCTGAAGCCCCACACAAACCATCCCCATTGCCTTTGCTCCAGCCACAACCAACAGGGCACATCTGAAGGCTCGCCTCCTCTTCACCCACCTTTACTCATTATCTACCTTGCTCCTGGCCTGCAGAGCCAAGCCAGCCCAGGCATCTGTCCCACTTCAGAAACAGTGGCCATTCCAACCAAGCCCCTCCAGTATCACTGCACTACCTTCCCAGCTCAGAATTTGTGGTGCTGTGGCATCAAATACAAGCCCAGCCCTGTCTCCAGGCCTTCATCCTGGCCTCCCCACTTCCCTTCTCCTCACCTACCCTCACCATCTCCTGTGTCCCAACCCACCACATCTCACACTGACACCTATCCCTTGCCTGGTGCCCACCCAGCCAGCCAGTCCCCTACCCATAAGCAGATGAGGGGAGACTTAGGTGACAGAACCCAATGTGTAAAATAGGTGCTTTGTTTTCTGTCTTCTGGATTAAAAGGAAAAAAGTGGTGAGCCTTTCAGCGACTTACCTGGTTTAAAAACTGGCTGTGGCATGTCCTCAGGCTGGCAAAAGTGAAAAAGTCAGATGCTATCAAGTGCTGGTGACAATGTAGGGAAAACATGATTCTCACAGACTGCTGTTGAGGGTGTAATTGGCACAGTCACGTTGAATAGTGGCTTCCACTGAAGCTGAAAATAATATCGCCTGGCCATGGTCTGGTGCTTTCCCTGGAAGGGGTCTTTCCTACAGACCCCTGCACACGTGTGCATAAGGACCTATGTATAAGGATGACATTGCAACATTGTTTTCTGCAGCAGAAAGAAATTGGAAGTAAACTACACGTCCATGAATAGGACAGACTTTTTTTTTTAATATGAAACAAAGCAGTTAAAAGAAATGAACCAAAATGGCCAGTTTGGACACAGGCCTAAAAATCACATTGTTCAGTGAAATAAAGCAAGTTGCAGAATGATATAAATAGCATAATACCATTTATGAAAGTTAAAATACACATAGGGATACTATTATTTCCTATGGATATGTGAAAGGCTTTTATTTTTTGAAGAACAGAATACACCCAACTCATTATAGAGGATACCACTAGGAAGAAAGGAAGAGGATTAGGATTTAGAGAGAGATGGAGACCTGAAATTTATCTGCTGTATTCTGAATTTTGTCATGGGCAATGGAGCACTGTAGTCACATAATATCTGAGCAGTTCAGGGCAAATATGATAAATTTTAACATATTTTTCAGTGGATATACGAGAGTTGCTATTTTTGACTTGATGTTCTTATGCATACTCTAGATTTTATTTTTAAATGGTCAGAAGGAATTTTCTAATCAGCTATTGAGTGTCCACTGGGTGCCTGGCCATAGCAAGGGCTGTGATGATGAAAAAGTCTTTTGAAGACAGAAAAGGAGAGGTCCTGTCTACGGCCATACCACCCTGAATGCGCCCGATCTCATCTGATCTCAGAAGCTAAGCAGGGTCGGGCCTGGTTAGTACTTGGATGGGAGAAAAGGATAGGTCCTGATAGGAAGGTTCAGAATGCTGTGCTCCAAGTTCAGTGTTCATTGTCAACCAGGCCATGATTGATGAAAATCCCCAGCCAATGGGAAGCATATTTTCCATTTTACTAGTGATAGAGACTAATCAAAACCAGCTTTAATTCTGAAAGATCCAATAAATAACTTTGATTCAAGCAATTACTTAAAATTGAAATTTGCTAAGTGAGGAGAATGAGTCATTTATTTGTGCAGTGACACCTGTTACCTGGCAGAGGCAGAGAGTCCTGGGGGTAGAGAGAGGCATAGGAGTGGAGATTAGCTGTTGCCTCCACCTTGTTGCATCCATCTGCAAGATGGAGAGGCTGCTCACAGCCCACAGGACACCAGCAGAGGCCATGTCCAGGGTCTCGCTCTGTCACCCAGGCTGGAGTGCAGTGGTATGATCATAGCTCACTGTAACCTCAGACTCCTGAGCTCAAGTGAGCCTCTCAAGTAGCTGGGACTACAAATGCTCACCACCACTCCAGCTAATTTTTTACTTTTTGTAGAGATAGGGGTCTTGCTATGTTGCCCAGGCTGGCCTCCAACTTCTGGCCTTGAGTGATTCTCCCGCCTCAGCCTCTCTAAGCACTAAGATTGCAGGCATGGCCACCACATCTGCCCCTCACTGCATCACCAAACTCATCTTCCTCTGTACCATATCACCAAAACTCATCACTTTCAGTCTTGAGTCTCTGCAGCCCAGGTTGACTTTACCTTTGCCCTGTGTCTTCAATTTTAAAGGATTGCTGAACACATTGGTTTCGATTCCCCCCAGAAGAAGACCCTGAGACAATGACTAAAGTACAAGGAGTTCACTTAGGAGATTCAGGAACTACCAGCAGGGAACTGGGGAAGGGACACGGTGAAAGGGGAGGCAGCCACAAAGGTGAGCTGTTAAACCACCTGGATGATGCAGTAGGCAGAGCAAGGCCCCCAGAGATAGCTGTGAATCCCCAGGACCTATGAATATATTACATTACACAGCAAAGGGGAATTAAGACTGAAGATGAAATGAAGGTTGCTAATCAGCTGATCTCCAGATGGGGAAATTATCCTGCATCATCCAGATAGGACCAAGCTAATCACAAGGCTCCTTCCGTGTGGAAGAAGAAGAGTTTGAGTGCTGTGATGTAAGAAAGACTCAATGGCCATTGCTGGCTTTGAAGATGGAAGTAGAGGCCACAAGCCAAGGAATGAAGGCAGCCTCAGAAGCTAAAGAAGGCAAGGAAATGGATTCTGCCCTGGAGCCTCCCAAAGACCTATTTCAGGGCCGGGCATGGTGGCTCACACCAGTAATCCCAGCATACTGGGAGGCCGATGAGGGCGGCTCACTTGAGGCCAGGAGTTGGAGACCAGCCTGGCCAACATGGTGAAACACTGTCTCTACTAAAAATACAAAAGTTATCCGGATGTGGTGGTGTGTGCCTGTAATCCCAGCTTCTTGGGAGGCTGAGGCAGAAGCATCGCTTGAACCGGGAAGCGGGGGTTGCAGTGAGCTGAGATCGCACCACTGCACTCCAGCCTGGGTGACAGATCAAGACTCCTGTCTCAAAAAAAGAAAAAAAAAAAAGAAGTCTATTTTAGACTTCTGACATCAACAACTGCAAGGTAGTAAATGTGTATTGTTTTAAGTCACCACGTTTGTCATAATATGTTACAGCAGCAATAGAAAATGAATACAGATTATTTCAGGAAACTCTGGAAATGGTGCAAAACCTACCTCAGAATGACTGCATTATTGAAGAGACGGAACGAAGGAATTTATACACCACAGTCTCTGGTTGGGGATGCTCCCCTGTAAGTCTGGGAAAGGTGATGAGGGGGCCTTCCGTGGTTCCAGAAAAGCCATCAGGCTCAGGGATGCAGTTGCCATCGGAGGTTAGCAAGAGCTCACTATACAGCAGGGTCTGTGGGTGTGGCACTTTCCTGAAGGCAGGAAATCCATTGCTGAAAATCTGCTCTGTCTCAGGCACCATGCTAAGTCCTCCTCTGTGCACTGTTTCACATAAGCCTCACAGTGACTTCTGTGCCCAAGTAGGAGTACCTCCAGTTTTACCAGATGATGAAAGTAAGGCCCAGAGAGATGCCATGACTTCCCAAAGTCACATAGCTTGCAAGGGACAGAGCCAGGCTTGGAGCCAGGACCACCTGATCATGGAGGCTGTCCCCTTTCCACTCTACCGTGACGAGGATGCTCATTTTGGGGTGTCTTGCTGTTTGCTAGCCCTCAGGTCAGACACATAATGCAGTTCAGAGGTCTCCAGAGGATGCCACACCAAGCTATGCTGCAAAGAAACTGAAAGTGCTGCTGACTCTCCCTGGGAGCAACTCACAGGGGCACTGGGCCGAGATCAGGAGTCCCCAGTTACTGGCTCCAGAAACGAATCCACACAGCCAGTGGTGGCTCCAAGTCCCCCGCTTCCCACTTCTGCTCAGCCTCTGGCACCACTCCCAGATTCCCATCAGGGGAAAAGGATGGGAAACAGCCCAGCCCTGAGCAGGAGCTGACTACATGGAAATGCTGATCAATAATGAATGAATTGCCCTCTCCAGAAAGCTCCAACTTCATCTCCCTGGATCTCGCCAGAAATCCCGGCGTGTGGCTCTGCCTCTCTTCACTGGCTATGCGGTCCCATATGGCTATGGGAGCTGGGAGTGTGGGGCTCCAAGCTCCATAGGGACCCCAGGCCAGGATGGTGGAGAACTGCAGGAGGGAGAATTTGCTCATTCCTAAAATGAAGGCGGTCATAACACACACCGCACAGCAGATCACAGTGAAGATGAGACAGGAGTGATGCACCAAACGCAGCATGGAGCACATTTCAGACCCTCGGTAAATCTCTGCGATGCTCATTATCATGCAAATGGAGGCTGAGAGACCCTCTCCTGAGGTTTGGGTCCTGACTCCCCATTTGGCAACTGTTGAATTTCAAATCTGCTGAGATATGTGAAGGGAAGAGCAGGGCTGCAAGTCAGGGGTCTGGATTTTAACCCTGGCTCTGCCCTGCACCCCCTGGGACACTGGGCATGTTATTCAAACCCTCTGTCCCTCATTTCTTCATCTGTAAATCGGGCATGATCAGCACCTCCCAGAGCACTGTGGAGAGGGTGCAGGGACTTCATGTGCAAAGCCCAGTGCAATGCTAACAGGCAGGAAGAGCTGGCACATGTCCATCACCCTCCCTTCTACCAGGTGCCACAAATTGCCAGGGCTCTGCCCTGGCTGGGTGGGGAAAGGATGGCCCCAGTGGAGGGTCTCCAAGTTGGGTAACAGGTGGCCCTTCTTCTGCCCCCACTGCTGGTCAGCCAGGTATGGCAGTAGAGAGAGGAGGCTCACCTTCATCTGCAGAGTCAAGGGCATGTGTTGGGAGGAGCCCACTCCCCGTGTTTCTGCCCTCCACTCACCTCCATGCCCTCACAGTTGCTCCACCAGGGAAGGAGGGCATGGCCATGTGAGCGATCAACCCTGAGATTGCCAGCAGCAGGGTCACTCTGATATGGCTTGGCTCTGTGTTCCCACCCAAATCTCAAGTCAAATTGTAGTTCCCAGCCGGGCATGGTGGCTCACGCCTGTAATCCCTGCACTTTGGGAGGCTGAGGCGGGTGGATCATTTGGGGTCAGGAGTTCAAGACCAGCCTGGCCAACATGGTGAAACCCCATCTCTACTAAAAATACAAAAATTAGCCAGGCATGATTGCACACACCTGTAATCTCAGCTGCTCGGAAGGCTAAGGCACGAGAATCGCTTGAACTCAGGAGGCGGAGGTTGCAGTGAGATTGCGCCACTGCACTCCAGCCTAAGTGACAGAGTGAGGCTCCATCTCAAAAAAAAAGAAAAATTGTAATTCCCAAGGTTGGGGTACAGACCTGATGGGAGGTGATGGGATCACAGGGGTGGATTTTCCCCTTGCTGTTCTTGTGACAGTGAGTGAGTTACTGAGTTCTCATGGGATCTGGTTGTTTACAAGTGTGTAACATTCCCCCTTCTCTCCCTCTCTCTCCTGCTCCACCATGTGAAGAAAGTGCTTGCTTCCCCTTCACTCTTCTGCCATGACTGTAAGTTTCCTGAGGCCTCCCCAGTCATGCTTCCTGTATAGCCTGCAAAACTGTCAGCCAATTAAACCTCTTTGCTTATAAATTACCCAGTCTCAGGTAGTTCTTTATAGCCATGCGAGAATGGACCAATACACTTTGTGTCATACAAGGCTCACTCTCCTGTGCTCCCTATGTCCAGGCGTGAATGAGAAGAGGCAGGTTGGCCACACTCATTCATGTGACTCTTGGGGCCCTTTCTACAGATGTGGCCATCCTGGATTCATCAATGGGATATAGGAAGCTTCCTTTAGGCCTGGCAGCCATGCTGCCTCCCAAATCCATCCTATACCCAATGCCCGTCTCAGGCCTGCCCAAGCCTGTCTGACTTCCCTTTGGCTACTGTTTCTTGTGTGTGTTCCTTTCTCAGGCAAAATCCCAGGATTCTGAGGACTCCTACTAGTGGTGGTCTTGAAGAAGGATCAGCCTGTGCCCCAGGCTGCAATGGAAATGCACCCCAGGCCCTGCAGGAACTAGGACAGGGATGGAGAGCCTCGTGTAGAATGTTCATTGCCACTGCATGGTCCCGGGAGATGTACCCTGAAAAGGAGGGAGGCCAGTGGGGCTGGGCAAAGGTGACCACAATGTGCTAGTGCTGAAGGCTTCAGCTGATCCCAGGAGAGCTCTGTACCCAAGCTGATCCCTCAGAGTTGTCTGAAATTGAGGCCAGGGGGCCCAAGTCTTTATAACTGCCCCACTCCATCAGCCAGTCATCAGCTATGGGAAAGGACTTCACCTTGGATGAAGCCGTTTCCTTCCGCCAAGGGCAATTTCCAGTGAAGGATGAAGGTATTCCCAGCACCTGGGGAATGGGCGCTAAGGCCTCGAAGATGGGGTCTATGCAGAAACCACAATAGTCACTCCTGAGTGGAGACCCTGCTGGCCAAGGCAGGCAGGGGAGGGAGCCTGGGTGCGGGGACATCACCTTGTCAGTTCCAGTTCCAGCCGATGGACCCACTGCCCTCCATGCCTTTTCGGAATCCCACAGGGCATTCTCTCCCCATCCTCAGGCTCCTGGTGATCTCAGTGAGCCAGCCTGTACCCCTGCAGAGAAGCTAACAGAGACATCAAAGCCGCAGCCTCTCGCTTTCAAGCAGCTTTGAAATACGTTTCTGAAATGGCTATGCCCAGGAAGATTAAAAGTCCTCCTTTTGATGAATCCAAGGCTCTTGAGCAGAAACAGAGTGGGTGGGCTCAGAAATATAGAAAAGTGGAGTGCCTTTGTGCACCGGGTGGCGGAATAGAAATGCCAGAAACAGGGACACATAGAGTAAAAATACGTGATGAAGCTAAGCAGTAAAATCTTAGTTCCAGGGTCTCTAAAGTAGCAATGGGTGTGTGCAGGTCCCCCAGCAGGGGTCTGGGAAGTGAACAGATTGTCAGGAGGAAATAAAAGGCCTTCATTGATTCACTCAATCATTTATTCATGCAGAAGTGATGAGTGAGCACCTACTAAGTGCAGACACTGCCAGGGTCCAGCGTACAGGGGAAAAGGGAAAGACCTGCCTCTGCCCCTGCCCCTGCCCCTGCCCCTGCCCCTGAGTTGCTGACAGCCTAGCCAGGGAGCCAGTTTGTCCAGTGTGAAATGTGCTAAGATGGGGAGGCACAGGGACCACGGGATTCAGAGGGAGTCAGGGAGGACTTCCTGGAGGAAGCAAAGCCTGAACAGAGTCCCAAAGGATGAGCAGAAGTGAATCAAGCAAAGGGGAGTGGGGAGAGGAGAACATGAGTGAGGTGAGAGGGAAGAGAAGTTTGGAAGGGGAGTGAAGACAGGTGAGGCCTAGGGGTGGAGTATGATCAGATCACACAAGGCTTTGAAGACCATCCTGAACTATATCAGGATGGCAGTGTGGAGCCATGGAAGGGTCTTGGGTGTGGGGCATGATAGGAGCCCATCTGTGGATTAGGACAATGAGCAGCCCCACCAGCCATTAAAGACTCACATTTTAAATCCTCTGGGTCTCCTAACCCGTAGTCCTGACCTAAGATTGGAGAAGGGCTGGACTGGTTGGGACAGAAAAGAGCTTGAGGAGAGTCAAGGCCCAAGCCCCTTGATTTGGTCCAAGGCCCCTACATGACTTTGCCCTTATCTGCAAATGTCTGATTCAGAACATGTCCTGCTCCAGAACCACAGAAATCCTTGCATTCCACACCATACCAAGCAGTCTCACTCCTCCCAGCTTTTGCTCAGGCCATTTCAGGTCACTGGGATGCCCACTCCCCTGTCCGCTTCACCTGGCTGACTCCCACCTGTCTTTAACCACCTCTGCCACCCTCCATCCCCAGGCTGTTCCAGTGCATCCTCTCAGACTCCCCCGGGCCCAGCACTTCCCTAGTCACAGCTCCATTGTCGTGATCACCTACTTATATGTCTGTCCACACCCGGTAAAAGCTGGGCTTCTGAAGGGCAGGAACCTCTTCAGTGCAGACTCCTCAAAGCTTAGCGCCGTCCATGCCCTACAACCCTGAAAAAGGAGGACTCCTCAAAGATCATCTTACCCAGATCTGCTATTGTCTGAATGACCCCCATAGTGCACGTGTTGAAAGTTAATCACCAATATGGTAACATTAAGAGGTGGAGTCTGTAGAAGGGAATTAAGCCATGAGGGCAGAGTTCTCATGAATGGCATCAGTGGCCTTAGAAAAGAAGCTTTGGAGCGCTTCCTCCCTTTCCAACTCTTTGACCCTTCCACTGTATAGGAGGGCATAGCATTCATCCCCTCTGGAGGATGCAGCAACAGGGCACCATGTTGGAAGCAGAGACCAAGGCCTCACCAAACACCTAATGTCCAGACGCCTTGACTTCAGCCCCCCAGCCTCCAGAACTGTGAGAAAATAAATTTCTGCTGCTTATAAATTACCCAGTCCAAGGTATTTTGTTACAGCAGTACCAACAGACAAAAAGAAGACCCCCATCTTCCAAGCAAGAAGAAATGGAACTAACAAGTGCAAGGCTCCTACTGGCACCAGGCCTTTTGCAAACCTCCTCTCTGGTCATCCTCAAATATCTCTGCCTGGCAAGTATCATGAGTCCTGCTCTGGGTGCTCAGGGGACAGCTACCTGTCCAAGGCCACAGAGTCAGCCAAGAGCAAAGCTGGGATTCGATCTTGACCTTTTCCAAGACTCCTCCCTTAGAATTTTCCAACCCAGTTTTCCACCTTCTGCATGGAATGACAGGGAACATGGCTATCAAAATGGTTTTCTTATGTCTGAGAACCAGAGCCTGCTGGTGCGTAATCTTGAGCTCCAACATAGACATAGTTATATATACTAGTCACATGGCCTCCTGAAAGAGGGCTGCTGATCATTTAATGAACTGATCAAGGCAGAATGAGGAAAAGCATCCCCAGGGCCACTACCGTGCTGTCCTTCAACCTCATATGTGCCAGTTTCCACGAATCTCACATGTGCCAGCTTCCCTCGTGGCTCCAAGCCCCATGACTTCCCAGCAAACACAACTCAACCTCCTCACAAACACATTCCCTGGCTCCACCAGACCCTGGGCTCACGAATTCAACACCGTAATAATACTTCCTGTAGGCGAGGAAAGCGCATTGAAGCAGCAGATAGTTCTGCAGTATCTGCAGGAACCTGGGGTGGACTGGCGCCCCTGTGACCCGGCAGTCCAGGAAGTCGGGCACCCTTGACTCTCACAACATCTGCCACTGCTCCATCCGGGCGAGCTGAGACATTGCCCCTTTTATAACATTTTCGTCATGCCTGGAAAGCACCGGGTTATGACAAGAGGGCAGCATAAGGTGGCTGATCAAGAAGGGGAGATGAGAGGACCAGAGCAGGCTGACAGTGACCTGTATCTTTCAAATTAGCAACTTTGATTGGAAAGCAAATCTTCTGATCATACATGCACTTGGCAGCCTGAGAGAAGCCTTGCATCTTCACATTTAAACCCCAGAAGTCGCAAAGCACTGTGTGTTTTTACTTAAAACATGTGACAGGCAAGACCTTTCTGAATGTGAAGATCAGAGAAGGGAGGATAGCCTGGTCCACGAAGGGCCGTCAGATGCAAGAAACGAGTGTCGTGATGTGAACAGCACCTTCCCTTGTTGTTCTTATGTATATTTTATTATGACTTTATTGAATGTTTTCTTGTAGGTTGCCTCAAATCCTTTAGGGAGTAAAGCAATGCAAAATAAGTAAATGCTTTGACTTAAAAGCACCGGAACGACAGCATTCCAGGGACATAAGTGAGTGTTCAGGAAATCAGAGGGGACTTTGCACAGAGACCCCACCAATATCATGCAGCAGCGGCAGCTCCAGTCTAGGCACGGCTAATCTTGCTTAATGCCCACCAGGCATCTTTCTGCACTCCATCCATCACCCAGGCAGGCCTAGGTTCCCGGGGACCACCTCCTTCTTCAGCTCCCCAATGAACCTAGCCCTGTGCTGTAGGGAAGGGCCAGGGGAAACAGAGAGGAGTGTTTCAGGGCTCTGGAGCCAGACCACCTTTATTCAAATCTTTATTCTATTTCTTCCTACTGCGTGACCATAAGGATGCCTCATTATTTCTTGTGCCTGAAATGAGGTCAATGCAGCATCTGCCTCCACAGGGTAGTTTTGAGCTCAAGGATGGGAAGCGCTGAGCTTCATGCATAAGAGGAGCTCTACAAATATCAGCTCTAAGCCTAAGGCCTGGTCCCCAGGAGCCTGCCCCGACACTGGGGAGGCAGGAACGAGACTGTGTGGGAACTCAGATGATACAGGGCCACTGGGTGCGTGGTGTGGTCTGGACTGTGGATTCTGTAGGATCTCAGAGCAGGGAAGGGTTGGAAGGTCTCAGGAAGTCTTCATAGGGGAGGAAGGACATGGAGTGTCTCAGAGAATGAACAGGACAAAAGATGGCACTCCAGGAAAGGGGAGCGGCCTGCACAGAGGCTTGGAGAGGAGAATCGCTGGGGAGTGGGGAGAACTGTAAGGAATCTGCTGGCTGCGGTGGATGGGCTGTCGGTGGCTGCCCATGGGAAGGGGAAAAGACTGGCTCTGCAGGGGTACGCTAGCTCCTGGCAGGGTCACAGGGCCCAGCAAATGTGCCAAAACCTGTGCCCTGGGTGTTTGGTTTCTCCCACCTGAATATGGAAAAACTAAGCAAACAGGCCAACAAGATTAATCTGCACAGACAGATGCCTCAAAGCGACGTGTGAGTGTGTGACCTGAATCATATGTAAATACTTGAAACAAGTGAACAAGAGAAGAATTCTTTGACTGATCCAAGTGACAGGGGTCCTGCAATTTCTGCCTTTCACTTGTGTTTAAAGAACTGAAATTCGGCCTATGCCAGAGAAGAAGGAACTCCTGGTTTTAGCAAAGACCACAATACTAGTACCCAGTATACCTTCAATAAATTCAGGAAGGAAGGAATGAAGGAAAGAAAAAAGGAAGGAAGGAAGGGAGGGAGGGAGGGAAGGAGGGAGGGAAAAGCTCTTTAATATTTTTCAAGCACACTCATCTTGTCTGAGAGTTGGAGAATAGTTGTAATTCTCATCAGCTGAAGCTGTTCTCACTGGTGTGTTAATATCGAACTTCAGTAGAAAATGTGGCCTTCCAGGCTAGGAACCTCCAAAGCTAACATTGCCAGGACCTTATTAGGAACATTTGAAACACTGAATTAAATCTTGAAAGAAGGGGAATTGGAGTGGCAGAGCACAGTGGGAAAGCTCTGCAACCCAAAGGAGAAACCCTGCACAGAGCCCCTGGCTTCCTGCCCAGGCCTAGCGAGTGGGGTGGACTCTCCTTCCTTGGCCTACAGGAAGTACCCGGGGTTCCCAGGTCCAGCCTGACCATTCCTCAGGGGTCCTGCTTCCTCCCACCCTCCATCCCCAGGAGCCATGCTCCCTGTCTCTGCAGGGTGGAGTAAAGACAGCATCTCGCATTCTACAGGCCCCATTCATCCCTGCTGCAAAATAACACTTTTGACAATGCACAATCCTCAAGCACCTATTGTGTGCCTGCCCCTGTGCTAAACACTTTGCATTCATTATCTCCTCTGCTCCACATGACAACCCTCCTGAGAAGGTATTATTAGCCCTGTTTACAGATGGGGAAACTGAGGTGCAGAGAAGCCCTAGGTCATATCGCTGGAAGAGTCAGAGCAGGACCTCCCAAGCCTGTGCTCTCAACCCGCCTTGTACAAGCATCAGGATTTTTGCTATATTTATGGTAGACCTGTGGTGTTGTTTACTTAATGTTTTTCTTTAAACAAACTCCCTTTATTTTATTTTATTTATTTATTTATTTATTTATTTATTTTTTGAGATGGAGTCTCGCTCTGTCACCCAGGCTGGAGTTCAGTGGCGCAATCTTGGCTCACCGCAAGCTCCGCCTCCCAGATTCACGCCATTCTCCTGCCTCAGCCTCCCGAGTAGCTGGGACTACAGGCGCCCATCACCACACCCGGCTAATTTTTTTTTTTTTTTTTTTTTTGTATTTTTAATAGAGACGGGGTTTCACCACGTTAGCCAGGATGGTCTCAATCTCCTGACCTCATGATCCGCCCACCTCAGCCTCCCAAAGTGCTGGGACTACAGGTGTGAGCCACCGCGCCTGGCCCAAACTCCCTTTATTTTTTAACTTAAATACATTTATTTAAATGAGACAGTGTATCACTATGGAATGTGTAAAAATAGTATCCATTGTCAAAAGTAAGCCGGAAAGAAAACAGGGAGCACAAGTTGCCAGTGAACACTGTCGCCTGCTGAAGGCGCGCCCTGGTCCTGCTCACTCTGCTCTGCATTCAAAAGGGAGTAAGAGCCAGAGGGCTCCCTGGCACCGAACCCCTCCTTCACAGATTGGCCGGGCACAGTGGCTCACGCCTGTCATCCCAAAACTGTGGGAGGTTGAGGCAAGTGGATCACCTGAAGCCAGGAGTTTGGGACCAGGCTGACCAACATGGGGAAACTCCATCTCTACTAAAAATACAAAAAAAAAAAAAAATTAGCTGGGTGTGGTGGTGAGCGCCTGTAATCCCAGCTACTCAGGAGGCTGAGGCAGGAGAATTGCTTGAACCTGGGAGGCGGAGGCTGCAGTGAACCGAGATCACGCCATTGCACTCCAGACTAGGCAACAAGAGCAAAACTCTGTCTCAAAAAAAAAAAAAAAAGACAGGATTGATGGAGATGCCAGAGGGGATCTCTTTCTCACCTGTGACCCAGCACTGTAAGCACCGTGCCTAGACTCCTAATAGCAACCCCCAGGACTCATCTACCTACAGTGCCATTTGGTCACCAGTGGAAAATGTTTCTCCATCCTGTCATGGAATTCCAGGGTTCAACGCCATGTGTCTACTGCCCCGGCCCTATGGCCAAGTGCTCGATAGTCAGACTCTCCCTCAAAGTGACCCCAAGGCTCAAGACCACAACCAGTGTCCACGCACACACCTGAATATTACACCCTGAGTCCCCACATATCTGAATGGCACCACCGTCTGCAAAGGGGCCCACACCGAAAAGAAGGAAGCTGTTTCTACCTCTCCGTTCACCCCAGCATCTGCTGACATTCCCTGAAAAGTGCCAGGCTGTGAGCCAGTTAGGCAGGAATCAGGCATCTCCACCATCCCTGCTCTGATGGAGTTCTCGGTTCAATGACAAATAATGGCAGTGCACCCCAGACAGCTCTAACTGGGCTACAACAAACGTTTGGAAGACAGACAAGAAAATTATTGCTTAACTTGCAGGGAAAGTGATTGGAGAGGTTCACGAAGGAGGTGACGCTTACCTAGAGGTTAAGAAAGCCTCTCTCCCAAGGCAGGAGGATCACTTGAAGCCAGGAGTGCAAGACCAGTCTGGGCAACATGATGAGACCCCCATCTCTACAAAAAATTAAAAAATAAGCCAGGCATGGCGGCTTTCGCCTGGAGTCCCAGCTACTCAGGAGGCTGAGATGGGAGGATCGCTTGAGCCAAGAAGTTCCAGGCTGTAGTGAGCCGTGATTGTGCCACTGTACTCCAGCCTAGGTGACAGAGAAAGATCCTGTCTCTGAATAAAAAAGAAAAGAAAAGAAAGCCTCTCTCTTCCATCCCCTGGTGACTGTTGATACAGGGCTGTGGATCACTTAGGGATGCCTGGCCCCATTTTACAAATGAGGAAATAGAGAGCCAGCAGGTTTCAGTAACACAGCGTCACACTGGCCCTCCAGATGAAGCTGAGGTTGAAAGTCAGTTGTCAAATCTGTTTTCTTTCCCAATATTCCACTGTTTCTCAAATGGGCACTCAGCAAATGTTCAATGACTTGAATCAAATTCCTACATCTCCAAACTGGGTGAAAAGCACTTGAATGCAGGAGTCATTTCTTGTACTTCTTTCTCCCCCATCAGCCTCCAGTTCCCCCAGTGCCATGCCCACAGCACTGAGTGTACAGTTCCCTGCAGATCAGAGTTGTTTAATAAAATGAAGGTGTGAGAAGTGTTAAGAGCAGGGTAAAGAAGAGGAAGAAGAGGAGGATGCCACAGAATATAGCCCTCGGCTGCCTTCTTGCTGGAGAGACAATGACCAGGACCTGGGGCAGGGGTCACAGGTGGGCATGGGAACTCCTCTAGAAGGTTTCCTGGAAACGGTCATTTTAAAGATAGTTGTGGGCCGGGCACAGTGGCTCACAACTCTAATCCCAGCACTTTGGGAAGCCAAGGTGGGCGGATCACATGAGGCCAGGAGTTTAAGACCAGCCTGGCCAACATGGCGAAACTGTGTCTCTACCAAAAATGCAACAACTAGCTGGGTGTGGTGGTGCATGCCTATAATCCCAGCTACTTGGAAGGCTGAAGCATGAGAATCGCTTGAACCCAGGAGGCGGAGGTTGCAGTGAGCCAAGGTTGCACCACTTCACTCCAGACTGGGCAATAGAGTGAGACTCTGTCTCAAATTTAGAAAAATAATAATAACACTAAAGTCGGTTGTGTACCATCTGACTGTGGCCAGATAAAGTGGTTCACCCCCGTAATCCCACCACTTTGGGACGCTGAGGCTGGAGGATTGCTTGAACATAGGAGTTTGAAACCAGCCTGGGCAACATGGTGAGACTCTCATCTCCACAAAAATATTAAAAAATTATCTGGGCATGGTGGTGTGTGCCTATAGTCCCAGCTCCTCAGGAGGCTGAGGCGGGAGTATGGCTTGAGCCCAAGAGTTTAAGGCTGCGACAAGCTATGATTGCACCACTGCACTCCAGCCAGAGTGACAAAGTGAGAGCCCCGTCTCAAAAAAAGAAAAAAATAATAACTGTGCTTTAAGAACTAGATTGGGCTTCTTCAATACTATCCACCTCTACCAGGCCAGTAGCCAGCCACTGGGTTCACGTTTCAGCACCTCTTTCAGAATCTGGGAGGGAAAAGTCATTGATGCAGAACAATCCCCTTGGGTTTCACGCTGTGGGAGAGAAGCCTTTGCCGAGAACCTTGGTTCCCCCTAGTGGCCATCAAGGGCAGTAGCACCCAGCCAGTATGGAGTCATTTCTTGAAAGCAGGAAGAGAGGCCTCTGGCCAGAGAAGGAGAAAGAAGGTCAAGTCCAGCCAGCCAGGACCTCCGGGCACTGCTCCCGGACCAGTCCCCAGCCTGAGACAGCCCACGGCAGGCAGTGACAGAGGGAGGGTCTGTACAGACACCCATGGAAAATTCATTAACTCAGAATCTGAATGTTTATGAATGACCTTTTCCCCCAAAGAATTTTCATAACCAATGCTTTCGATATGATCTGGAAGCTGGAAATTAACAACACTACTATTGACACAAAGTGGGCTCTAAAAGTGCTTCTTACAAGATTTTTCTCCATATTCCTGTATCTAAACAATTGATAGTTTTTAATAGCCATCATCGAACCAATAGCAGCCGCTTATTAAGGCATTTAGCAGCGTTTGCCATCTCCTTTTGCCATGGAGGTAAGAGGGAAAGTTGTCTGGTTTTTAGAAACAGTGTTTGTTTTGTTTTGTTTTGTTTTGTTTTGTTTTTTGAGACAGTCTCACTGTGTCTCCAGGCTGGAGTGCAGTGGCGCAATCTAAGCTCACTGCAACCTCTGCCTCCCAGGTTCAAGCCATTCTCCTGCCTCAGCCTCCCCAGTAGCTGGGATTACAGGCGCACTCCACCATGCCCAGCTAATTTTTGTATTTTTAGTAGAGACGGGGTTTCACTATGTTCGCCAGGATGGTCTCGATCTCTTGACCTCGTGGTCCACCCACCTTGGCCTCCCAAAATGCTGGGATTACAGGCATAAGCCACCACGCCCGACCTAGAAACAGTGTTTTTGAGGGCAATTTTGGTACTGCTATTCAAGGGCCTGAGCCTCCCTTGAATTTCCCCCAAGTCCCTGCACGCAGGGCAGGAAATATAGTCAGGACCTCGCCCCATCCTCTCTGTCGGAGCCAGGCCCACTCCTTCCTGGTTGAGGAGCTCCCAGGCAGCCCAGTGAGCCCTGGGCTCAGTAAATTGTGCCGGACTTGGGGCAGGGAACATCTCCATGGCAGTGGTGCAGAGTGAACCACCCACAAAACAGCTCCTTGAGGAGAAATTGCCTTTGGAGTTTCAGCTCCTTAACTGCCTGTGCACAGCCCAGAAAACCTGCCAGAGGGTGATCTTCACTGAACTAGAGCAGCAGCAGGAAGGCCTTTGCTGAAGAGGCACAAATAACCCTCGCCAAGGCCCTTCTCAGGACCCTGCTGCTGCTGCTGCTGCAGATTGAGGGAGGAGGTGCCTGGGCACTGGTGATGGGTTTTCCTGGAAAACAGCTCCCACATCTGTGCCTTACACTAACTGGGGGCCCAACAGCTGGGCTGCTTCCAGAGGCAGGGCCAGGCCAGTAATAGCAATAAGAAGCTTTAGAGGTGATTCGGTAGACGGCCCAGAATCCTGAATACATGGGGCATGATTGCATGCCAAGCGCTTTCTTTACATGCATTGTGGCATTTAAGCCCCCCAAAACTCCAATGACAGAGGCTTTTAGGAACCCTATGTGAGAGATGAGGAGACTGTGGCATGGAGACATTAACGAATTTATTCAAAGAGCGAAGTTGCAGAGGCAGAAGCAAACCCATGTCTATCTGACCACACACGACTCCCAGGTGCCAAACAGGCAGTGTCCACTCTTCTACCTCCAACCTCACCAGCCTTGCCCCTGGTTCATCCCAAAGCCGCTCACCACAGCCAGTGCACAACCACATCTGTTCCCATCAGACATGGGTCCCACTTGTTGCCATCTGAAGGGCACAATGTGTCTCTCCATGAAGCTCACCAGTTTGCCCCATGCAGATGGTGATTGTGATCGTGACTATGACTGTGTTCTTACTCATGGCCAGTGATCTCTCAGCAGCTGCCCTGGGTGAGGGAAGAGATGCAGACAGCCCCTCTTTGCCATACCCTCTGCCTGCCTTGGGTAAGGACTGGACCAGCTACTACTGGAAAAGCACCCCATAGGCCTCATCCTAAAGAAACCCACCCTCATCCACCCTCTTAACAACTGCCACAGGTGGGTTCTGAGCACTTAATACCTTGCCCTCCCCATCCTCAAGTCCTCCAAAAGCTCCTCTTGCTTTCAGGATAAAATCCAAGTTTCTGACCTCACATACCAGGTGTCTTATGATCTCACCTTCTCAGCCTCTCCAAGCTCACCTCCGCCCTGCAACCTTCCACCCACTAGTCATGCCAGTCAATGTGCCCTTCCCTGCGACATTGTCCACTGTCACCACTCCAGACATTTACACGCAGGCTTTCCTCTCTTTACAATGCACTTCCTTTCCGTGAAGCTGTCTGCTGGGAAAAAGCTATTCAGCTTGCAAACTCTGGCTCAGGGGTTTTTCCCCTGAGAAGGCTTCCGTGGGGTCCCCGCCCCATAACCTCCAGGCATAGAAGAGGGTTCTCTTCTCCTGGCCACTCTCCTCAACACCTAGTGCATCCATCTCTGTACTTCGCTCTCACCTCTGTATTCTCAACATTGGTGTGCATGCGTTTCCCCTGGTCTGTGAGCTCCTGGAGAGCAGGGCAGTGCTTGAGCAAGTGCTATATTCTGGGACCCTAATCTGGCCTGGACAGTGATTGACACTAAAAGAATTGTGTTGATTGAGTGAGCAGGAAGAGGGCGTTGCAGTGGTCCAAGAAGGGAAGATGTGGGGAGGGTCTGGATGAAGTCAGTGGCACTGGAGGTGGCAACAGAGAGCTGCCCATTTGAATTATTTCCATGAGGTGGGCATTCTAAGGGGCGTGGTGCCAGAGGCCCGTGATAAGCTGGATTCTCAAGGATGAGTGACACGTGGGTGGGTGGACGGATGGAGAGGAGAGGACATCCACTCCACTTAGAGACAGTGATCTTGGGAGACCTTGGCAGCAGAAGGAAGGACAAAGAACATGAGCCCCTTCTGAGGTCCAGCTGTATTCTTGGCATCGTGCAGGCCAGTTACAGTCTCCAATTTCATACACCCAGGAATCATCGATAACCAAAAGTCAGGGGGCAGCAGTCAACTTCTGCTCAGCACTGACACGTTTAAGAAAAATCCATAAACAATCCGCAGACTAGGGAGAAAATTTTCATATCTAGAATATATAAAGAACCCCTACAAATCAATAATAAAAAGACAACCAACCCAATATTTTAAGTGGGAAAAAGATTGGAAGAGACACATCACAAAAGAAAATATGTGAATGACCTAGAATTATGTGAAAAATAAGCTCAAAATCACTAGTCATCACAGAAATGCACAATAAAGGCAAAATGAGATACTACTACTCATACCCCAGAGTGGCTAAAATAAAACAGACTAACACCAAAGCTTGGCAAGGATGTGGAGCAATTAGAACTCTCCGTATTACTAGTGGGAGTGTAAAATGGTGCACCACTTCAGAAAATGTTTGGCAATTATAAAGTTAAACATACAGCCACCTGCAACCCAACAATTCCACCCCAATTATCAACCCAAGAGAAATGAAGACATTTGCCCGCACAGAGCCTTGTACATGAGTGTTTGGAGAAGCTTATTCATTAGAGCCCAACAAGGCAAACAACCCAAGAGTCCATCAGTAAGTGAAGGGGAAACAAAGTGTGCTGTCCATCTATGCTATGAAAAATTAATCAGCAATGAAAGTAATGAACTACTGATACATGTGACAATATGGATGAACCTCAAAAACATTGTTCAGAGTGAAAGAAACAGTGTTTATTGTTATATACATAATTCCAATATATAATACCATTTATACAAAATTGAAGAACAGAGCTTACAGGCTGGGCGCAGTGAGATTTACATCTGTAATCTCAGCACTTTCGGAGGCTGAGGCGGGAGGAGCACTTGAGCTCAGGAGTTCAAGACCAGCCTGGGCAACATGGTGAGACCCTGTCTCTACAAAAAGTAGTTAGGCATGGTGGCACATACCTGTAGTCCCAGCTACTCAGGAGGCTGAGCACAGGGGATCACTTGAGCCCAGGAGGTTGAGGCTGCAGTGAGCCATGTTCATGCCACTGCACTCCAGCCTGAGCAACAGAGCAAGACCCTGTCTCCAAAAAACAAAAAAAAAACACACAGGTTTACATATTGGTGATGGAAATCAGAACAACAGGTGCCTCCACTCCAAGTGTGCAGTAGGAAGTGACTGAGAAGAGCCACGAGGAATTATGGAGGTTCTCTGTATCTTGCTCGGAGGGCTGGTTGCATGGGGGGATGCATTTGTCAACAGTCATTGAACTGAACACCTAAGATCTGTGTATCTTGCTATATTTTAATTATCCCTCAATAAAAATTTTTTTAAAAGACCATATAGTCAGACCATCTGGGTTCAAATGCTAGCTACCTCTTACCAGTTTTGTGACCCAGATCATCTCTGAGACTCTATATCCTTGTCTATAAAATGGGAATACTAATGGTTCTTACCTGGCTGCACCACAGCTATGAAGTGAGATAGTTAATGTGTGGTAAGAGCGGCTCAGCAGCCTGAGACTTGGCAAAGCATGCAATAAATGTTGATTGAGTAAAATTAGCTTCCCCATGGTCCTGCCATGGAGCAAGTGGAGTGAAGCATAGGCGAGGATGGCCCCAAGGGCATGGTGCAGAGGGCAGAGCTGAACCAGGAAGCTGTGCCACCAGCCCACTCACTGCCCTGAGGGTGAAGTGAGGCCAGAATCCTTGGGAAAAACTGGTGCTGAGAGCCCTGTGTGCCTCCATGGCTCCAGACATAAATAGGGGTTGACATTGTCATTTATGAACAAGTCATGATTTCTGAGCTGCTGGGGGCTGCAAGAAGGAGATGGACGGGTGCTGCCCAGTGATTTGCTGTGGGAGTGCTTGGTAGCTAGAGCAGGCAGCCCAACTCCAACTAAGCCAGGGGACAGACAGACTTGGAAAGTAGATGGAGGGCTGTGTGTGGAAACTGAGGCATGGGCACAGGCCACACATCAGTGTGCAGGTGAAGAAGCTGTCGCTCCACAGCCACCCTGGAACAGAGCCCAGGGGGTGTGACCGAGCCCACCCCACCTGCCATATGTGCAGGGGCACCCTCCGTGGCTCTGAGTTCCTTACAGACCCTAGAGGCACCCACCTCTGCCAATGTTAGCAGGGATCACCCCTCTGCAGAGCGACGAGGACTACGGTCAGACACCCATGAGCCTGGCTGGTCCCCACCAAGCCTGTTCCGGGGCCCCTTCTCCACAAATGACACTAATTAATTCGTGATCTCCGGCAGGGGTTCCACTGCACCCTGCATCTGTCAACCTAATTACAAAATAGCTCTTCCAGGCTGACTCACAGCCTTGGGTGATCCCAGCACAGGCACCAACAGCTGGAGGGAACAACAATGACTACAGAAAAAAATAAAAAAGAAAGAAAAATCAAGGCTGCTAATGATGATAATGATAATCATACAAGCCATTATTTATCAAGCTCCCAATGAGGTGCCAGGTACTTTACAGATATTATCCCCAATATTCCCAAAGACTCTAAAGATACCATTAACATAATTTCCCAAACCAGGAAACTAAGGTTCAGAGAGGTTAAGGAATTAGTCTGAAGTCACACAGCCAGTTAACAGCAGACCTAAGCTATAAACCGAGGGATGGCTTACTACAGTGAAGCCCATGTTCTTACAATGCAGTACCCTTCCTAAGGAGTTTCTTGCACCCTTTACAGGGACTTCTGTCTCCCCACAACTAAATGATGTTGCATCTAATCCCTCAACCCCAATTTCCAGGAACACAGCCTGGAAACTTTATTGTACAGATCAATGCCTAGCTGGGCTCCAGTGGTGACCCAGCAAGATCCCACTTCTTAGGGACAGAAACTTGGGTTGGGCACCATTTAAAAGAGAGGCCACATTTTTTATTTTACTACCTGAGGCCATGAGGCTGCTGTCCTGCAGGAAGATGCCAGGTTCCCCCTAAGGTCTCAAAAGGTATGTATGTTCTCCATCACGGCCTCTGCAGCTGAGAGCAGAACACCTTCTGTGCACAGGTCACCTACCATGTACCAGGCACCATGCTAGACACAGAGAGGTGAATAGCCAGGAAAAAAACAGATATGGAAATGGGCAAAGGTAAAAGAGAGAAGGCTGTGAAAATTGCTCAGGATTCAAGACAAACTGCAGTGGGAGCTCACAAGAAGAAGGCGTTACTTCCAGCTTGGGAGAAGGCTGGATGCAGGAGGAAGCATTTCAGCTGGGGAAGCAGGTGCACTGTGCACATGAAGGCAGAGGTGCTTGGGGCAGAGGAAACTGCAAGAGCAAAGGGGCCGGGAAAATGGGTCCATCCAAGACACGTGGAGGTGATTCATTCACACACTCAACAAATTCTACATCGAGCACTTGGCGAACGAAGGACTTGGGAAGGGAGAGTGGATGCAGAGTTCCTGAAGGTCACGCCATATGGCCTCTGGTCCCAGGGCAATGGGGAAATGGGGAGCTATGGAAGGATGTAGAGCAGGTGATGGTGAAGGTGCGGATGTCACGTACAAGAACAAGACAAGTGGTTCAAGAAGCTGATGGTGGAGAGGACTGGTTTGGTTAGGATGATCCTGAGCATCAGAAAAAGCCCTGCATCCCACCCGCCCTGAGCAGCCACTTCTCCTGCAACCAGACTACACCAGTAGACAAGACTAGACCAGACTAGAGAGAGTGGCCCTACCCTCAAGGCAGTGGGATGGGCCGTGTGAGCACTGCCCCTGAGCCTGCACCAGGTTTGAAATTTTCATTTCTTTCCCTTTTTTTATTTTTTTTGGGGGGCCTTTTTTTAAAGACACAGGGTCTCATTATCTTGCTCAGGCTGGAGTGCAGCAGCACGATCATAGTTCACTGAAGCCTCAACCTCCTAGGCTCAAGCAGTCCTCCTGCCTCAGCCTCCCAAGTAGCTGGGATTACAGTTGTGAGCCACTGTGCCTGACTGAAATCTTCACTTCCTTATTTCTGTAAATGTATCACTTTCTTTCCCCTCTATTCATTTACTTGGTGTTTGCTCATCAGAGAGAAAAATAATCTGCAAACAGAATGGCACAGCGGTGTGTCGTATTTGAGCATTAGGAGAATGAAATGGACTCAAAAAGAAAAGCTAATTTCAAGCAAATGTGGCTTCAGCACACACATATACACTTTGCAGAGCCTGGTCCTCCCCTGGGTAAACTGGCCCCAGCCTGGGAAGGGGACACCCACAGGAGAGCCACAGGAGGCTCAGAGAGCAGGAAGGGTGTTTTCCAAGCGCTCCCAGGGGGTACAGGAACAGCCCTGTGACCCACGGGGCAGGGAATGATGGGGAGGGGAGGGGGTGGTAGGAGTAGTAGGGGAGGCTGGGAGTCTCCACATTTACTCAGGGCAGCCCTGGCTCCTGCCTCTCCCCAACCTTCATGATGCTCAAGCCTGGGTGAGCATTCTACTCTTCAGGCAGCTTGCTGACAATGCAGATTCCCAGGCCCCAGACCAGCTGTATCCAAATTTAGGTGCTGCCTAGGAATCTGTATTTTCAACAAGTCTCCCCAGGTCATCCTAAATGCCCATCTCGGTTTGGGAAGTGCACCCCATCCTGCCCTTTTGGCACAGGGACCCACCTTCTCTCTCCCTCTGGGGCCACTTCCAGTACCCCTGCAGGGCCTTCTGACTACAGCCCCCACGGCCTCTTTCTAAAAGTCCTCCTTTAGGGATGACACGCTGAGTGTCCTGCCCCCTTCCAGCTGAGCTGCCTCCAGACAGGGGCCCCAGGCCACTTTGCTGGCTGCTACCATGGCTCAGGGGCCACAGTTTGTGGTTAACTCTGTTTTGCTTTGTCTTGTAGGAGTTACGGGTGTGAAATTCACGCCACCTCATTGCCGTGCCAGAAATGCCATGTTACTTGTTTAATAGCCAGTTAATCTCATCTCTAGGCCCTGCATCTCAAAGTGGTGAGAAATTTCATCTCGACTTCTTGGGATGGGGTGGGATGCACCCTTAGGTGCAATCTGGGTGGTAGCGCCTCCGGTTCTCAGGTTGCTCTGTTTACCTTGAGTTCATTGCCTGCTGTTCAAGCCCCTTATTCCCAGTAGGGCTGGGTCAGGGATCCCCTTTGCCCAGGATCATTAGGCTTCCTAGGGGCTCCACAAAGCCAGTACCTCTTAGGTCCTGCTCCCCCTCCCCCAAAACCCAATGAGCAGGCCACCCAAAACCCTATGTCCTTTCCAGTCCTGGGAATTTCCTCCCATGGGCTATATCTGTCCTCTTGCCTCTACCTTTCCAGAGTGTTCTTCCCTCCCTCCCCTGCTCCTCTTTCCTGGACATGGCAAAGCTGACCTGCTTTTCCTTACTCACATGCCTCTACACAGGCATATTGATTGATTGATTGATTTAAGGATTTTTTTTTTTTTCTGAGACCGAGTCTTGCTCTGTCACCCAGGCTGGAGTGCAGTGGTGCGATCTTGGCTCACTGCAACCTCCGCCTCCCAGGTTCAAGCAATTCTCCTGCCTCAGCCTCCCGAGTAGCTGGGACTACAGGCACCTGCCACCACGCCCGGCTAATTTTTTGTATTTTCAGTAGAGACAGGGTTTCACCATGTTAGCCAGGATGGTCTCAATCTCCTAACCTCATGATCCACCTGCCTTGGCCTCCCGAAGTGCTGGGATTACAGGCGTAAACTACCACGCCCAGCAGGATTTTTTAAAATTAATAAAACTCTTAGTCCACTGGTTTCAAATGAGTGGCTTAGAATCTAATACTTTTACTAATACTAATACTTGTAACACAATAAACAATAAGGAAGAAAGAGCTCTCATTTGTTGAATTCTGCCACGAGCAGACTGTGTCACAGAAGCTTCCGCACAGGAGCAGTTCTCATTCCCAGCTGCACACTGGACTCGCCTGGAGCTTTCTTTTTTTTTTTTTTTTTTTTTTTTTTTTTTTTTTTTTTTTTTTTTTGAGACAGAGTTTTGCCCTTGTTGCCCAAACTGGAGTGCAATGGCGCACTCTTAGCTCACCGCAACCTCCGTCTCCCAGGTTCAAGTGATTCTCCTGCCTCAGCCTCCCCAGTAGCTGGGATTACAGGCGCCCGGCACCATGCCCTGCTAATTTTGTATTTTTAGTAGAGACGGGGTTTCTTCATGTTGGTCAGGCTGGTCTCAAACTCCCAACCTCAGGTGATCCGCCCACCTATGAGCCCCATGCCCAGCCGCCTTTTTTTTTTTTTTTTTTAAGTGCTGATATTCAGATCTCTCACACCAGAAATTCTGATGAAATTGATCCAGGAGGGACTTGGGATAGACCCAAGCTCAGTACCTGCCTTAATCACCCTGATGATTCTCAATGTGCACCCAGGCTTGAGAACCTCATCAGGCCTCTTTGAGGTGAGTGTTGTTAGTGTCTCCATTCTGTAAATGGGGAAACTGAGGCCTAGACGCTTTAGGAAGAGGTGGAGGTGGGAGCAGGGGAGGCAGAGCCAGGGGCTGCCCAGACTGGGTAATTCGCCTGGCGGCTGGGGGAGGGGGAACTCTGCCTTCACCCTGCTGCTGTCTAAGCAGATCCTGGCTGGGGTTGAGGATGCGGGCTGCAGCCTTGGGCCATTCACAGCGAATCACCAGTGGGTGGCAATGGTGGAGAAAATAGACTCCAGCCGCCAGCCACAGCCAGGGAGGAGGGAGCCCAGGCAGATGGCCCTGCCTGCCTGGGAGTCAACCCCTCCTTGGCATTGGCTGGTAGCCCCCCAAACAAGGACCATGGTGGGCTCCTGTCTTTTTCCCAGGGCCAGGCTGTAGCAGATTTGGCAGTTGGCTGGGTGGGGCTGGCCCAGGCTTATGCAGGAAGAACAAATTTCAGATAGGACCAAATTCTGCAATTAAAAAAAAAAAAATAGCAGCCCCATGAATAAAATAACATATAGCGGGGGAAAGGGGGTAGTTCTCCTGGTCCCAGATCATCTGGCTTCAATTCCCACAACTGGTAGCGGAGTAATAGTGGGATATATAATTAGCAGCTGTTATTACATTACCATGCCTGATACATGCTGATTAGATGCCATTCACATGGAAAGAACTTGGGTGACTTACGCCCCACCTCAGCTGTGAGAGAGCTTCAGACCAGGAAGGCCAAGGGAAATGGTAGGGGGTCGGGGGGAAGGACCCCTGGCCGAGCCTCTGGACCTCTCAGAGTGGACAAAACACAACCTAGATATGCCCCACCCCATGTCCTCATTTACATAATGGAGACACTAACAATGCTCACCTCAAAGGGTCCTGGTGAGTATCACAGCCCACAGCCCCCCTCCCCACCCCAACACCTCAGTGGGACTCATTTTCCTCCCCTGTTGATGAAGCAAGCCCTTTGGCTGGTTGCACCCAGCATCTACTTCCCCCCACAGCATGACTCCAGGGCCAGCAGCGATACTTCACATTCCCCATCAGACTCTCAGAAGACGTTCTGTGTATTAATCAATTCAGGACACTTAGGGATTCTGAGCAGCTGGTTATTTCAAAACAGCATTTCACATGGTCCAGCAGGCAAGCCCTGCCCAGGACTGAGACCAGACAGGTCCTCGGGTCAGAGCTGCTTTCCCAGATCTGCTGGGGCTGGGGAAACTTTTCTCCAAGGCTGCCACCCCACTCGTTGATTGAGTGAAGTCTTGAGGGGCTAAGGGAGGGATACTGGATCTCTGCAGGGATGTCTAAACCAGGATCCTCAGACTGTGTTTCATATGCCACCCATGCCACCGTTGGTGCCTATGAAAATGCAGATTTCAGGGTCCTGCCCGAGCCCTGCTGAATCACTGGGAGTGGAGGCAGGCCTGGGAATCTGTATTTTAACAAGGCCCGCAGACAATTTTCATTCACATAGAAGTTTGGGAAGCCCTGATCTGAGGACAGTAGAAGCCACGTGGTCACCAGTGTGAACATTCAGACTGCAGGAAGGTGGGGATTGTTCAGATGCCCTGGGGCCCAGCTCCACCCTGTGCCAGCTCCTTTGCACACACAGTCTCACTTATGCATTACAACAGGGGGGTCGGGGGTCCCCATCACCATGTTACAGATTAGGAAACTGAGGGTCACAGAGGCCCAGGTCTCAGCTCAGAAGTGTCCCCTCCTCTCAGGGACATGAGCACAGAAGTTACTGGAGCCCCCCAGTCCCTCCTTGTCACAGCACCTGAAACTAAAATCATTTTGTTTAGTTCTTCCTGCACATCATCACCTTGACCATTCTGCCTGTCAGCACAGCCCCAGCACCAGCATGAAGCCGGGCAAAGGGTAATGTGCACTGAAGGGTGGAAAGGTTGAGGTCGGGGCTCACACCTAGGTCTGGGGACTCCAGGGCAGGGAATGGGCAGAAAGGGACAGGGTGCGCACAGCCAGGCTGCGACTGTGAACCAGGCTAGAATGAGCAGACAGACAGAGGAGCCGGGTTAGAAGCAGAGCCGGGAGGGTCACAGCTCCTGGTTTGCAGGTGAGGAAGAATGAAATGACGGATCCAGGGCCTCCCCACACATGAACATCAGGTGTGCCCCACACACCTCTCCCTCCTCTGCCCAGGAGTGGAATACTTCCCCACCAGTATCCTGGGAGCCAGATCCCAAGTTGGACCCAGGCTGGCCCACACTCAGCCCTCCAGGGTTCTGGAAGGGTCTGCTGAGCCAGGCGGGCCAGGATGGAATGCGGGCAAACAGCCCGGTCACATCCATCGGCCAAAGACAATTGCATCGAGCCTCTTTCTGGGAGAGACTAATATTTACACTGCATGCTAAGCAGCTGCTGCAGCTGCTTCAAACCCACCCCGCCAGCGCCAGCTCGGGCCCAGCAAATGGACTTTTACCAGGCAGCAAATGAACATGTCAAGCCCAATCAGTTCATCACCTGTGGGGGGTGGGGGGACAGCGAGGGACGGTGACCTCATGCACTGCTGTCCCCGATAGCACCGGGCTCCTCCTGTGCATGTAATCTGCTTGGCCCAGGGAACTTCACATCCAATCTCCACACATCTTGGGCCTGGGCAGAGGCCACGCAGAGCAGAGGAGGCAGCTGTCAAGAGAGCGAGGTGGGGTGATGCTGATGGGGACAGGGTGGGCTGGTCAGCCCTGTGCCTGCTGAACCACTCTGCGGGGAGGGAGAGGAACGGGGCCTGACTGGGAAGTATCAATAGGCAAGTCTGTAGCCCCAGAGCTGGGGAGGGGGTCACCCTTCCCTCCCATCTCCACTCCAGGTAAATAGCAGACGCCTTTGTTCTCTACTCTGCCCAGAAAAGCTTTGAGGGAAGTGTCCCTGCTTCAGAGGAAACCATCAGAAGTTTCAATGCCCCAGCCTGAGGCCTTCCTTAGACAGCCCCCTTTGCAGGCTCAGCTTTAGTCACTGGTGGATGTCCGGGGCCCAGCCCTGACTCCACCCTCACCCCTGCCACCCACCCGGAACCTCTGACATGCCTCAGAACCCCAGGAGTACCTCCTTCTCCAGCCCTGACCATACTGGTCTTAGCACCAGGCTGGATTCCTGTGTAGGCCGTGAGCTTCCAGAGGACAGGAGGGAGTGTTTCCCTCCTGTGTCCCAGGCCCAGGCCCAGCTGAGTCTCTGCTGAATGAAGGCAGAGAGGGCACCCATTGGGTGGCAGGCACTGGGCTGGGGGCTTTACCTTCACTGAGATCCCTAGAGGCCACAGTGATCCTGAGGGGTGGTTGTCAGTTTCACCACTTTACCAGGAAAACTGAGGTCAGTGGGGCTGACACTTGCTTAAGTCACACAGCACTTGGGGCACACCTAGGATGAGAAGCCTGAGTCCCTTCTGGTGTCCCAGCTAGGGCTCTTCCCACCACACAGTGCAGCTGATGTCGTTACAGCACTCATTTAGGCATTTTGTGTTTAAGATTTTGGCAGAGAACGGTTTTCATCTCATTCGTACACAGACATAGTCCTTTTTTAAACTAACCACCAGAAAATTGCCCCATTTACACCGGCTCAGATTCCGTAGTGAATAACCATTGCCCCAACCCAGCCATGCACCGAGCCACCCCTCTTGCTGAAACCTCGTCTCTATCCACAGACCTCACTGGAGGCCATCCCATCACCAAAGGCAGCCACCAGCCAGGCAGATGTGGCCCTCATCCAGACCTCCCGCCAGATGGCCACCCACTGGTCATTCCAAGACCTCATCAGGAGCATGCCACACGGCTGTGCCCTGCTCTTCAGCTCTCTTCTGAAGGAGAGAGGAGACCCGTGGCAGAACCAGGGTGGGGCATGAAGCTGGCTCTGGGAGCAGAACGGGCCCTCTGGGGGTGTGTGAACCCTTCCAGTCACAGACGGGTAAGGTCTGCAAGTTGTGTCTATTTCTGGTGGAATCGGCTTCAAATCAGGGTTTTAAATGGAAGTTCATCTCGCCCTAGAAACAGAGGCTTTGGCAGGTGTCATAGGCAGGTCAGGGAGGAGGGGTTGATAAAGACCCCTGGAGTAGGCTGGGCGCGGTGGCTCACGCCTGTAATCCCAGCACTTTGGGAGGCTGAGGCAGGCAGATCACCTGAGGTCAGGAGTTTGAGACAAGCCTGGCCAACATGGTGAAACCCGTTCTCTACTAAACAGACAAAAATTAGCTGGGCGTGGTGGTACATGCCTGTAATCCCAGCTACTCGGGAGGCTAAGGGAGGAGAATCTCTTGAACCTGGGAGGCGGAGGTGGCAGTGAGCCAAGATCATGCCACTACACTGCACTCCAGACTGGGTGACAGAGTGAGACTCTGTCTCAAAAAAAAAAAAAAACCCTGGAGTAGATCCAGCTCTCTCCTTTTACAGATAGGAAAACTGAGGGAGGGAAGAAAAGGGGCTTGCCTGAGGACACATGGAAAGTTAGTAGCCCTGCCAGAGCTCCAAGCACCACCCCAGAGCCACCAGCACCCAGATGCAGTCCCATTAACTCACTCACAAACAGGGAGGCCAAAGAGGTTCTCCAACCTTCCGCAGCCACACAGGCCAAGCTGCAATCAGACCTTGCCTTCCCGGGCCACTGAGCTGAGAAGAGGTTATAAGGTCAATTCTTCCATCTTTAATAAAGAAATTGGGATGGTGTGGAGGTGCTACCAGAACTCAGCAGGAGGTCCTCACAAAATACTCTGCCTCACCTCCAGACGCCAGCCATGCCCAGGACCTCAGGAATGCTCACACCAGCGCGAGGGTGAGGCCAGTTAGCACATCTTTGACAACCTCGCAGAGGAGCAAACCCAGCTGACCTGCCACAGAAGGGCTGCCAGAGCCCACAAATACAAATATAGGATGTCCGAATCAAGGTGTCCACAGAGCCACGCTACCCTCTGGAGCTCCAGGGAAGAACCTGCCCCACGGCGCACTCTTAGCCCCTGCCATTGTGGTCATCCTGGGCATTGCATTACTCCATTCTCTGCCTCCACTGAGCCACATCCATTAGATCGTCACCTGTCTAGCTCTCCCTTTGGGTCCCACTGAGGAGGGGGACTAGTGGTGTTCTCCCTGCACATCTGTGTGTCGTCACATGTCCCTGGGTCTGCTGTCTTCCCTCTGTGTGTGTCTCTTTACCTCTTCTTTTTTTTTTTTTTTTTCTTGAGACAGAGTCTCATTCTATCACTCAGGCTGGAGTGCAGTGGCACTATCTCAGCTCACTGCAACCTCCATCTACTGGGTTCAAGCAGTTCTGCTGCCTCAGCCTCCCAAGTAGCTGGGATTACAGGTGCCTGCCACCACACCCAGCTAATTTTCATATTTTTTTAGTAGAGACGGGGTTTCACCATGTTGGCCAGGCTGGTCTCAAACTCCTGACCTCAAGTGATCTGCCCACCTCAGCCTCCCAAAGTGCTGGGATTACAGGGATGACCCACCATACCCGGCCTTCCTCTTCTTTTAAGGACACCAGTCATATTGGATTTAGTCCACCCTACTCCGGTATGACCTCATCCTAATTTAATTAAATCTGCAAAGATCCCATTTTCATACAAGGTCATATTCAGAGGTTCAAGGGTCAGCCGGGCGCAGTGGCTCACGCCTGTAATCCCAGCACTTTCGGAGGCCGAGGCGGGTGGATTACTCAAGGTCAGGAGTTTGAGACCAGGTTGGCCAACATGATGAAACCCCATCTCTACTAAAAATACAAAAGTTAGGCAGGTGTGGTGGCATGTGCCTGTAATCCCAGCTACTCAGGAGGCTGAGGCAGGAGAATTGCCTGAACCCGGGAGGCAGAGGTTGCAGTGAGTCGAAATCATACCACTTTACTCCAGCCTGGGCAACAGAGTGAGGCTCTGTCTCAAAACAAAAAAGCAGTTCAAGGGTTAGGGCTTGAACATATCTTCTGGGGAAGACACAATTCAGTCCACAAAAATATGTCCCAAATATTACATGGCACATATTGTAACTTAAAAAGTATCTGTTATTTATTTGAAATTCAGAGGCAATTGGGGTGTCCTGTATTTAATCTGGCAATCCTATGCACAACTCACATGGAATTCCCCAAGTTTCCACTGCCTGGCCCCTGGGTTTGCCCTCTAAAAAGTAAACTATTTTAAAAGAGGAAGAAATAATGGGGAAGGGGGAATCAACTATTTATGAACAAGGGTTAGTGTCCAAAAGGCACTTGAAAATGACAAAAGATGAGGGCAAGATAGAAGTAGGGGGGGGACAGATATTCAGTCCCAACTTATGCCTAGATTTGGGCTGGGCACTGCAGGGAAGACAAAGATGAAGGGGTCTGATGACAGGGGCAGGTGGCTGCCAGCTCTTGAAGGTCAGGAGGATATGCAGAATAAGAAGGGTACTCTGTGTGCTGCACCTGCCCAGGGCCAAGCAGTCACAGGTCCGGGGAACCTGAGCACATAGTTGGGAAAGCATTTCTGTGGGGTCACTAGCACCCCAGGCCCCTCAGCTCTGCCCTTGATGGAGCATCCCTGAGCCCTGCTCCTTGGTCTCCTGCCTTTCTCACTCCACTCCGTCTCCTGGAAAATGCACCCAAACCCCTCAGTCCCACTTGGTGCTCGAATCTACTGAGCAGAGTCACTGAGCCACCTCCTAGGTTGTCATCTGCCTAGGTCTCCCCTTTGGATCTCTTTCAGGAAAGGGACTGGCAGGAAGCAAGGGAGACAGTCTGACTCCCTAGCCTGGAGGGCTGATACTTCTAAGTGAGGCAAGACTCAACACACAATGCAATTTACCAAAGCCTGTCTAGGCCTCCCTGCCACAGACTGTGATATGGTTTGGCTGTGTCTCCACCCAAATCTCATCTTGAATTGTAGCTCCCATAATCCCCATGTGTCATGGAGGAACCTGGTGGGAGGTGATTAAATCATGGGGGCGGGTTTTTCCCATGCTGTTCTCGTGATAGTGAATAAGTCTCACAAGATGATGGTTTTATAAAGGACAGTTCCCCTGCACACACTCTCTTGCCTGCTGCCATGTAAGACATGCCTTTGCTCCTCCTTTGCCTTCTGCCATGATCATGAGGCCTCCCCAGCCATGTGGAATTGTGATTCCATTGAACCTCTTTTCCTTTATAAATTACCCAGTCTCAGGTATGTCTTTATTAGCAGTGTAAGAATGGACTAACACAGACTGAATGTTTGCATCCCCCCAAAATTCTTAAGTTGAATCCTAACCCCCAGTGTGATGGTATTTGGAGATGGGAACTTTGGGAGGTGATCAGGTCATGGGAGGAGAGCCTGCATGAATGGGATTAGTGCCCTTATAAAAGAGACCTCAAAGAGCTGCCTCACCTCTTCTGCCATGTGAGAACACAAAGCAAAGACAGCTGTCTATGAACCAGGAAGCAGACCCTCACCCGATGCCGAATCTGCCTGCACTTTGATCTGGAGCTTCCAGCCTCCCAAACTGTGAGAAATAAGTTTCTGTTGTGTCTGAGCCTCCACTCTATGGTATTCTGTTATAACAGCCTGAACGGACTAAGACACATCCCCTTCTGGGTGGGGGTAGAGACTGACTTAGCTGGTGGGTTGCTGCCGAGTTGGGGGTTGGAGTTTCTCATCTGGCAAGAGAGGAACACTGAAGCCAGGGAGAGAGCAGAGCCAGGAGTATAAAATGAAGATCTGAAAGCCAGAAAGGAAAGCAGGGTCCCCTCACCCATCCCCATTACCCCATCAGCAGCATCAGCAACCTTTCCTGAGCACTTACTACAAGCAAAGCAGCAGGGGAAGGCTATCACATGTCTTCCCTCCCTAAACAAAAGGGCCAGAGAGAGAGGGGACCTGAGAGGGGTGCCCAGTATATTGCTTTGTTAAATTGAACTTACGGCCAGTTATCAGAGTCACCCAGTGGTGATAGAGCTAAGGGCCATTCTTGGGCCATGTCTAGAACAGGCTCAGGTGCCAGGTAGGTGTGGTCTGGGCCTCTAGCAGGAGCTGGCTGGTGTGCTTGGGCTAAGTGCCCTTGACCTCTTAGAATGGAGTGTGCCAAGTGGAGGGGGCCTTTGCAGCCATGCTGCTGGCAGAGGGACACCATTTGTGCTGCTAAGCTCTCAGCGGAGACAGCGTGCCTGAGCCCAGGCCAGCAGGACAGACACTCACCGAGGGAGCTGGGGATGTGAGCACATCTGCCCTAAACACAGACCTGGCATCCAACTGACTTGGGCAGCGTTTGGTGGAAGATGCTGGATGTTCGTCCCTCAGGCTGCCTCCTCCAGGGTCTCGCATCCAAATTAGTCTCTCTCTGGCTCCTTCTCTTGCGTGCTGCAAACCCAGCACCCTCACACACATGCTCACACTCACAAACACTCATGCACACTCATGTATAAGTCATACCTACTCTATATACACAGCATGCACATCCTCACACACACAAACCCACACCTGGGCACACACACACACACACCTTTCCATAGATAGATCGATACCGGCACATACACACACCCATCCATAATAACACGATGAAAGCTATGGACTGGAATTTATTTACAATGTGCCACACATGCAGAAAGCACTCCCTCACAATGCCCAACTTTGCAATTGCACCCACAGCTTGTATTTAAAGCATTTCCCTGGCTCACCAGTGGAAAATAAATTTCTTTTCTCACTTTCCAGACTTGCTTTCATCAACCTGGTGCCAATTTCCACTTAAAAAATGATACCCAGGAAAGACCAAGAACCTAGAAAGGAAAAATGAATCTCGGCTCCGACAGATAGATGGGAGCCAGAGCTTCCCTACCGTGTAGCTGACGCTGTAACCACCTGTCTTTGTGGCAGAGATGCAAGGTGATGGGGAATATTTGGATAGGCATGTGGGGCTGGTGCTGAGGCCAATGGTCAGTGGAAGTGAAAAGGATGAGGGGTGAGGCGTTTGCAGCCTAGAACAGACAGACACTGGGACCGGCAAGCATGCAGATGATAGGAGCAGAAGTGAGCGACAAGAAAGCAGCGACAGCTCAAGCACACGAACAAGCACAGGGCACTGACTTTGATCAGCCCAGGGTTGGTACCACCTCTGAACTGTGAGAGAGCAGGGTGGGGAGGGAGAGTTTGATGGTTTTCCAGAAAGTTATTGTGGCAGCTTCAACCCTCATCAGGAAGCTGCTTCTGCCCCTTTGTGACAGGGAGAAGAACGAGGTAACCTGGCAAACCCAGAGCATTAAAATGAGGGAATCAGGGCCAGGAATGGTGGCTCATGCCTATAATCCCAGCACTTTGGGAGGCTGAGGCAGGCGGATCACTTGAGGTCAGGGGTTCGAAACCAACCTGGCCAACATGGTGAAACCCCTTCTCAGGGCTGGGAGGGGAGGAACTGTTCTGGGCCTCTCTCCTTGGCTTATAGAGGGACATCTACTCCCTGTGTCTCCTCACATCATCTCCCACTATACCTGTCTGTCTCTGTGTCCAAATTGCCCCTTTTTATAAGGACACCAGTTGGATTGGATTAGGGCCCACCCTAATGACCTCATTTTAAATTGATTACCTCTGCAAAAACTCAATCTCCAAATAAAATCATATTCTGGGGTGCTGTGGGTTAGGACTCCAACCTATCTTTTTGGGGGTGGTGGGGATTGCCTCATAATTTAGTGCAAAACACCTCCAGACCAGATCACCTTAATAACAGAACTGACGAAGCCCCTGGGATTGAGCTTAGCACTTGCGGTTCACAACCCAGCGGGAGTCACAAAGACAGACCCTGGCTGAGCTCGGTGGCTCACGCCTATAATCCCAGCACTTTGGGAGGCTGAGGCAGGTGGATCACCTGAGGTCAGGAGTTCAAGACCAGCCTGGCCAACATGGTGAAACCCCATCTCTACTAAAAATACAAAAATTAGCTGGGCGTGATGGCAGGCACCTGTAATCCCAGCTACTCAGGAGGCTGAGGCAGGAGAATCTCTTGAACCCGGGAGGCAGAGGTTGCAGTGAGCCAAGATTGCACTATTGCACTCCAGCCTGGGCAACAAGAGTGAAACTCTGTCTCAAAAAAAGAAAAAAGAAAGACCCCCAATTACAGAGGGTCGACTTAGCACCATCCTGACTACCTCTAACAGGTTTTCCAAAAAAATCAAGGCTCTGTGTAGTGTTTTAAGGTTTTTTGTTTATTTGAGTCACTTATTTATTTTTCTTGCAAAATAATCATTCTACAGGGATAAATGCCTTTATTTGTATTCCTAACTGAGAATGAGCACAGTCTTTTGTGTTGGCTGGGCTCATTAGAAATGAGTCCCTGAGGTCTACAATGGGCTCATTTTCACAGTTACTAAGTAAAGTCAACCTCTTATGAAAATCGTAGTTTACAACTTTAAGTAAATAAACACAGTTTTCTACAAACATTCTAACAAATTTAGTTTCCTATAACAAATATTCACAGTCTCAAATGTAAAAGTCTACAGTTCTTGGAACTATTAAAAATAAACCTTTCAATATTTCAGGAAAGTTCCCTGTCCCCTTAGGAAATATGCTGCGACAGAAAATCAACTTTACGATGACAAGACACAGCGTAAATACAGATTTAACTTGAATTTCATGGTAACGGGTATGTAAATATTTGCTGCACTTCTCTCGTCTATCTAAATAGAGGCTAATGGCTAATCCAGGGTTTTGCATTCTCAAAAGTGCTTGTGCCCTCTCAAGGCACCTGCTACCAAAGCTGAAAGCCTCTGGTCTCCACTTAATTTTAATCAAGTCTGATTTAAAAGTGTTTAGGGTTTATAATTTTTAATTCCACATAGCTACTAGAAAACACTCCCAGGGCCCCTTTTCTAGAAGTCATGACCTTGTTTGGGTGGGGATGGGGGCGGCTCTTAGGGCAACTCACGTAAGATAAAGATGGGTTTGGGGGCAAAAATGTTGAGGCCAGCCTGCCCGGGTTGGAATTCTAGCTCTGCCATGCACTAGCAGCAAGTACTTGAGCAAAGTATGTTAATTTCTCTGAGCCTCAGTTTCCTCATTTGTAAAATGGGGATGATAATAATAATAATCTTGTTAGATCGTTCTGAGAATTGAATGAGATCATATGCGGGTGGTGGACGCTGTAATGTGACTCCCACTTCAGAAACAAAGCTTTCTTCTCCCAGCTGCTGGGCGTGCTGCCAAAGACAGCCTTCAGCTGTCCGCTCTCTTCGGGGGGGCTGTCTCAGCTGCAGACTGCCCTGCCCAAAATTATACCTCCTGCTAGGGTGGCTTGCATCAATGACTGATCAACGTAGGGATGTAAAGGCCTGGCCCCCTTGTCCCAACTCGGGACATCCCAGCTCCAGAGCTTCCCATGGGGCTGGCCGAGCTCTTCACTGGGACTGCATCACAGCTCAACTTCTCCCTCTGCCCCATCCTGCTTCCTACTCCTTCTTCTCCAAGTGTTGATCCACAGACACCTCCCCTCCTTCATAAACATCCTCTACTCTAATCCTTTACTCAGAGTCAGCTTCCGCAGCAAGAACAGTAAGTGACAACATATAAAGTATTCAGAAAAGCATTATTTAAGTGTCTGTTAAATAGAAAGGTAGCAGGTAAAACTGAAGTTAGAAACCACAGGATGTCCTCTATGCCTTGGAAGCAAAGATGTCTGGGTCCAAATTTGTCTCAGAGGTAGAAACTTTGGGAAGCTTCTAGAATGGGATGGAGGGAACATCACTGGACTGCATGCCTCCAAGTCCCTGGAAAGTAGAGAAGCAAGGAAAGATTTGGGGGCTTCTCTGCACCTCACTGCCCTGAAGCTCTCTAGTAGAGACTGGGGGAAAAGTAGGAAATGTGGAATTTTCTTCCAGAATTTTTCAATTTTTTTAAAATATGGGATCTCAGGATGATCTCTACTGTTAAAAGCTCGACACTGTTTCAGAGCAAGAACACCTGGGACAAACAGAAGAGTGGAATTTAGACCAGAGTGGAACAGACACTGGGGACAGCTCTTAGTCAGAGGTGCCTGGGATGGAGTTTAAGTTTCTCATTCAAAACTTCAAATGCCAAGCTTTTAAAGGAAGTGTCTCTCTCCATTGTGATATGGGCCCACTCCCAGTCAAGGAGTAAAGGACTGACCATGTACCCCTGACTCTTACCACTGGTCAGCTTGGACATATGCCCCTCATCCCCCATCAAAAAGCAGACATCAAAGGCATGAGAATAGTGTCATGCTAAGAAGGGGCTTTGGATGCAGTGGAAGCCCAGAGGGAGTGGAGATTGAGTCTGACTGGAGCAGTGAGGATAGGCTTCCCAGAGGAGGTGACGTTCAAGGAGGGCCTTGACAGACGGGTAGAAGTTCTCCAGTCACACAAAGAGCAGAGGGATTTCTAGGCAGAGGAAATGGCACATCTATTGACACTTAGACACAAACAAGCAGAGGATGTTCAAGAAAAATGTAGGGGGTTCGGTGTGGCTGGAGCTTGGAGGACTTAAGAACTGCCTTGAATGGAAGCTGGAGAATCACAAAGTGACCATGGCCAGCCCCAGATCCCAGACCAAAGAACTTGAATTTGATTTGGAAGGTGATGGGGAACCCACAGGAGCCCTCAAGCAGAGGATTGGCCGAGCCAGCCAGTGTTGTGGTAACATTATTCGGGTGATGGGTATGGAGGAGAAAGTAAAGGGCTCTCCTGGCCGTAAGGCAGGACTTTCTGGTGTGGGCTCGTCAAATAGGAGAAAGCAACGTGAGTTTTGCACTTCCAGATGAAAGCTGGAAGACAAACACCCATTTGGAAAAGGCAGAAGGCCCCCAGTTGGAGGAGACCAGGGAGCTGGAGCAGTTTCCTCCGAAGCAGCTGTGGTGTACACGCGTTTGGATTTGGTTTGATTACTTACACAGAATGTACTTCTCACTGCCTCTCCTTGTTTTATATCAACATCTGAGGTGGCCGCAACAGTATCCAAATTATCCAGGGACTTGCTCAGCAAACAGCAGACGCTCAGCCACAAATCACAGCTGGAGAGCCCGTTTTTCTATGGAATTTTCAGCCATAAAAGGGCCCAGATGTTCTAAGATAATTTTCTTGGTGCTGAAAAGATGCCGGATCTTAGCGAAGAACTGCAAGAAGATGGTTAACTTTCAGTGGGCTCCTTGAAAAGTGGCCCTGGGAGGGATAATTGCACGCAGGAGGTTTATCAGGGAGTGTTCGTGGAAGACACACCTGTGAGGAAGTGAGAGGGGCAGAGCTGGGTGGAGGGAGGAGCTGACCCACAATGCAGCAGCAGCTGAGGTCTGAGCCATTCCCACAGGAGCTAGGAAGCCTCCAAATGGAAGCAAGGAGGCTGGCCTTGATATCACCTGTGTTGGCCACTCCTTAGCCACAGGCTGTCATCTAGGAGGAGCAAGGAAGCTCGCACAGCTGAGTGCAATGTCCAGTAAGCAATGCCATTGTGAACTGATATCCTTGGCAGCTGAGGGATGGGTGCATGAGCCCTGAAGAGGGGAAATGGGCAGAGCTCCCCAATATCTACCACAGCTGGTATGTTAGGCTGTCCTTGCATTGCTATAAAGAAACAATTGAGACTGGGTAATTTACAAAGAGAAGAGGTTTAAGTGGCTCATGATTCTGCAGGCCGTACAGGAGGCATGGTGCTGGCATCTGCTCAGCGTCTGGGGAGGCCTCAGGAAGCTTTTACTGATGGCAGAAGGCAAAGTGGGAGCAGGCACATCACATGGCCAGAGCAGGAGAAAGAGGGAGAGTGGGGGAGGTGCCACATACTTTAAACAACCGGATCTCATAAGAACTCACCCACTACCGTGAGGACAGTGCCAAGCCATGACCCAAACACCTCCCCCCAGACCCCACCTCCAACACTAGGGATTACATCTCAACATGAGATTTGGAGGGGACATCCAAAGTGTATCAGCCAAGATCCAAATCTGCCTCCTGACCCATGAACCCCCAAAAGATACAGACTGTGCAGCTAGAGCGGGATTCAGAGACATGCCACATTCAGAAGACAGGACCCAATTCAATCCACCCACGGTGGCCTCTGTAGTCCTTTGCGTCAGCAAAGTCACATCCAAGCTCAAGGGCCACCTTGCTGGACAATGATGCCAGTAGCCTAAGAGCAGCCAGAAAGCCCCGCTGGAGACCCAAGATTACTCCAGAGAGCTGACTCTGCTATGAGCGATCTGCATGGGGTAGCCCAACTAGACAAGTGATTTTTGTAAGAGTGCCACCTTACTGAGTGACGGACTCGACTGTGAAACTTTTTAAAATACACATGCTCCCCTATTTCTGCTTCAGAAAGTCTGAGATGGGCCTGGGTGTCTGTGTGTTTCTAAAGCTGAACAGGTGATTCTAATGTGCAGGCCTCCTTGAGATCCCGCTCCAAGGCCAGCCTGGATCCACCAGTGCACAGGCGTGCAGGTCAGGGCAGACCTGGGATCACAGACTCTAATGCCAGGGGCTCAGGTGGGTGTCACTAGTATGAGTGAGTTGGGTGGGGACAGATGCTTCCCCAGTTGTCCCCTCCAAATCTCATGTTAAGATATGATCCCCAGTGTTGGAGGTGGGGCCTGGTGGGGGGTGTCTGGGTCATGGGATAGATGCCTCGTGGCTTGGCACTGTCCACACAGTAGTGCATGAGTTCTCATCAGCCGTGCTCTCTCCATGCTGTGTTCACCCTGTGAATCAGAACACAGTTCTGATACTTACTAAATGGGAATGGGGTCTCAGTGACACCAGAGCTTTCCAGATAAACTCGAAATCCAGATTGGTATGCAACATCTGATTTTAAAATGCTGACGATTAACTCAAATATTCTTAACATCGTGTAAGCCACACAAAACCAATCTGTAGGCCTGGTTCTGTTCTTGGGGGCACCAATTCATGAATTCTGGTGTAGATCACCCCAGACCAGGCAGTGTGAGGAGCCCTATATAGAACAGTGTAGGCCGTTATATAGAACAGTGTAGGCCGTGGGTTGACCAAAATGGACAAACCCAAACTAGACAGGTTGAACTATCCTGGATTTGACAGCATGAGTAGTCCTAGCTTGCAGACTTTAGCTCATACTCAATTAGCCAACCTGGAGCGTTCTAAATCGAACAGTGTATGTTGTCTCCCCCTAGAGACATTTGTCAATATATGGAGTGTTTTTCTTTTTGTTTGTTTGTTTTTTGTTTTTGAGAGGGAGTCTCGCTTTGTTGCCCAGGCTGGAATGCAGTGGTGCCATCTCGGCTCACTGCAACCTCCTCCTCCCTGGTTTAAGTGATTCTCCTGCCTCAGCCTCACCAGTAGCTGGAATTACAAGTACCCACCACTACACCTGGCTAATTTTTGTATTTTTAGTAGAGACAGGGTTTCACTATGTTGGCCAGGCTAGTCTCGAACTCCTGACTTCAGGTGACCCGCCCACCTTGGCCTCTCAAAGTGCTGGGATTACAGGCATGAGCCACCGCGCCCAGCCTATGGAGTCTTTTTTATTGTCACAGCTGGGTGGATGCACTGTCCTCTAGTGGGTGAAGGCCAAGGATGTTACTATCTACATATCCTACAATACACAGGACAGCCACCCCCACCTCCAATAAAGAATTATCCATCCAAAAACTCAATAGCATCACTGTTGAAAACCCTGACGTAGAACATGCTGGATAAAAATGGTAGCCACCAGTCACATATGACAATTAAGCACTTGCTAAGTGGCTAGTGAAACTAAGGAACTAAATGTTTTGTTTTCATTTTAATTCAGTTCATACTTTATGAAATCTAAATGCTAATCAGGTATTTCCAGCAAAATGTTAACATCTGAACTGAGATGTCCTGTAAGTATAAAATATACACCAAATTTCAATGTCATAGTGTAAAAAAAAACTCACTGATAATTTTTTATTAATTACATGTTGATTTGACTATATAATATATATACACACACATATGTATATATATACATGTATATATTTTTAGACAGTCTCTGTCACTCAGGCTGGAGTACAGTAGTGCGATCTCAGCTCACTACAACCTCCGCCTCCCAACTTTAAGTGATTCTCCTGCCTCAGCCTCCCAAGTAGCTGGGACTGCAGGCGTGTGCCACCATGCCTGGCTAGTTTTTGTATTTTTAGTAGAGACAGGGTTTCACCATGTTGGCCAGGCTGGTCTGGAACTCCTAGACTCAAGCAATCCTCCCACCTCAGCCTCCCAAAGTGCTGGGATTACAGGTGTGAGCTACTGCACCCAGCCTGATTTGATAACATTTTTAATAGATTGAGTTAAATAAATATTATCAATGTTGATTTCACCTGTTTCTTTTTACCTATACCTACTAGAAAATGTTAAACAGGCGGCATGCACTATATTTCTATAGAAAAGAGCTGGTGTAGAAATCTCGGATTCTCCAGCATAGATAGTCCTGGGTCAAACAGAGTAGAACATTCTGGGTAGGGAAGTTGGAGGTAGACGGGAAGATGAGATGGAGAGGGGAGAGGAAGGTAGGTCACAGGCTCTGGGGAGGAGTTTGTAGCTCCCATGACCTAAGTCACTGGGGAGGCACTGGAGGGTTTTAAGCAACAGAATGATGTAATTAGATTTGTGTTCTACAAAGATCCCTCTGGCAAAAGTGCGAAATGGATTGGAAAAAGACAACTCTGACTTTTCCATAGAAGATGTCCTAGCAGAGATTGTGACTGTATTAGGCTCCTCATTGCATCTGCCATGCCACCTGGCAGACGCATGAGTGACACTCAGTAAATACTTGAATGAATCAATCAATCCCAATCAGTCAATGGCAGGTGCTAAAGAAACCTCTGGCACTCTGTTCCCTGGTCCAAGGTCATACCTGAGTGTGGTCCAGGAGACAGCAGAGCCTGTTTCTCATCTTTTCTGAGTACAGATTAATTCCCAGCTCTCACCCTCCTACATTAAAAAAAAAAAAAAAAAAAAAGGAGCATGAAGAAAAATATCATTTCTTGGAAAGAAACACTTCTCAGTGGCTGTTTTTCTTCTTCAAATTATTAGGCAAGAATATGTTTTTCAGAGGGAGGAATTGAAGGCATAAAGCCCAGAATCCATGTTCCCCAAACAATTTTGTTTACTTTCTACGCAAAGAGAAGCGAGGCGAATGGAAACTCCATCAGCTGGGGAGTGGGTGCTGTGGAGCCTTATGGAGAGTGTATTAGTCCGTTTTCACACTGCTATAAAGATACTACCCCAGACTGGGTAATTTATAAACAAAAGAGGTTTAATTGACTTACAGTTCCACATGGCTGGGGAGGCCTCAGAAACTTACAGTCATGGCAGAAAGGGAAGCAGGCACCTTTTTCACAAGGCAGCAGGAGAGCGAGTGAGAGTGAAGAGGGAAGAGCCCCTTATAAAACCATCAGAGCTCCTGAGAACTCACTATCGCAGAACAGCTGGGGGAAACTGCCCCCATGATCCAATCACCTCCCACCAGGTCCCCTCGACGCTTGTGGATTACAATTCAAGATGAGACTTGGGTGGGGACACAGAGCCAAAGCATATCAGAGAGCAAGGGACTGGCTCACTGATTCCACCTAGGAGTGGGACAAGGATGGAGCAAAGCAAGTTCCCGACCCCAGCACCAAGCCCACAGCTGATGACTTTCAGGCTGTGTGACCCCGGGCAAGTCTACACAACCTCTCTGGACTCACCCTGGTCCCCCAGGGTAGTTCCTTTAGCACAGGGGGTGGCACCTAAGAGTCCCCAGCAGAAGACCCCACAGACACATGGATGGGTGGGACAGGAGTGGGAACACAAGGACAGCAAGGGGAACAACTCAGCTGTGCAGCTGCCAGCAGGGGGCAGCAGGGAGGGTGGTCCCTGACCCTCTGGGAGGCAGTTTCCCTGCAAGGAAGGAAGAAATGGGATTGTCCCTAAGCTCCCGTTGATGCTGAGTGTGTGAACTCTCCTCTGTGGGGCCTGTGTCAGGCAAGGCGGACACCAGGAAGCCTCAGCAAGCACCAAAATCTAAAGCCGAGGAGAGGGTGGTGAGCTGGAGCTGCCTTTCCTGGGGGAACACGGGCTCCTTCGAGGCCTGGAGGGGCCCCCACTTCCCAGAACAGTTGGTCAAGGTCTTCTCCCCATCCTCCTTGACAAATTCCTTTCTGGTGGAAGGAGTTCCCCCCCCCCCCCATTCCTCTTCCTGCAGCCTGGCATTGCCCACTCGTGTCCCCACCCCAAAGGTTAACATCGCAAAGAGAGGGACATTTTTTACTATAATTCAAGGGGAAGGGGGGCACAATGAGGCCTGTGTCCCACGCTGTCAGGAAGTTCACCTCTGTGGTGTGAGGGTTACATGGATGGATGTTCAGATATTGTGCCTGGAAACTCCTTCTCCCTCTCCTACTCTGCCTTCAAAGCTTCCCCACCATCTTCCAGAAGGAGAACAATGGAAAACCCCCAGCAGGGGCTCAATGCAGGAGAGTGGGAACCCAGGAACGGTGGGTGAGGCAGTAAAAAGACTGAGCCATAGGAGGAGGGCCAGAAACATCTGCCACCCTCAGAAGTGGACAAAGACCCCACATCCCGGAACAGAGCCTAGGAGATGCCGAAGGGGACCAGAGCGGTCTCCCCCAGTGGTGTGTGTGAATCATCGATGGTTCCCCTAAAACTGGAGCGGAAAAAAACTATGTTCGCCACCTGCGATTTGTGTGCTGGGCCCTCCCCTCCCCCAATAAGGGGCTAGAGCCTCAGAACACACAAAGCAAAATACACACTGAGCGCTTCCAACACTGCCTCCTGGCTTCTGCCAGGAGTGTCTTCTCTGCCAGAGACCGTGAATTCCCCTGACCCCGAGTCTTTTCTCACCCCATTTCCCAGCCCAAGTTCCCCTCCCTTCCTCTCTGGACTTCCCAGGCTGTGGGACCACCTTCTCCAGGCCACTTCACTGACCCCATAAGCCTCCTTTATCTGAATACATATTGCTTTATAAATATTGATCGATGGCCCACTGTGCAAGGCACTTTCACAATCAAAATCCCATTTCATCTTCATAGCAAGCTTTGGAAGCTGACTGTGGAATTGTGCCCACTTTTCAGATGAGGACTTTGAGGCCCTCAGGTTCAGGTCCCTGGGCAGGGCTGTCCAGCAGTTATGACTGGAAGAAACTCAAGTCATGTACCCCTGCTCCCCTCCTCCTCTTCCACTTCCTCACAGTCATCATCCCCTCCATCCCCACAGTCTGAGGGAGAGAGCATCCACGCCAGCTGGCTTGATAAGGTGGAAAGAGCACAGACTTTGGAGTTAGTTGTAGGTTTGAGTCCTGACTCTGCTACTCACCAGATTTTTGATCCAGGTAAATCTTCTCATCACCTCATCTGGCAGGGACTAAGTAGCCTTAACTACAAATTGGAGGTTTTGTCATCCAGACCCCATCAAATAGCCAAAAGGAGATGATGAGGCAGTATGGATGCAGCTCCTCGTACCGGGTCAGTAGAGATGGCATCATTGTCTTCATCACAGCGATGGCGAGTCACAGGTGAGGAAGGTGAGGCCAACAGATGCCAAGCAACTTGCCCGAGATCCCATAGCAGGCAGGCAGCCAAGATGGGCTTCAGATTCGGGTCTCTTGACTCTAGCTTGAAGGCTATCTTTTGTCCTCCCTCTATTTCTACTGAACTTGGTTTCAGCAGGAAGCAGATTGAGCAGCCCAGAGCCAGAGGGCAAGTGACAAGCTGACTTGGCTTTCCTTGAAGAGCATCCATAACCCCACCTTCCTCCAGCTCTGGCAGAGGACAGAGCTCAGCAAAACCAGTTTCCCAGCCATTCCCCCCCAGCCTTGCTAGGCATCAGCCAAGCAAAACATCGCCAGGGGATTTAAGAAACACTGTGCATTGGGCATTAAGAGATTGGCCATTGCTGCCTTCTAGTGTCCCTGTAAAAAAGGTCAGTTACTTCAAGGCTTGAAGTTCATGGACCAAAAGAAAAGAATACATTTGGGGGAAAAGAGTTGCCCACACTTTATTTCACACTAAATGAGATTGTGCCACTTTCATTGCTTGACATTCTCCAGTGCTGCCATCTAGTGGTGGATCCGATATAGTAGCCATTAGTCATTACGTAGCCGTTTGAATTTAAATTTAAAGTAATTAAAATTAAATAAACCTGAAATTTCAGTTCTTCAGTCACACTAGCACACTCCAGGTGTTCAGTAGCCACATGCAGGTCGTGGCTACCATATTGACCATTACAGATACAGAACACGCACATCATCACAGAAGCATCTGTGGCAGAGGTCCCCAACCCTTGGGCTATGGACGAGGTATGAGTCTGTAGCCTGTTAGGAACCCGGCTGCACAGCAGGAGGTGAGCAGCTGGCAAGTGAGTATTACCACCCGAGCTCCGCCTCCCGTCAGATCAGTGGCAGCATTAGATTCTCATAGGAGCGTGAACCCTATCGTGAACTGCACATTCGACAGCTCTAGGTTGTGCGCTCCTTATGAGAATCTAATGCCTGATGATCTGAGGTGGAACAGTTTCATCCCGAAAACACCCCTCCACTGTTCATGGGAAAATTGCCTTCCGTGAAACCAGTTCCTGGTGCCAAAAAAGTTGGGGACAGTTCCACTGCAGCAGCTTCCCATTATCGGATTTACGACGAAGCATTATACTCCTAGCCATTACCCAGATGATCCAGCCTGAGGCTCAGAGCGTGATTTTCCTAAAATCCACAAAGCTAACACATGCTGAAACAGATGTGAACCCATGTCTGGCCCATAAGCATTCGCCATCACTTTCGAGTTCTTCATCACTCCACAGCATGAGGAAAAATCGCTTGTCCTACTCCTCTCAAGCATAGCTTGACCCCTCTTCAGGCCCCTGCCCCGATGGCTTGTCACATGGCAAGTGCTGAGATGCCGTTCTGCCCACAACCATACCAAGGTCAAAGGCAGAATAAGGATCCAAGGTGTGGCCTGCACTCTTCTTTTCCATCCATAGGAGGAGCACTTCCATGGGCCACTAGCTCTTGTCAGCCAAGAGCCCAGAATGGACAGAGAAGGGAGCAGGAGGGATCCTTTTAAAACAACAACAACGAAAACAAAAACATAGCCTGGAAGAAATTTCTTGATGCAACAAACATGTAAACACATGTTTACGCTCAGGGGCACACATCTGGCTGGCACACACTCACACATATAAAAGATAAACACACTCAAGGACACACATGAGCCGGGTGCGATGGCTCACACCTGTAATCCCAGCACTTGGCAGAAACCAAGGCAGGAGGATCACTTGAGGCCAGGAGTTTGAGACCAGACTGGCCAACACGGTGACACTCTGTCTCTAAAAAGAAAAGAAGAATTTTTTTAAAAGAAGGACACACAGGTTCGTTAATACAGATGAACAATGCCCACAACCAAAGCCTTTCATGAAGACAGCCAGGAGTGTCCCCCAACTTAATTAATGAAAAGAGGTTTCTCTGAAGTCGTGGCCTTCCAGTTTTAGCTCTAATAAATCTCCAAGCTCCAAAGACAAGCACCCATGAAGGCTGTTCAGAGGCACACAAGCAGCCTCACAGACTGACTGAAAGCCAGTGAACACATGTGCCAGCAGAATGATGAGGCAACAAGAGACAGGTGCTAAAAGGTGGCCCACAGGGGACAGTCTGGGTGGAGGACAGCAATGATGGCATCCCAGGAAACAAACACATCCCTCTGTCCAGAGCCCTGGACAGACAAAGCAGATACCAGAGCCACCTCCTGGCCGCCCCAGGTGAAACACAAGTCCTCCACAGCACACCCAGTCTCAGCTCAAACCTCCTAGACAACAGCAGTCAAAAAGGTGCTCCACTCCCCCAGCCCCTCCAGAGAGCCCTGATGGGGCTGTGCTGTGGGGCCTGAGTAGAAACCCACAGTGAGGAGAGACAGGTGGGTCAGGGTCCTCCCTCTGATCTTTCCTGACCACTCCTCATGTGGGGGAAGAAAGCCGAAAATACCTAGGTTCTCTGGAAGAATATCCAGTCCCGTGGTTAGACTCTGAGAATACCCAGGACATTCTCAGCACCCAGAAAACACACAGGAGGTAAGGATATTCTATGCAGTCCCCACATCTCAGACTGTCAGAGCTGAAGGGAGGGCATCGCGAAGCTCAGTTGCTCCATTTTGCAGATGTGAAGGCTGAGCCCAGAATGGGCAGTGATTTTCCTCTCAGAGTTGCACAGCCAGTCAGTGTGAAAGCCAGAACTAGAATCCAGTCTCTTGACACCCATCCCAGTGCTCCCTCCCAGCTCTGCTCCTGACTCGGGACAGTAACACCCATCTCCGAGCCTCGGTTGACCCATTTGTAAAATCAGTCTCTTGGCCTTGACAGCCTCTCAGGTTCCTTTCTGCCTCATCATCATGCCATTCTCTGATACATGAAGTGGGAGGGGGAGACAGATTTCCAGAATTTACTCAGTTTGTTCTTTCTGGGGGGTGGATGCAAATGGAGACTGCAGGCAAGGCCCATTGAGATCTCCACACTCATTCATCCAACAAGTACTAACCCACCATCTGCTGGGTACTGGGCTCACAAGGAGGCGGGTACTCGTTGGTCCTGAAGGCAGTGGAGAAAGGCTTCCACTCGTGGAAGGGTGGTGGAAGTGATGTGCCCAGGCTGGGTGCAGCGGCTCACACTTGTAATCCCAGTACTTTGGGAGACCAAGGCAGGCGGGTCGCCTGAGGTCAGGAGTTCGAGACCAGCCTGGCCAACATGGTGAAACCCCATCTCTACTAAGAATACAAATATTAGCCAGGCATGATGGCACAGACCTGTAGTCCCCACTACTTGGGAAGCTAAGGCAGGAGAATCGCTTGGACCTGGGAGGCGGAGGTTGCAGTGAGTGGAAATTGCACCACTGCACTCCAGCCTGGGTGACAGAGGTAGACTTCATCAAAAGAAAGAGAGAGAGAGAGAGGGAGGGAGGGAGGGAGGGAGGGAGGAAGGAAGGAAGGAAGGAAGGAAGGAAGGAAGGAAGGAAGGAAGGAAGGAAAAAGAAGAAGAGATGTCCCCAGATTTGCATAGGGGACAGATCACCATAACAATCAGGCTGGAGTCTGGACTGGAGGTGGGGAGTTGGAGGGCAGCTAAGCTTGGCCCCTGCAGTGGCTCATTCCATAGAGAGAGGCTGTAGCTAGGAGAGTGGAGGCAGTGAATGAAGAGGGAGGCATGGGCTCAAGAGATATTAGAAGCAAAACTTCTCAGGAACTGTTGCTGAATGGATAAGAAGGACAAGTGAGAAAGCGGGGAGCATGAGCTTATGCATGGGCAAGACCTCAGAAGGATGCCCAAAACATGGGGCCTCAAGGAGATGTTACTCTCCCATCCACACTCTTGTCACTCTAACCCTTCCATTGAGCTGCCCAGGAGACCCATTGTCCCCTACCTGCTTTCCCCCATTTCCACCCACCTGCTTTCGGCTGGGGTGTCCCACCCCAGAGGGCTGTGCTGCTTCCAGGAGCCATGTCCAATGAAGGAGCAAGGACCCCTGGGCAGCCCAAATCACGTCTCCCCCAGTGGGGCCAGACCAAGTGTCTCGCCAACTGGCACAGACAACACTCATTGACTCATTCATTGATTTATTCATTCATTCATTCATTCATTTACTCATTTATTCAACCCACCGTGGGCCTGAGGCAGGGCTGGGCACTGGACACCAAAGATAGTAAAGCAGATGCAGGGTTCCTGACCTTGTGGGGCTCACAACCGAGATGGGAGACAGGCAGGAAACACAGAGGCAGACACATACAGAACTACAAATGGTGGTAAGCGCTCCGAAGGCCAAACCAGAGGCTGAGAAGGGGGCTGAGCGGGGCAGGGTAAGGTCTGGTTGGGAAGGCAGAAGAGGAAAGCACATTGGAGCAGAAACCCGAAGAGTGAGAAGGAGCTGGCCGCGCAAGAAGTGGGGAAGCTGAACAGACATTTCTCAAAAGAAGACGTACAAATGCCAACAGGTTCGTGAAAAACACTCAGCATCACTAATCATTAGGGAAATGCAAATTAAAACCACAATGAGATGCCACCCCTCACCTGTTAGAATGGCCATTAACACGAAAATGAAAGACAAGCTTTGGCGAGGATGTGCAGAAAGGGGAAGCCTTGTGCACTGTTGATGGGAATGTAAATTGGCACAGCCATCATAGAAAACAGTATGGGGGTCCCTCGAAAAACTAAAACGAGAACTACCATATGATCCAACAATCTCGCTTCTCCATATATACCCAGAGGAACTGAAATAAAATCGTTAAAGAGATACCTGCAGTCCTGTGTTCATTACAGCATTATTACAACAGCCAATATACAGAATCAACCTAAGTGCCCATCAGTGGATGAATGAATAAAAAAAATGTGACATACATACACAAATGGAACACTATTCAGCTTTTAAAAAGCAGAAAATCGTGTCATTTCCAGCAATGAAGATGAACCTGGAGGACATTATGCTAAGTGAAATAAGCCAAGCTCTGAAAGACAAATTCCACATGATCTCACCTACATGTGGAATCTTAAAAAAAGTTGAATTCACAGAAGTAGAGAATAGAATAGTGGTTACCAGGGGCTAGTGGGGAGAGTTGGAGGAGGGAATGTGGAGCTGTTGATTAAAAGTTACAAAGTGTCAGCCGGGTTTGGTGGCTCACACCTGTAATCCCAGAACTTTGGGAGGCCGAGGTAGGTGCATCACCTGAGGTCAGGAGTTCTAGACCAGCCTGGCCAACATGGTGAAACCCCGTCTCTACTAAAAATCCAAAAATCATTTGGGTGTGGTGGTGCACGCCTGTAATCCCAGCTACTCAGGAGGTTGAGGCAGGAGAATTGCTTGAACCCACGAGGCGGAGGTTGCAGTGAACCAAGATCACACCATTGCACTCCAGCCTGGGCAACAAGAGGGAAACTCCATCTCAAAAAAAAATCAAAAATACAAAGTGTCACAGAGAGAGGAGGAATAAGTTTTGAGAACTACTGCACAACAGGGTGGCTCTTGTCAATCATATATGTCATATACAGTCATGTGAATAACAACATTTTGGTCAGCAGTGGACCACGTATATGATGGGGGTCCCAAAAGATTGTAATGGAGCTGCTGTATATAGGTGTACTATTTTTTATCTTTTATACCGTATTTTTACTGTACCTTTCCTATGTTTAGATATGTTTAGATTTACAAATACTTACCATTCACTACAGAAGCATGTTGTACAGGTTTGTAGTCTAGGAGCAATGGGCTCTACCATATAGCCTAAGTGTGTAGTAGGCTGTATCATCTAGGTTTGTGTGAGTTCACTCCATGATGTTCACACAACAATGAAATTACCTAACAATGCACTTCTCAGAATGTCACCCTGTCGTTAGGTGACTTGTGACTGTATTTCAATAATTAAGAGAGTAAGTTTCAAACATCTCACCACAAAAAAAGAAAAAGGCAAATGAAGTGAGGGATATGTTAATTCACTTGATGTAATTATTTCACATTGTATACATGTATGAAAACATCACACTGTACTCCATAAATGTATATAATTATGATTTATCAGTCAAAGTCATTTTAAAAAGAAGTGGGGAGAAGAGCATTGCAGGCGGAGGGAACAGCACGTACAAGGTTCCGGAGATGGGAAATCTTACCACCAAGCCAAATGGCTTCATAATACAAGGGAATGTGGTCCAGAGAAGAAAGGATGGACTCAAAGTTACACCAAGCATCAGTGTCAGGGTCAGGAAGAGAAACCGAGCCAGGGGATACCCTGGCTCAAGCCACCACTCCTGCAGAGTGGCCGCATGCCCTGGTTCAGCTCCAGCAACCCCAGGACTCTGCACTCCACCTACCCCTGCCTCAACCTCCATGGTTCAGCGTTTTCATGCTGCCTCCCTGAGCCTCAGTCTTCCCATCTCTAAAATGGGGTTGTTTTCACCCAGAAAGATGGCCGTGGTAACACAAGGTAGCCCTCCCCAGCCCCACACCTGGCACATAGAACATACCAAGTTCACATGTTCATGCTCTCTGTTTGTCCCCTTCCCTTGTTGCAAGTGAGCATGCACTCTGTGCAGTAGGGTGCAGTAGGGTCTTCCCTACTGAGGATAGAACTCACCTGGAGCCCTGGTAACCATATGGCAGCCTCGAAGCCCCTTCCAGGAGGTTCAGGTTCATCGGGGCTGGCTGGGGCTGCAGCACTGTGTTTTTTACAAGTTCCTAGGTGACTCTCGCCATCAGGAGACAGAGGAGCCCTGCTGAGTGGGATGGAGTCACACAGACTCTGGTGGGATGGTGGATCAGTAACTGCCTCACTGGGTGGCTTTGAAAAATCAAAGATGCTACTATTCCAGAGGGAGCGCTGGATGAGATTTCAGGCTCCCAACCTCCAGTCCAAGAACAGAGTAGGTGCTCAGCCAATTGTGTTATTGTGGGACACTCAGCAATGGATGCAGGCAAGGGGGACCAGGAGGAAGGCCCCCCGAGTAGGCACACAGCAAGCCAGGGTTGGCCCCCCACCTGACCTTTGGGTCAGTTAGGTCCTGCCAGGAGATAAATGGTCCCAGCAGTGGGGTGCAAAGCTTTAGGTCAAGGCATTCCCCCGACGGGGAGCCTTAGTACTTGGAAGGGAAACCGACCACAACACAAAACAACAGCTGCCCCCATTTCTGACTCCTGGTGTGTGATCCGTGCATCCTAGCAGGTGCCTTGCCAACACCCTCTCCTTTAAGCCCATTGCAGGTTGCAAGGCAAGATGCATGATGGCTGCATGGACCACGAGCCCTCGGCACTTTTGCCTTCGTGGGCCCCTTCCTCCATAAAACAAAGATTATACTTTATCTGCTGAGCACAGTAGCTCACACCAGTAATCCCAGCACTTTAGGAAGCCCAGGCGGGTGGATCACTTGAGGTCAGGAGTTCAAGATCAGCCTGGCTAACATGGTGAAACCCATCTCTACTAAAAAGACAAAACTTAGCTTGGCATGATGGCATGCACCTATAATCACATCTACTGGGGAGGCTGAGGCAGGAGACTCACTTGAACCTGGGAGGCGGAGGTTGCAGCGAGCTGAGACCGCACCACTGCACTCCAGCATGGGAGACAAAGAGAGACTCCATCTCAAAAATATTAAATTAAATTAAAAAATAAAGATTATACTTTATGCTTTTTGGTATAAACACATATACAACTAAGCCTGGCTTATATTTATTTTTTTCTTCTGATTTTAAAATAAATTAGAATATTTTTGTATGTCCATGTATTCACTTTCTTTTTTTTTTTCAGTTTTTATTTATATTTTTGTTTTTTAGAGACAGAGTCTCGCAATGTTGCCCAGGCTGGAGTGCAGTGACACAATCATAGCTCACTGTAACCTCGAACTCCTGGGCTCAAGTGATCCTCCTGCCTCAGCCTATCTAGTAGCTGGGACTACAGGCACATGCCATCCTGTTGGGCTAATTGTTTAAAGCTTTTTTAGAGATGGGGTCTCACTATGTTGCCCGTGCTGGACCCGGCCTCAAGTGATCCTACTGCCTCAGGCTCCCAAGGTCCTGCTGTTTGCCACTGCACCCAGCCTGTATTAGTTTCTTCTTGCTGCTATGACAAGCTACCATAAATTTAGTGGCTTAAAACAATGCAGATGTATGACTTCATAATTCTGGAGGTGAGAAGTCCGCAATGGGTGTCCCTAGGCTAAAACCAAGGTGTTGGCAGGGCTGCATGCCTTTCAGGATGCTCTATGGGAGAATCCACTTCCTTGCCTTTTCCTGCCACATTCTTTGGCTTGTGGACCCCTCCTCCCTCTTCCTACACATTACTTACATTACACACATTCTTACCTCCCTCTTTACATTACACACATTCTTACCTCCCTCTTCTTACACATTACTTACATTACATTACATTCTTACATTACTTTGATACTCAGTCTCCGTCTCCCTCTTCCACATTCTAGGACCCTTGTAATCACATTGGGCATCCCAGGAAAATCCCTCTATTTAAGCTCATCTAATCAGCAACCTTAATTCCACATACAGCCTTCATTCCCATTTGCCATGTGGCATAACATTGTCGGTTTCCAGAGATTGAGATGCGGACCTCTTCAGGGGCCATTATTCTGCCAACCGCATCCCTTAAAAGCAGCTTGGGTCCTAGGAACTGTGTTTCCTGTGCCTAAAATGGATACATTGGTCCTGGGCATTACTATTCCCCTTTATAGCTGAGAAAACTGAGGCTCAGAGAGTGGAAGCAATTCACCCAACGTCACACAGCCAGGAACCATGGAGCTAAAATGCCAGCTTCACGTTGCCTTGTTCTGAAGCCAGGGGTGGGGTGGGTGGCTGTGGTCAGGGTTCTGGGGAAAGTCACACTGGGGGACCAAAGTCATCTGCACCAACAGGCACAGCACCTGGGAGGGCCTGGGTTTGGTGGAGAGGGGAAGTGCTGGATGGCAGAGGTTGCCCCATTCCCTTCTGCCAAGGCTCCCAGTACTCAAGCAGGGAGGCAGCGCCTGCAGGCACCGCGCAGCAAGCAGGGGAGAGCCAGGGAGTGTTCCAAGGCTTCGTGATTCACAGCCCAGCAGATGCTTCCCTGAACCAATATGCTAATTCTTCACAAAACAGATTCGTTTATCTGACATTTATGACCGAAGACAGAAATCATGTTGGGGCAAATGTATGACTTTTCAAATTCACATTTGTTTCTTCCTCATCACCTACCAGCAAGCAGATGGGGCAGAGAGTTATTTATTTGAGGTTCCTGTTAACCGGTAACTAAGTCACTAACACACTATGAAAATCAAATGCAATTACGCAAGAAGAGAAGCTGGAGACCCCAGTGTGCCCACAGAGCCCAGAGAGGCCAACAGTGGCGGGGGGCGCTGGGGAGGGAGTACGTCCAGTAGAAGTCAACTGAACTCTGAGCCTGGGAATTGGGAAAGTGACAATAGATGTTCCCAGGGCCACAGCAGGACACAAGCATGGTGAGGAAGGGAAAGGACCCAAGACTTGAGGGCAGGGCCCCCAAAAGCTGATTAACCCACCTCCCAGAATAGTAACACTGGCTGCTTACAGTGTGCCTACTAGGTGCTGGACATCTGGCAGACAGCTTCTTCGTTAACCTCCATGGTGGGACAGCCATGGCTGACATGTATTAACACGCTGACTATGGATGACATTGTCCCTGCATCTCACTCAGTGCCTGCTGAAAGTGTTCCCAGTTTTCCAGGTGAGAAAACCAAGCGCAGAGAGGTGAATTCACATACCCATGATCACACAGCTCAGGGGCTGGGATTCACAGGTGGGCACCAAAGGCCAGAGAGAGGCAGGTCTCCTCGCTCTGCCAGCCAGGTCTGAGAACCAAGAGTCCCACTGAGGGAAGCCGCCAGACCCTCTCCACTTCCCCAAATCCACCACCTGCCAAGGCAGCGCCACTGGAATCTCTGCTGCTGCTGCTGTTGCTGCTGCTGCTCACCCCACAATTGATGAGGGTCTCAGGATGAAAGCAGAGAAGGAGGCAGAGGGCAGGGGGGAATTCACCACCACCACTCCATTCCCCAGCTGCCCACCCCAATTCCCTAACAGATAATTCTCCCTAATGTTTATTGCCTTTCTGCTTATTTATTAGCCAGGCTATGTCAAAATGTATGCTAAATCAATGTTGTAGCACAGCTCAGCTGTGAGGATTGATTTCTTTTATTTAAGGTGAAACAAGTTTAGTTTGGAGCCCAGAGCAAAATTCTAATGTGCTGAAAAGATGCTGCCTGGCAAGATTCCTGGGAAGGATTCCTAGGAATCCTCCCAAAAGCTGGAGCCCCTCTGGGAAAGCAGCCTTCAAGGCACATGGTTCCCAAGGTACCACCAGCAAATCCAAGGAGGACAAGAGAGAGGGAAGATTCAGGGCTGAGTCCCACCCATGTGCCAAGTAAGGGCAAAACAGAAACCACCACCTCAGCAATGTTGGGGAGGGTATGTGTGTCCTCCCTCCCACTCCCTAGCTCAGATTACTAAATACAGAAACTGAGGCACAGAAGTGTTGAGAAACTCACCCAAGCCACATAGCTAACTCGAGGTCATCTGCCTCTAAATCTATGAGACTTCCCCAAATTGCGTAGCTGTTGAGTTTTTTCTCCCAGAGTAAATTCGCTGAGTTTCTGAATCCACATCATAAAATGAATTACCATAAAGCAAGACACGTTTTCCCGCAGAAACAATGTTAAGATATTCAGCCAGGCTTCCTAACCAGTGACTAGGCGTCCAGTACATCATAAATATGACCAACCCAATGTCATAAATGTAAATGTGCAAAAACTATAAATGTCTTAATAATCAGCTGAAAATGTAAACCCTAAATGGTCATGTAAAATTTGTCACAAGTCCTAGAACTCAGAAATATAGTGAGCATATTTGTCATAGAAGAAACCCCAAAGTATTATAAATAATGCATACATTCCACGTGGAAAAAATATAGTCCTCCCTTATCATAAACTTGACTTTAAAGAAATAAATTGCTAGAGCAGAATTATAGAATTGCAGAGGAAAGAGGGACCTTAAATATTATTTTTTTCTAGACCCTATCTGTTGCTGAGATCCTTACCACAACAGCACTGCCAGTGTTTTCCAGCCTACACTTGAACATCCCCTAAGGATGGGGAGCTCGCTACCTCCATGGCTTCCTGTTCTACTTTTTTTCTGTTTCTTTTCCTTTTTTTTTTATCTGAGACAGAGTCTCGCTCAGTCACCCAGGCTGGAGTGCAGTGGTGCGATCTCAGCTCACTGCAACCTCCGTCTCCCAGGTTCAAGCAAATCTCCTGCCTCTGCCTCCCGAGTGGCTGGGATTACAGGTGCCTGCCACCACACCTGGTTCATTTTTGTGTTTTTAGTAGAGATAGGGTTTCACCATGTTGGCCAGGCTGGTCTCGGACTGCTGACCTCAGGTGATCCGCCCACCTCGGCCTCCCAAAGTGCTGGGATGACAGGCGTAAGCCACCGCGCCCAACCCTGTTCTATTTTAGGTTAAACTTTCCCATTGTTGTTTCCTGTACATTCTCTGCTTGCCCTGAAAGGAATGAACATGGTACCAGCAGGCCCTGAGGGAGGTTCTGAGTTATTTAACCTCTAGGAGCCTCAATTTTCCCATCTGTCAAATAGGGATCAATAATAATACCTATTTCATGCATTGTTGTGAAGGTCAAATAAGGTCGTCCATGTCAGCTATCATTATTTTATTAATACTATTATTATCCCAACCATTGACCAAGTGGTCCTCAGTTTCTCTCATATTTGTCTCCCATCTTTGGGCAGCTGCTTTTGACTTTTTTTTCCAATCCCAAATACAGGGCCCTCAACTCATCCTTGTAATGTTTCCTATTGATATTTTGAATCATTTCCTCACCCTGACAAGACCTCTGGATCCTGACCCTGTTGTCCAGCCCACCCTCCATCCCATCAGGGTTTAAAGAACCCATTGATTGGATCAGTAGACAATCGTCTTCATCTAAGTTGATGATAAAGAATGCTGGTCCAGACCAGGCACAATGGCTTACACCTGTAATCCCAACACTAGGAAGCTGGGGTGGGAGAATCACCTGAGGTCAGGAGTTTGAGACTAGCCTGGGCAACATAGAGGGACCCTGTCTCTACAAAAAATTTAAGAGTTAGCTGAGCATGGTGGTGCACACCTCTCGTACCAGCTACTCAGGAGGCTGAAGTGGGACAACAGCTTGATCCTGAGAGGTCAAGGCTGTCATAAGCCCAGGAGGTTGAGGCTGCAGTGAGCCATGATCACACTGCTGCACTCCAGCCTGGGTGACATTGCAAGACTGTCTCAATAATTAATTCTCATTAATTTTTTAAAAGAATGCTGGTCTAGATGGGCCTGGAATAGAATCTTGTGGCATACCACTGAAGACCTCCCTTGGGGCCAATGTGTCCCAAACTGTATTCCTTGGAAATTTTTGCCTCCCATGAGATGTGAGTATGTGTTTGGGAATAAAAGAGGCTGCAATCAGATGAGATTGATACACAACAGATGCTAAAAACAGCGTTTACATGAAGAAGCAAAGACACGACATCTAATGGTAAGCTTCCAGGCTAGAGGCTTTACCTTCCAATAGTACAAGCCCTTAAATCTCTTTTGTCCACTGAGATTTATTTTTACAAAAGAATTCCACCCTGTGAGTGCCCTGAGCGTAGTCAGTCACTCCCTCCTTTCTCAGACAGCTTTACTTCTCTCCATGCCCTGCCATGGTGAGAACCCCAAGCACATCAGTCCTGAGACATCCTCTGGCGCCTCTTGTCTGGCCCCACAAGAGCCAGCAGGGTGGGGAGCAGCCATTGGATTTGAGTCATACCTATGGGCTCCTATTTAGACCCTGGGCACAGGCTCCAAGAAGCTGTCCCCCTCCCCCACAGCCACCTCAGGTCCCCCAGTTGGAAGCAAGACCCTCTCCTCGCCCCATCAGCCTCCACAGGAGCTTCTGCCCATGGCCAAGAACGGACCAGCTTGGATCACGAAGGACTGAGCACCTGGAATATTCTGTGCTTCTCCCCTGATGTCTGAAGGCGAGTGCAGCCTCGGGCCTGGCCCACAGTGGCTGATGGTGGAATGAATCAGTGCCCAAGCAAAGGTCAGGCAGCCCCTGCAGGAAGGTCAAGCTCTCCTGCCCAGATGAATCCCCCTCATCCCGGATCCCTCTGTGCCTCCCCCTGCCTGGGGACCACACCTCATGCTTCTCCTGGGGTTCATGAGTGAACTCCCAATAGCTCTTAAACACAAAACCCATCTTCATGCCACTGTCCTTCTGAAAGGACACCTTTTGGGAAAATGAACCCAAGTGTCCCAAAAGCATCTGCCTGAGCAACTATGAATGATGGCCTTTCCTCTTCCCACGTGTGTCCTCCGGGAGCCCCGTCTTGCCAAGTCCAGAAGAGGCTCATCTGTTCTCATCGCTAGCCACTAGATGGCGACATCAGGAATTGTTTAATTTTCCAAAGAAAGTTGCTTGGGAAACCACACAGTTCTAAATAAAGCAAAAAGCAATGAATGGGAGGAAGGAGGGGAAGTGGAAAGGCAGGGATTTAGAATTCCCCATCCCTTTACATGGCTATATAACTTGGGCACGCCCTTTAATCTCCCAGAACCTATGCACCTGCAAAATGGAGCTAAGAGAGGTAGCTACCTCCTAAGGTAATGCTGGAAGACCTGGGAGCGTATTAACCTCCTGGGGAGCTTTACAAAATAGTGAAGTCACCCAGGTACCGTGGCTCACGCCTGTAATCCCAGCACTTTGGGAGGCCAAGGCAGGTGGGATCACTTGAGGTCAGGAGTTCGAGACCAGCCTGGCCAGCATAGTGAGACCCTGTCTCTACTAAAAATACAAAAAATTAGCAGGGTGTGGTGGTGCACACCTGTAAGCCCAGCTACTTGGGAGGCTGAGGCAGGAGAATCGCTTGAACCTGGGAGGCAGAGGTTGCAGTGAGCCGAGATCGTGCCACTGCACTCCAGCCTGGGCGACAGAGCAAGACTCTGTCTCAAAAAAAATAAAATAGTGGAGTCCAGCCCCCACCAGGCCAATTAAATCAGAATCTCTATATGTGCCTTCCCCAGATACTACTTGGATGTGGGGAAGGGAGCTGGCCAGGCAGTTCCAGGGCACAGCCTGAAGTGAGGATCTCTGCTCCAGGGCAGCGGTTCTCAAGCTTGGGCATGCATCAGAATCACTGGAATCTCTTAGTAACACAGATTGCTGGGTCCCACCCCCAGATCTTCTGATTTGGCAGGTCTGGGGTGGTACCCCAGGATTTGCTGATGCTGCTGGTTGAGGCCACACTTTGAGAACCACTGTCTTGCAAAGAAAGAGAGAGAGTGGGTAAGCTGGTGCATATAGAACACTAGGTTGCTTGAGTCCAGGAGTTCAAGACCAGCCTGAGCAACACAGTGAGGCCCCATCTCCACAAAAAAAAATTTTTTAATTATCCAGGCTTGGTGGTACGTGCCTGTAGTCCCAGCTACTCAGGAGGCTGAGGCAGGAGGATCACTTGAGCCCAGGAGGTTGAGGCTGCAGTGACCCATGATTGCACCACTGCACTCCAGCCTGGGCAACAGAGCAAGACCCTATCACCCTCAACAACTGCCCAGCCCCAAAAAAATAAAAAAACGACTAGGCTCCATGCCTGACGCAAAGGAAGCTGTGTGGGTTTTTTCCTAACAACAACCAATTGTCCAGTTCTCCAACACCACTTGGGTTTCCAACAATTCAAGCCATTTCTGACCCTAACTACCCAGAGTTAGTGCAGACTTCACAGGTTAATAAAGGCTTAGACACTAGCCATAAGCAGGGTCCCCAAGTGAGCCACGCTTCTGCCTGCCCAACTACAACTTCGGGGGTTGCCCGCAGCCCTCCTTCGGATTCGATAATTTGTTAGAATGACTCATAGAACCCAGAAAAGGGCTTTACTTTTGATTACTCATGTATTACAAAGGATACAACTTAGGAACACCCGAATGGAAGCGCTGCATGGGGCAAGACGCAGGGGTGGAGCCCAGAGCTTCTGTGCCCTCTCTGGGAATGGAAGAGGCATCCAAGTTTACAAAGCACTTGGAGAAATGTTACTCATGTGACCCACTCCGGCTGCCTGTGAGTTCAGCAGAACATGGCAAGGTACGACCTTTTCACAAAGGAGAAAACTGAGACAAAAAGCACTGGCGAGCAGTCAGCGGCAGAGCATGGGATCAGAAAACTGGGGCTTCCGGTTCCAAGCCCACTGCTCTTACCACTGTGCCCCTCTTCCCTGGAGAACCTGACTTGTTAGGACTGTACATAAACCAAGAGTTAACAGGCATGCTCTGAGCTTTAGCACAGAGGCTGGAAAGATTCCTTCTTTTGGCTGATCGGAACCTCTCTGTATTCGCTCTTGGTTCTCAGTGGCATGGCAGGTGGGTGAAGCTGGAGGATCCTCGAGGTCTCCACCAGCCTGTGCAGTCAGTCCCATCCAATCAGACTTGAGTTTTTCCTAGCAGCTTCCTTCCCCGGGACCAGCTCAGACGCCTCCTCCCCTAGCTGGATTTTGCCCAGGGGACTCGTCTCAGGCCACAGAGTGCAGTGTGCACTGAGGGGTGTGGAGATGGCCTGGAGAAGAGACCCAGACAGGCAGGAGGCAGATGGCCTGGGCTTGCCTGGTTCTGGGCCTGCTGCCACACTGCCCAGCTGAGGGCTGGTGCCAGAGCCGTGTCTGCTTGCCCCATCAAGAGGTGGGAGGGATTGATCCACCTTCCTGCCCCACTGCCCAGCTGAGGGCTGGTGCCAGAGCCGTGTCTGCTTGCCCCATCAAGAGGTGGGAGGGATTGATCCACCTTCCTGCCCCACAGATGGTGCAGCCTCCAACCTATTGTTTTCCAGGACGCTTCGGTGGAGAGCACAAGGAATGTAGGGTCTAGAAACAGGAAGCCCTGGCTTCCGCTGGACAAGGTTTCCTCCAGACTCAGGCCTGCCCTCCAGAAAACAAGGCAGGGCCCTTGGTCCCACCCTGCCCTGCCTGGCTCACTGGGCCACCCCAAGGAAGGCCTTGCCCTCTCTGGGCTTCTGCAGGTGATGGATACACAGAAGGCTTGGGCAGTGGGGTGACCAATGGCTCCAGACAACGGAGGAGGAGGATGCTGCCCAAGGCCTCAACCTGACTGCACCACTCAGCCCACTCATGCACCATGAACACAGCACATGTAGTCACATCCATGTGGACGCCTTACACACTCCATGCGTGTTCTTACATATTTATGTGTAGCCACATGGTTGCCAAACACCATGCACATGCCATGCCCATGCTAACACACTCACATGTATACATGGTCGTCCTCACACACTCACAGGTGCCCCCACCATTAACGTGTCTGTGGCATCACTGTCATGACAAACATGCATTGAGCACCTACTGTATACCAGAGACTACTCTATGCAGTTTACATGCATCTTCTCAGTTAGTCCTTTCAGCAGCCCTGGGAGGAAGGCACGCCATCATTCCCATTTTACAGAAGGGAAAACTGAGGCACCAAAGGCCATGTGGCTGGTCCAGGATCAGCCAGACCATAAGTAGCAGATGTGCCCCAGCATGTAACCACAGGGCACCACTTTCTCTCCACCCCTGGGAGCCCCACTTCCGTAACAGCCTTTTCAGGATGTTGTGAGAAAAAAGTGAGAAACATCTGGGGAAGTGCTCTGGGCAGCCTCCTCCCTCCCAGGGGCTGCGGCAAGGTATTGTTCTCACTGTCGGGAATTCAAACCCCGTTCAATCGGCCTTTCCTGGCCAAAGAGAGGCTGCACTTAGCCCTTTCCTCACCCAGCTCCAGTGGCTGCATCCTGAGCCGCCATCCCTTGCGGTTCCCCAGCCAGTGGCCTCTCCCTGGCCTGACCACAGCCCACAGGAGGTGGCCCCGCCAGCAGGCAGCTGCATGGGGACACGGTGCACTGGACAGGGGGCGCCTCTCCTAAAATCCAGGGATCCTTGGGTCCCTGGCCTGCATGAGGCCCCCAGCGGTGCCCTGCCTGAGCTCCTCAGTGTGGTGTGACAGGCCCTCTACCACCTGGCCTCCTCCCCAGACAGTCCCTCTTCCCCTCTCAGCACCTCAGTGCTCCCCTACCCCTTGGAATGTCTTCTCCTTCCCTAAGAGGCCTCCTTGCCTTTGACCCTGCCAATTCTGCTGTCTGCAGAGCCCTTCCCATGCTCCGCCTTTGGTGACCTCCTGCTCATGCTTTCAGATCAGCTTGGGGACCCAGTCCTCCGGCAGCTCCCAGGCCACCTCCTCCGGGCACCCTCATCTCAGGGTGCACACCTCTGTCACCAACCCAGCCCCACCCAGTGTGGTTCATGCATGTCTTGGTGTCTGTCTCTCCCACCAGACTGGGGCACATCAAAGACAAGGACCCAGCCCAAGTCACCTCCACTTCTCCATGCCTAGCACAGGGCTAGGAAAAGCCTGAGCACCAAATGTATTTTTTAAATAACAAAGGAACATAAAACATTGGTGAACAATGGCAAGTTATCAGAAGAAGGGTGGTGCTATAGAGTGAGCATTGAACTGGGGTATAAACAGGAATATAAGGGTTGAAATCCTGGCTCTGCTACTCAGACACTGTGTGACCTTGAGCAAGTTACCCAGCCTCTCTGAGCCTCAGCTCTTTCATCAGGGAAATGGGAACACAAATAGCACTTACATCTTTCAGGGCTATTGCAAAGCATCATTACATGAGAAAATGGAGATGGAATGCATAGACAGAGTGTGGCAAAAGCTTCGCGGGGATAAGATGCTTGTCAGAATAGGAGTCTGGAAGCTGCATGGGGGCCGGCACGTTTGATCTGAGCACTGATGGGCTGGGAGATTTGGGTTGCAGAAGGAGGAAGGAAAGCATGGGGGAGGACAGCATGGGCAAGGCTCAAAGGAGGGAAGCCTCAGATTGGATCTCAAGTATTCAGCAAGGTTCAGCAGACGCACACAAGCCTGGTGTGAACCGGGAAGTGCCACACTGGGCTCGTTACTGAATTCTGTAAAACGGGCAGATCCTCAACCCTCTCTCAAGGACCCCGTGAAGTATGAGAAATAAGAGACCGAGCCTGAGACAGGGATGACACATAGGAGGGGCTCAGGTAGTGCTGGTGACTTTAACTCCAGCCCAGCCTCAGAGCTTGTAGCAGAACTGTCTCTTTTAATTCCCTGGATCCCCATTCCCAGCCTGGCGCAGAACTGGGCACCAACCAGGACTGAGAGACTGGTTGATTGATTGATTGACTGATTGACTGATTTGGTGACTCCTTGAAGCCTTAGGAAAAAGGACCCACTGTCCATCAGAATATACCACAGAACACAGGTACACACCCAGCCCCGCACCTCGTGTCTGCCTCAACATACCAGTGTTTCATCCGCTCGTTCATTCACTATTCACGCATTCATTCATTCATTCATTCATTCAAACAGTGGGCTCTTCATCCCTGCCTGACGGCCACCTTGAGCTCAGATCCAGGCACCCCAAAGTGAGCCTAGCCCAGTTTCTGCTCGGAGGAGTTCTCAGCTGGGCCTGCAGCTCTCATCACAAGCTTTCTGTTCCTTGTAGAATCACAGCTGAGGATGAGACCCCTCCCTGCTCCTCCTTCCTGCTCTTCCTCCTTCTGAGCCCCTTCTGAGACTACCTCAGGTGAGCCCTATTTTATGTTCCCTGGAGGTGTGTCCACCCCTCAGCACAGCACAGCCAGCTTGGCAAAAGGGTTTTTCCTTTGCCCGTAACTGAGCAGATGGGCTCATCAAGCCCTCTGCCATCAGACCATCACCTGCCTTGGAACACAAAACACTCGACTCTCCCCCCAGTCTCTCTGACCCGGGGAGCAGTGGGCTGACTGCCGGTTCTAATGAGTGCACAGTTTCAAGTTCACATTTGGGGAACACTCACCTATTACCAGGTGCTGGGGATAAGCACCGAAATAGGACACAATCCCGGTGGGAAAGGAGAGGAGGGTTGTGAATGAGGTCTGTATAAAGTGCCCTGGGAGCTCAGAAGAGGGAGTGGAGCGTAGAGACAATGAGATCTGGGTGGCTCTGCCAGGGCTCTGCGCACAGGCGAGGAAGGAGAGAGAAGGAAACACACAAGGTGGAACAGCATGGGCAAAGTCCTGAGGCGTGAGGCTGCAGGGCTTCACCACGACCACTCCTGCCAAGCTGATGGCATCGTTTTCCTGCCCCATCCTTGGGTGTCTCACGCTGTGGGGAGGAAGGAAAAGGAAGTCTCATTTGGGGAACCCCTGCTGTGTCCCGACTCAATTACAGCAGGGCAGGAAAGCTCCCTGGGTAAGGAGCTGGGCTCTGGAAACAGAAGCGTTGCTCGGAATTTCCACCCCACCACTGACAAACTCTGATCTCAGAAAGGCTTTCACTCCCAGCCTCTGTTTTCCCATGTGTAAAATGGGCCTAACAGTAGTACCACCCCCGCAGGGTTGTCCTGAGGTTTGAATGAGGAGTCCCAAGGAGAGCTTAGTGCATTAGCAGCAGACACAAAGGCTGTGGTCCTCAAGTGTAACAACACAAACACGTTTCCTGGGGAGCTACAAACACATAAGTCCTGGGATTCTATCACCAGCCATTCTGACCCCATCAGCCTGGAGTGGGGCCCAAGAAATCTGCATATTCACTCCCCCTTTCCCAGGATGGATGGCTTGAAGACCACACTTTGAGAAACAGCCACTCGATAAAGCTTGCTGGTCCTGTCATTTATTTTCATTGTCTCATTTCATCTTCCAAATGGCCTGCAAAGTCTGAACAGATAACTCATTTCACAGGTGAGGAAAGAAGCTCAGAGAGGCAAGTCGGCTGCCCAGGTCATGCAGGCAGCAATGGGTCATGCTAGGATCCAAACCTGGGTCTGCAACCCCCACACCTGTACCTCCCCAAGCAGCGCTCCCTGTCGGGTCAGGCTTCCTCCTGCCAGAGGCCAGGTGGGCGTCCCCAGGCCTTGTCGTCCCACCCGCCATCCCACCCCCACTGCCTCCACTGTTGCTTCCTCCTCTGCTACTAATCTGGTCTCACAGACCATCCCATTTCCTGCTAGCCCACCGGCCGCCTTCCTTGCTCCCAATGACACTTCCTGGCCTTGTGCCCTCCTGTTACCTCCTTTGCCTCCAGAGAGGTTGGAGCAGAGGCTGGGCAGTGCCAGAAATCAGGCATGAAATCCTCAGGGGGACCAAGGAGGCACCAGCCTCCCTCCCACAGTCTCAGCTACCTCTGCTATGGTGACCCCCAGCCCCACCCCTGGGGCCCACAGCTCATGCCTGGCTCACCATTCCTTTGTTTATGGACCACAGGAGCAGTCGTTTTCAGGGCAGAGTCAACTTCCTCATGGACTGGGAGTACAAAGAGAATTGGCAGATGGTGCCAGGACAGGCCCTGTCCCCATCTGCCACAGCCCCGAGTCTGAGACCCAGCAGGAAGCAATGCGCAGGCCAGTGTATCCCCATGGGCACGTAGACCATGAGGACAGGCGGGGGTGAGGGGGATGTGGACTGGAACACAGGGGACAGAGCACTGTCCTGGCTCCTCTGCGGCCAACCCACCCTCTGGGCAGGAGAAAGCAGAGTTAATCCCATTGGAGAAGGAAGCGCTGACCTGTTGTTTGTTCATTCCACAATCGGCTGTTGAATGTGTTGGATCCCACTCAGAATTCCGCCCCAAGGACTGTTCTCCTTCCAGCAGGTCGCTCCTCCGTCTCCAGCATCATCTGTCTTCCTGTCTGCTGGATGCTCCCTGGGGACATGAGCGTGCTGCCATAGTTAAAAAAAAAAAACCCTCCCACTTCTCTGCTCCCATTCACTGTAAGACTTGGGGAAGGAGCTACAGTCACTCGTGACTCCACATCCCCGTCCCCCTTTCTCTAGCCCCTCCAATCTGTCTTGTCTACCTTTTCCTGTTTAACCTGTTCTGGTCACAGTCATTGATGACCTCATCTTCCAAATCCAAAGTCAAGTCTCAGCCCTCATGCTCCCCAGGCTGACCCACTGACTACTCCCCTGCCCTCCTCCTCTGCCCTCTCCTGGCATTCCTCCTTCATCGTGGGACCCTCTTCTAATGGATCCCCAAATGTCAGAGGGTCCGAGTCCTCCCTCCCTCCAAGCTCATCCATGCCCATGGCCTCAGATGCCAGCCATAAGCTGATTGGTTCCAAACCTCGACTCCAGGCTGGACTCACCCTTGTCTCCCCCACCAGCCTGACACCTCCACCTGGGTATCTAACGAGCATCTCAAACTCAACCTGCCTGAGACAGAGGAATCACTATCCCCTCCTCCTCCAAAAATATCCTTCCATCACACTCCCCATCTTGTGCTCTGATTTACTAAACGGCCCTGGGCCCTCTCTTTCTCAGGGTGTCTGCTTGCCCAGCTATATAATAAAACAAGTTTGGGACTTCCCAACCATTCACCCATGGAAAAACAGAAGCAACTCTTCAAAGGACAGATTCCCAGGATCTGCCCTAGGAGATTCCAAATCAGTTGATCTGGGGTGAGCCCAGTCCTCTGTAGTTTTTAGAAGCTCCTCCTATGTCTCTCCTGGTCAGCAGAATCTTGGCCCCTCCCTTCCCCCCAGCCTCTTGGTTCTTCTGGGCTCTGATCCAGCCTCAGCGTCACTGTCTTCCACGCCCCTGTTTGATTCTCGTTTATGTCAAAAGCCTTGTGAGGATGAGGCTTTTGTAAATTTATCCCCATTTTACAGATGAGGAAACTGTGGCTCCAGGATGACACAACTGGCCAGAGGTCACATCAGAAGCAGAGCTGGGTCACTTGACTCCACCCAATATCTCTAAATGCAAACATCCCCTACAGACCGAGGTTGGCGCCTTAGAGCTGGAGTCCATGCCCGCTCCAACCAGGAGAAGCCAACCTGGTCCTCCAGAGCCAAGAGCTGCTGTCCCTTTCCCATCTCCTGAAGCCTCCCTGTCACCTTTAAAGTCCATTCCCACAAAGACATCATGGGATCACCACAGAAAATCAAGCTCTGGGGCTAGGCTGACCCCAGCTAGATTTTTGGCTCTGTTATACCCCAGCTGGGTGGACAAGCACCTTAAACCCGCTGAGCCTCAGCTTCCCGGGCTATAAAATGGGGGTGATGACACCTGCCTGTAGCATTCCAAGGAGGGTTAAATGTGATGCTGCAGCCAAGGGTCCCCACAGCCAGGCTCTTTGCAGGTGCTGGGTTCAGAGTCCCAGAGCTGAGGCCGGGAGTAGGGGTTCAAGTGGGGTGCCCCAGGCAGGGTCCAGTGCCAGCCCTCTGTGGAGACAGCCATCCGGGGCCGAGGCAGCCGCCCACCGCGGGGCCTGCCTATCTGCAGCCAGCCCAGCCCTCACAAAGGAACAATAACAGGAAACCATCCCGGGGGGAAGTGGGCCAGGGCCAGCTGGAAAACCTGAAGGGGAGGCAGCCAGGCCTCCCTCGCCAGCGGGGTGTGGCTCCCCTCCAGAGACGGTCGGCTGACAGGCTCCACAGAGCTCCACTCACGCTCAGCCCTGGACGGACAGGCAGTCCAACGGAACAGAAACATCCCTCAGCCCACAGGCACGGTGAGTGGGGGCTCCCACACTCCCCTCCACCCCAAACCCGCCACCCTGCGCCCAAGATGGGAGTGTCCTCAGCTTCCCCATCTGTAGAATGGGCATCGTCCCACTCCCATGACAGAGAGGCTCCTCGAGGGCACGCTGGGCCTCCTCGTGGCTCAGAGCAGGGTCGGGGAAGGTGCACCCAGAGGTAGTGCCAAGGGCACAAATGGGCATCTCGGGGCTGAGGGGGGCAGGGCAAGGGCTTGGCTCTCCCAGAAGTGTATTCTCCAACTCAAAAAGGCCCACTGGCCTTCATCAGTGCCAGGCTCAGAGAGGGCAGGATTCTGCCCCAGTTGCCCAGCATGCCGGGGCAGAGGACTGGCACCCAGGCCTTGGCCTCCCCTCGGTGCCCTTACCCTTACTGGAGAGGATTTACCAAGGCCTGACACCAGCCTCCTCAGCCCCCTACCCATACGCCACTAAAGCTCTATGCTGGGATCTGGGGAGGGGCCCTGAAAAGGGAGCTCCGAGCCTTGGCCCCTCTCAGTCAGCCAGTGCCCCCATTTCAGGATAGGCAAGCTGAGGCTTGGCTCTGGGCACTTGAGGTCTTGCCTTTCCCTCTGGGCCTTTCCCTGCCCAAACACCATCGGGGCCCACTATGTGTCAAGGGAGCTGTAGTCTGGACAGTGGTCCACCATTCCTCCCGCCAGCGCCCTTTCAAAGGCTACAGCATAAGAGCCCCAAGGCCCCCACAGCCCAGGAAGTCCCCCAGAAGCAGGAGGTCTGGGCCAAGAGCCTGGCCTGGAGACAGCTGCCCTGGGTACAGATCCCAGCTCTCCCATTTGCTCTGGGGTGACCTTGGGAAAGTTACCCAGAGTTTCCAAACCACAGTGGGGAACAAGGGATGGTGTGGGGCTCATTATTTTACCATTAACAACTCCACAAGGTAGATACATTCTTTCTTTACATCTCAGTGAAAGCAACTGAGCTTTGGAAACATATGAGCTGGTGTGGAGATTTGAACCAGGATCTCGTACTCCAAAGCCCCAGCTCTCCCCAGGTCTCAAGTGTCTCGTCTGTGAAATGCGGAAACAGTGTTTCCTCAGTCAATTGAGTGAGGTGAGCTACATCCCTGGTGCTGGGAATGGCACATAACATGAGATCTTTAAGGAATAGTGGCTGGATTTACCAGCTAGCACAGAGCCGATCCTGGCTGTGAATGTCATAAAGATTTTGACCCTTGAGGTATGGTCAAACCCCATCATGGAGGGGTCCTCAGGTGCCCAGCAGGTACGAGGAAGGGGGTGCAAGTGAGAGGACACCATGAGCACCTCTGGGCCCCTGCTCCATGTCAGGCTCCCTCCCCAGCGTGGACGTTTCTCATGTGTGATGGGCAGATAGGATTCTGACAAGAGAGGAAGGGCATTCCCAGGGAGGCAGTTTTGAGGAGTCAAGGGTGTACCTGGAAGGCTCTTTTGCCACAGGCCACTGGAGCCAGGGCCAGAAGCCCTGGTCCATCCTCAGGTGGTGGGAAGCCTGGGACTCTCCTCTGCCTGCCCTAGAGAGCAGTAGGTATCCACCAAGGGGCCCAAGAGCTGCTGAGCCCCTGAGCAGCCCTACCAATTTCAGCTTATGGTGGTGAGGGGTAGGGGAGGTGTATACTGGCCTGGAAGGGGTTAAGCTGCCTGCCTGCAGCCTCAGCCTGAGCTATTGTGTTGCCAAACAAGGGCCGGACATGAGGGCAGGAAGCCAGAGGGGGCCACACATTTTCTGCAAAGTTGGATGATTCACTGCTGACTTGGGGACACCCAGGGGACAGAGGGGACACCATCCCAGGAAGAATCTTAGGCCCATTTTGCCCACATGGACCCATGACTGTTCCCTGCATCCTCTCTCTGCACCCCCTCAGTCACACTGAAGTGACTATGAGAATTCCCATTTGACAGATGGGACCATCAAGGAATGAGGGAAGCTGTGCAGCCAGTCCAAGGTCACACAACCAACACAAGGTAGAAGCAGGGTGAGTGTGGTCCCTTCTGACCCACAGTCCATGCCACACTCCACAGTGAAGCTCAGAGAGGGGGAAAGCAGAGCAGTCCAGGCCACAGAGGTAGGCACAGGGACAAGCCAGGAGCCCAGTGATACCAGGGAAAGGAATGTTCTAGGAGGCAGGGCCTCAGGAGCTTCACCTCTGGCTGAGGAGATACTAAAAAGTCTGTCCTGATCCAGGTTCAAGCTGGTGTTAAGTGGGTAAATCATGGAGGGCTTGCTGGAGGAAGAGTGGGAATCCCAGATGCTAGGAGGCCTTGGGCAGCCCCTCTGCAGCCTGCACCTCAGTCTTCCCATCTCTTGAGAGGAGGGGATGGTCCCTAAACTAATTCAGGGATTTCCAGGTTGTCTGCCTTGGACCATAGCAAAACAGTCAGATCCTGGCAGGTCCAGATACTAGAAGGAGGAGGAAGTGGGACCCAGGGGCAGGCCGGGCTGGTGGTGAATAAGATTTCCTTCTGCAGAGGAACAGAAAGAGTAGGAGGTGGGCCCAGAGTAGAGCCAGGAAATGAGGTCAAGCGTAAGTTGGCCAGTCAAAGCCACACCCACCAGGCTGGAGAGGGCGGGTAGATAGGAGTCAAGACACCTGCACCCTTACTGAGCACCTACTGTGTGCCAGGCTTTGCACCCATGATCTCATTTAATCCTCCTGCCCAGGGAGGCAGCTATTGTTGCCTCCATTACAGATAAGGAAGCTGAGGCTCAGCAAGCAAGAGATGAACCCAAGGTCACACAGCTCCCGAGCAGCTGGGCAGGCTCAAATAGGCAGGTGCAAGGGCCTCATTCTGTTCCCCGCACTGCCCTGACAGTCCCAGACAAAGTCAGGAAGCCCAGAGGAGTCTGGAAGCCTCCTTAGCATGGGTGTTCTCTCCTTGAAGTTTGGAGCTGTCCCTTTAGAAGGCAAGGGGATAGACTAGATGACCCGGAGCCCAGAGATTCCAGCACAAATTTGTTTCACATCACAAAATAGGTCTGGTCAGTTGGTACCCTCTACCTTCATTCAGTGGGAATGAACTTGAACTCAGCCCCTGAATCCTCAGTACAGTCTATGAGGATCCTCAATACAGTCTTTGAGTGATTGATTCGTGATGTCTGCCATAGGTGTGGAAAGGGGCATGTGGCAAGCTGAGTTCTGTTTTGCCAGCCCTCTCTTAAGAGGTGCCCTGCTCAGGGGTGTTTGCATATTCATTGGAGACTCTTTTTTTGTTGTTGTTTTTTGTTTTTGAGACAGAGTTTTGCTCTTGTTGTCCAGGCTGGAGTGCAATGGCGCAATCTTGGCTCACTGCAACCTCCACCTCCCAGATTCAAGCGATTCTCCTGCCTCAATCTCCCAAGTAGCTAGGATTACAGGCATGTGCTACCATGCCTAGCTAATTTTGTATTTTTAGTAGAGACAGGGTTTCACCATGTTGGCCAGGCTGGTTTCGAACTCCTGACCTCAGGTGATCCACTGGTCTCGGCCTCCCAAAGTGTTGGGATTTACAGGTGTGAGCCACCACGCCTGGCCAGGGACTCTTAAGAAGGATAATTTTGTTGTCAGTAAAGGATCAAAATCCTATCGGTGGTCTTTTGGGCAGTCCCATGGCAGCCTATCCCATAAGCCATCAGAGGAGCTATTTGGGAACAACGAGGAGCTTCTTTAAGTTATACCAACAATTGTACCTACTCTGACCACCCTACGTGTTGTCTGAAAATATACAGATTTGTTTCTAAATCCTGTGAGTGGGGAAGGAGTGGGTGACAAGACCAGAACTGGAGCTGGCACCAGGCTGACAGGCAGCACGTCCAGGTCTAGGGCCTTGAGTTCATGCACCCAGGTATGGCATGAAGTGAACTCTTAGGCCCAGAACCTGCCTGGGCAGATAGGCCAGGAGGCAGAGGCTGTGCTGGTGGCAGGTGGCAATCAGAAGACCTCATGGAGTAGGCAGTGTGGGCCTTGAGAAGAAGTAAAGCGTTAACCCAGGAAACACAGCAAAGAAGGGCATTCCAGGCAGAAGGAACAGCCTGGGCAAAAAGCCTGCTGCTGAGAGGAAGGGCATTGTGCATTTCAGAAACTCCTAGCTCTCCTCGAGGCTGGAAGGGGCAGGGAAGTGGAGGAGAGGAGAGCTGGCAGGGTGGGCAGGGGACAACCATGCTAGGCCTTAAGGGCTGGCTGAGGAGCTAGACTTCCTCCAGCAGGGAGTGGGGAGGCTGTTGGCAGAACCTGCAGGGAGAGGAACAGGTCTGGAACCCACAGGAGCCTATCCCAGGGCCAAACTGAGCCACAAACCAGGAGGAAGCAGAAGGGGCCAGGTCATAGCTGCCTGGCCAAACCCCATTCCCGAGCTCCCAGGGCCTCACCCTTCATCCTCCCAAAGTCTGTGGCCGCCAATACGCAGCTTTAAATGCCTGAGCTCAAGTAGACCATCTGAGAGTCCCCACAGAGTTTGGGGGTCACTGGGTCCCAGCCCCAACCTGGACTGAGATTTGAGCTGTGGAATGGGAAGGCGGTGGGGAGAGCTGCCCAGGGCCACACACGGAGCTGGGTCTTCAGTGCCCCCACTCCAGCAGGCACACCTCCTGCATGTTCTAGGCCGGCTCCTCCCAGCGCCCTGCCCCTCATCCCTGACCCCAGGCCTCTGGGCTGGAGTCCAGAGCCTGCAGGAGGCTGGGCTGGGATCCTAGCTGAAAGCGGGTGTGCTGGGGGTCAGGGAGGAGAGCAGCCAGGCCTGCAAAGAGGAGCCCTGCAGGAGTTGGCCTGGGCAGGTGCCTGTGGTCAGGGGTGTGCACTTGTGAAGGCATGTTTGAGGGTGTCACAGGTCCATGAGGCCTGCAGATGTCATGTGTGTGTCCTGGACCTGGAGCCTTCCTCTGCCCCACCCCTGAGGCCCTCCAGCCTATTGAAAACCCCCTATACTGCAAAGCCCAGACTTGGCCCCTGGAATCTAAGGCTTGAGTGGGGCTCTGGTCAGGTCGAGGGGCAGGGGTCTTCCTGGTGCTCAGGGGCAGGACCAGCCCAGGGGCTGAGGGGCTGGACCAGCCCACTGAGGGGCCCCCAGCTGGGTCCAGACTTCCTATGTCTTATTTAGCTACAAAGCCAGGGGTCCCAGGCAGTCCCAAGAAGAGCAGCTCTAGCCCTTCCCCTCCCCGCCCTTCCCTTCCCTTCCTCTTCTCTTGTATCCCTAGCCTCTCTTTTTGACACTGTAACTCAGCACAGAGCTGAGCCGATCTCACAGCCCCTTGGAGGCAGAACCCCAGAGAGATGGACGCCCACAAAGGGAAAGGGACCAAAGGGAGCTTTGTGTGATGTCCCACAGTGGCTCAGTGAGAGGCAGGACTCACTCCTGGGACTGTGGTCCTCAGACCCATCAGGGCCCTCCCAGTCTGTATGCTCCCACAGCCTCCTCGATTTGTCCATCAAAGCACATGTCACAATTTCAAACTGCATTTTTCACCACATGACCGGCATCCCTCTCTCCCATGGAAGTGGAGCCTGTGTTTATTCCTGCATGGAATTAAGTGCCTGGCACATAGTAGATGCTCAATAAATGTTTGCTGCATGACTGTATAACCCCAGGACTCTAGAGAGAGCTTCAGAGAAGTGGTGACATGTGTCCTAAATCCAGGCAGAGGAGAGAGGACAGCAAGTGCACGGGCAGGGAGGATGCAACCAAACCTGGTGGGGTGGGGAGCTTCCCAGAGAGTTAATGTCCTGTGGGCCGGAGCTATGCCTGAAGGCTCACCAGGCACCTGCAGACCCAGACAGGCAGCTGGAGAGGAGCAGAAAGAGCCGCAGGAGCCCCAACCTTTTCTCAGGCTGCCCAGGTGACTCAGCCTTCGGAGGACCCCTCGGTCACCAGGCTTGGCCTAGGTGTCTAGGTTCTGATCCCAGTGGCCCCACCCACGGTAGATACAGACCTGGACCCCAGAGGCCTCTGCGGTCCCAACCTCCCATGGGAGCATGGTGGAGCCCAGTCGTCCCCCTTATTTTCCAAGGCTCCCCTGCTGTTTAATCCTGGGCTCCACGCCCACTCACCAGGGGATTCAGGCCACTGACTCCGTCCTCTCATTTTGGGCCCTCCAGACCTCCCCAGACTGAGGGAGGGTACAGAGGGCCCATCCTCCTCCATTTGGAACTGCCCCCAAACCCTCTCACATGGCTCTGGGGACAGCAGCATCGACAAGCATCCTGGATGCCTGGGACACGGCAGGTACCTGGCCTCGGCGTGCTCAGAACCTACATCTGAGTTGCCAAGCGTGGCCCCTCCCTGCTCACCACTGTGATCAGGCAGTTGCTGGGCTGCTCAGCTGGGAATTTCTGAACTGGGAATTTCTGAACATGGAAATCACTTCCAAAATCCTCAGACCCTCTGAATGTCTGGGGTGCCCCAAATCTACCTGGCAACAGCTTGAGTCTCTCTGGAAACTGCTGAGAACGACCGAGAGATGTGACTCTTACCTGCCGAAAGGAAACAGGCTAAAATGAAAAAAGGGCTATGACCACATCTCCAGAGGCTGCAGCAAAGAGAAATTCAGTTTTCAGCTGTGGCTGCAGCAGATCTGACTGGCCCGGTTTCCTCTGCATCATGGTGGGGAGGAACATCTGTCCAACAAGACCCTTCCCTGCAGCCCCCATTTTGGTTAGCCAATTTTTTGTTTGTTTGTTTGTTTTGAGATGAAGTCTTGCTCTGTCACCTGTTGCCCAGGCTGGAGTGCAATGGCAGGATCTCAACTCACTGCAACCCCCGCCTCCCAGGTTCAAGCGATTCTCGTGCCTCAGCCTCCCGAGTAGCTGGGACTATAGGCATGCGCCACCATGCCAGGCTAATTTTTGTATTTTTTAGTATTGACAGGATTTCACCATGTTTCCCAGGCTGGTCTCGAACTCCTGACCTCAAGTGATCCACCCGCCACAGCTTCCCAAAGTTAGTGGCCAAATTTCTAACCTATAGGGCGAAAGACACAAATGAATGTGGCTTTTCAGATGGGAAGGTCCCACAGGTGTCTCTGAGATTGAGTATAGAAGGAGCCTAGGATTTAGAAAAAGATCGATCTGGTGACAACCATTCATGAGTTGTTTGTCTCTGAGCCTCAGTTTCCTAATCTGTGAAATGGGAATGATAAGTCTTACATCCTGGGGATAGTGTGAAAATTAAATGCGCTGGCATGGATGAAGACCAAGCACTGAGAATAGTTCATTATTATTACATGTGAATGTCACCACAGAGATAGAGAGAGTGGCATGATGCAAAAAGCACTAATTTAGGGGAAAGACAGCCTAAGTTCAAATCCTGGCTCCACTTCCTCCGGCTATGTGACCTGAGATGACTTACGCTACCTCTCTGAGCCCCCATTTCTTTACCTGCAAAATGGGAACACAGACAACTACCTAGAAGGGTTGTTGCAAGGTTTAAATAAAATAACGTGTGCCTCGGGGGAGTGCTCAGGGATGTCACCCCTCCTCCACCGTCCCAGGCGAGAAAGAGCTGTCTTGGGAGGGTGCTCAAGGCTCTGGCATGCGGGTGCAAATGGGATTGTGTGATCCCCAGCTCCCAAATGCCGCCAACCCAAGGTCCTGCCCCTCACCAACAGCTGACTGATGAGAGCTGAGCACCCAGACCTCCCTCTGCCCTGGCAAATGACACACAAGTGCTGTGGGGTGACTCTGCGAGAGCCAGTCCCAGCCCTGTCAGAGGGCAGGAGCTTGAGGGTGGCCCATGTGCTCCAAGGGACTTCTCTCCAGAGCTATTAGCAGGGCCCCTGCTGGCCACAGAACAGAATCCAAGGGGCTTTTCTGCACCTTCAGAGAACACTTTGTTACGTGGGCCAGGCAAAGCCCACTGAGGAGTTAATGTCCCCCCAGGAGCCATGTGGTCCGAGCCTGTGATTGGTGGACTCTGCTTTGCTGAAGTCTGGTGTAGGTATAGCCGTGCATCTTTTTTTTTTTTTTTTTCAAATCAAGGAAGGAACCTCATTTTATTCTGAATGTGTTAGTTTTGACCCTCTTCACCCTGAAATTTTCTCTTTGTTTAATTTTATTTATTTATTTTTTATTAGTATACTTTAAGTTCTAGGGTACATGTGCACAACATGCAGGTTTGTTACATATGTACACATGTGCCATGTTGGTGTGCTGCACCCATTAACTCATCATTTACATTAGGTGTATCTCCTAATGCTATCCCTCCCCCCTCCCCCAACCCCACAACAGGCCCCGGTGTGTGATGTGCATCTTAATGACTGGGATACATTCTGAAAAACGAGTTCAGGTGATTTCGCTGTTGTGCAAACATCAGAGAATGTGCTTACACAAACAAATCTGGATCATATAGCCTGCCGCACACCTAGGCCGTATGGTACAGTCTATTGCTCTTAGGCTCCATACCTGTGCAGCATGGTACTGTACTGAATGCTGTAGCCAATTTTAACACGACAGCAAGTATTGATGTATCTAAACATATCTAAATACAGACAAGATACAATAAAATTCCCATGTAAAAGATAAAAAAGGAGCCTGTAATCCCAGCACTTTGGGAGGCCAATGCAGGAGGATCACTTGAGGCAGGAGTCCAAGACCAGCTTGGGCGACATAGTCAAACCCCTCCACCCCAACTATCTCTTCAAAAAAATTTAAAAATTAGCCAGATGTGCTGGCACATACCTCCTTGTGGGGCTGAGGTGGGAGGATTGCTTGAGCCCAGGAGTTTGAGGCTGCAGTGAGCCGCATTCACACCACACTCCAGCCTGGGCGACAGAGGGAGACTCAATCTCAAAAAAATTAAAAAGTTAAAAATAAAAATAAAAATAAAAAAATAAAAAATGGTACACCTCTCTATGGTACTTACCATGAGTAGAGCTTCCAGGACTAGAAGTTGGTCTGGGTGAGTCAGGGAGTGAGTGGTGAGTGGCCTAGGACGTCACTGTACCCTACTGTAGACTTAATAAACACCGTACACTTAGCTTCACTACATTTACTTAAAAATATTTTTCTTTTGTCAATAAGAAATTAGTTTACTATTAGGGTAGTGCAAAAGTAATTGCTGTTGTTGCCATCTAAAAAAAAAAAAAAAAAAGCCACCAGCTATGGTGGCTCATGCCTGTAATCCCAGCACTTTGGGAGGCTGATGCGGGTGGATCACCTGAGGTCAGGAGTTTGAGACCAACCTGGCCAACATGGTGAAACCCCGCCTCTACTAAAAATACAAAAAAAAATTGGCTGGGCATGGTGTCATGAGCCTGTAATCCCAGCTACTTGGGAGGCTGAGCCAGGAGAATGACTTGAACCTGGAAGGCGGAGGTTGCAGTGAGCTGAGATCGCACCACTGCACTCCAGAACGAAACTCTGTCTCAAAGGAAGAAATAATTAATAAATAAATAAATAAAACACAATTACTTTTGCACCAACCTAATATAACATTTTTTATAAAGTTGGTCTACACTACCATCACCCCAAACACACGAGTAATGGCTTGTGCTGTGACGTCACAATGGCTGCAGTGTTACTAGGGCAGAGGAATTTTTAGCTCCATTAAAACCTCAGGGGACCACATTCGTATGTGCAGTCCATTGTTGACCAAAAAGTCATTTTGCAGCACATGACTCTATTTATCCATTTGACCGCTGGCTGCGGTCAGCCCTAGGGATCACTAACCCATCCCAATAGGCCCCAGGAAAGAGAAAACCACATTCCCGCTCACTGTATTAGAGATGGGGTTCCCAGCAGGAAACAGAGCGAACCCTGGGAGGCCAATTGAAGAGATTTTATGAAGGGACTGCTTCAGAGAGGTGGGCTCCTTTAAGGAAACCAACCACTGCCTGCACAGAGGTGGGCTCAGATGTTGAGGTACCCAGAGACCGGCAACGGCACTTCTGCCTGGAATTCCCTTCCCTCTCCTGGCAGTCCTGTGGCTGGCACTCAGATGTGGGCTGAAACGTCCACTCTCCCAGAGGCCTTCCTGGCCTCACAGGCTCAGCCAGCTGCCCCCTCACTCTCTGCAGCACCTCCCATTGTAATTCCCTGAACATCTCTGATTGCCAGCTGATACATTTCCTCATTGACTTATTTATTTTCCTGTTGTTCCCATTACTGCACACTCCCTAAGGGAGTGTGTCTTACTTACTGCGGCACCCCCATTGCCTAGCATGGAGCCCATCATGCAGTAGGCACCCAGCACCTATCTATCAGCTCAGAGCCTGGGTGCTCACCCTGTCCTGCCCAGAGCCCTGAGAACTCTCCCTCTCCCTGTTTCTCGTTTTCACTTCTGTCCATTTTACTTTGTCATCTTTGAGTCACTTCTCACTTGGGGCAGGAAGAAAGAATCAAGACTAGCACTTCCTATCTGGACAAAGAAGGAAATGAGCCACAGGGTCTGGGCCCAGTGAGGCTGGGGCAGGGGTCATGCCTGCCACCTCCCCTGAGTCAGGGACCAGCTTCCTGGCCATGACTCCCAACCTGCCCCCTTTCTTCTCCAAGCCTTTGCTCACCGCCTTCCTCCTGCCTAGAGCATCCCTTCAAGGGCCTCAAGTCTCTTCCAGGTTGACCCCCTCATTTATGGCTGAGGAGACTGAGGCCCAGAGGGGTCAGGGCCCCTCCCAGGCATATGGCACTTGCATTCTGGGGCCTATCCCCACCCTGGGAGTCCACTTCCTCCAGGGCCAGAGGCAGGAACCAGAAGGCAGGGGCCGTCGATACTAAAATCCGTGGGCCCAGAGGTCAGCTGGCCCAGCACAGACACCCTCAGCCCTCCCTGAGGTCAGCCTGGCGCCAGCAAATCAGGGGAAATGTTACCAGAGTTTACAAACCTCTTGTGATGTACAGAGTCCAGCCTCTCCCTCTGGCCAGGCAGGGGACAGTCAAGGGAGGAGGCCATCCCATCCAGCACCTTGTAGACCCTTGTCTGTCTCCATATGTGAGTCCTGGTTCCCTCTCCCACCCACCTGTTCTTCCTCTACATCATCCCAGGAGTTGCAGGTCAGTAACACAGGGACCCCAGAGGGTGGAGAGATAGAGTCAGGGCTGAGAGAACATGCTAATGGCCAAGGTCACAGCCTGCACTCCTCGTGGGGCTGTAGAGAAAACCCCTGTTCCTGGAATTCAGAATGAAGCCAGGCCTTGATCTCTGGGTGATCCACATCCCTACCCCACAGACCTGCCTTCGAGAGCGTGCAACCTGTGCAACTGTACAGGGCTTGCACTTCAAAGGACATCATGCTTGGTTTAATGTTCTATCGCCTTCTTAAAATTCTTTTGCACTGGGCCACACAAATTACGAAGCCATTCCTGTGAACCCAGACGCTCAACTCACCACCCCACCCACCCCTGCTCTTCTGACAGCAAAGCTGACCACTCACTTTAAGATCTGGAGTGAAGGGGTGGCCCTCAGGGTTAAGACAGTTGGATTTTCCTAAGAGCCTTCTGAAGACAGAATCAATGCAAAGTTGTCAAAGGGGCTTTCAGGCAGGAGGATGTTTGCCGAGAGAAGGCTTTAAATCTTACCCCATAGCAGCTGCTGGGACAAGGGAAGTCAGGAGGAAAGGATTTGAACTTCCGGGCCAGACAACCTTGGTTCAAATCCTGGCTGTACTCCTTACAGTTTGGGTGATTTCAGGAATGTTCTGAAACCTCTCTGTTCCTCTTCTGCAAAATGAGGGTTATAATTACACCAACCTGGAAGATGATGGGGAAGATTAAATAGATAAGATATATAAAGTGCTTGATACAGTGCCAGGCAAAAAATAAATGCTGGATAAAGATTAGCTATCAGATACCTGGGTTCCCGTCTGAGTCCCACCACTTACTCCAATGTGAACTTAACATCTGTGTGCCTCAGTTTCCTCATTTGAACAATGAGGATAACCTGAGCACCCAATGCCTGGGGACTTAGGAGCTGCCATTGGCATCAGCCTCACACCCTCTTCCTGGAGACCTTCCCCACAGGCCCTCCTCTGGGCTCCCATATCCCCTGCACTTGCTTCTGTCCTAGCACATGTGACTCGCAAGTAGAAATGGTTTCCACATCTGTTTTCACCCTCCCCAGTCTGGAGTTCATCAAGGCATGAAGGGGGTCTGGTTCTGTGGTGTCAGCAGACAGCAAAGGATGAAGGAGTGAACAGATAAAGGGAGTTTGGTTCCCTATGGAAGCTGCTCACACCCTTAGGCAGTGGCCACCATATATGGGCGATCGGTCAGAGTGGTGGAAGAAATTTTAGGGAAAGGACGCAAACCTTCTTGAAAGGTCAGAAGGTTTTGCATAGCTTCGGGGAAGAATAAGCAGAAGGCAGCTGTTCTACCCTGAGGCAGAGGGTGAGGAGTAGGTACAAGGAAGTGTAGGGAAATTTATCTTAAATGCGCTTGTTTACTCATGTTGTCCTAAAACCGACCTTTCATCCGAATGCATGACTGCTCCCTGAAAGGGGGAACGATAATGTTAATTACCCGCAGATTGTGTTTGCCCCAGGCTTTTGGCATTATATCTAGCTGCTCTTATGCAAAATACCTGTGTCTAAGTACTCCTTTCATCGTCACTGGCCAGAGTCTGAAGGTGTCTCCTCTTTCCCCAGATCTGTTCCTCCTGGGAAGATGCAGAGGCTCATGATGCTCCTCGCCACATCGGGCACCTGCCTGGGCCTGCTGGCAGTGGCAGCAGTGGCAGCAGCAGGTGCTAACTCTGCCCAACGGGACAGCCACAGCCTGCTGCCCACCCACCGGCGCCAAAAGAGAGATTGGATTTGGAACCAGATGCACATTGATGAAGAGAAAAACACCTCACTGCCCCATCATGTAGGCAAGGTAAGGCTCAAGCCCCAGGACAGGAGAAGCCATCAGCAGCTGGCCCATAGTGACAAGTGGTGGTGGTGATGGCGATGGTGGCAAAGGTGGTAATAGATATTGTGGTGGTTGTAGGAGTGGAGATGATAAGGGTGAAGCTGGTAGCAATAGTGGTAGAAGTCGTGGTGGTAGAAGTAGTGGTGGTAATGGTAGCAATGGTGGTGGTAGTGATAGTGATGGTGGTTAGGATGGGAAAGGCCAAGGTGGTGGTGGGAGTGGTGAGAATGGTGGTGGTGGTAGTGATGATAAAGGGGTAGGTGGTGGTTGTGATGGTGGTGATGGTGGTGGTGGCTGTGATGGTGGTGATCATGGTGATGGTGGTGATAATAAAGGGATGGGTAGTGGTTGTGATGGTGGTGATCACGGTGATGGTGGTGATGATAAAGGGGTAGGTGGTGGTGGTGATCATGGTGATGGTGGTGATGATAAAGGGGTAGGTGGTGGTGGTGATCATGGTGATGGTGGTGATGATAAAGGGGTAGGTGGTGGTGGTGATCATGGTGATGGTGGTGATGATAAAGGGGTAGGTGGTGGTTGTGATAATGGTGATGACAGTGATGATAAAGGGGTAGGTGGTGATTGTGATGGTGGGTGATGGTGGTGATGATAAAGGGGTAGGCGGTGGTGGTGATCATGGTGATGGTGGTGATGATAAAGGGGTAGGTGGTGGTGGTGATCACGGTGATGGTGGTGATGATAAAGGGGTAGGTGGTGGTGGTGATCATGGTGATGGTGGTGATGATAAAGGGGTAGGTGGTGGTTGTGATAATGGTGATGACAGTGATGATAAAGGAGTAGGTGGTGATTGTGATGGTGGGTGATGGTGGTGATGATAAAGGGGTAGGCGGTGGTGGTGATCATGGTGATGGTGGTGATGATAAAGGGGTAGGTGGTGGTGGTGATCACGGTGATGGTGGTGATGATAAAGGGGTAGGTGGTGGTGGTGATCATGGTGATGGTGGTGATGATAAAGGGGTAGGTGGTGGTTGTGATAATGGTGATGACAGTGATGATAAAGGGGTAGGTGGTGATTGTGATGGTGGGTGATGGTGGTGATGATAAAGGGGTAGGCGGTGGTGGTGATCATGGTGATGGTGGTGATGATAAAGGGGTAGGTGGTGGTGGTGATCACGGTGATGGTGGTGATGATAAAGGGGTAGGTGGTGGTGGTGATCATGGTGATGGTGGTGATGATAAAGGGGTAGGTGGTGGTGGTGATCACGGTGATGGTGGTGATGATAAAGGGGTAGGCAGTGGTCTGACGATGGTGATGATGGTGGTGCTGATAAAGGGTAGGTGGTGGTTGTGATGATGGTGATGATGGTGATGATAAAGGGATGGGTAGTGGTTGTGATGGTGGTGATCACGGTGATGGCAAAGGGGTAGGTGGTGGCTGTGATGGTGGTGATCATGGTGATGGTGGTGATGATAAAGGGGTAGGTGGTGGTTGTAATGGTGATGATGATGGTGGTGATGAAAGATAAATGATGATGATGGTGATGAAAGATAAATGTTGATGGTGGTGATGATGGAAGTGATGATGATAGTGATGGTGATGGTGGTGAGGATGGGGAAGGACAAGGTGGTGGTGGTGGTGGTAGTGATGGTAAAGGGGAAGGTGGTGGTTGTGATGGTGGTTGTGATGGTGGTGATGATGGTGGTGGTAATGGTGAAGGATAAGTGTTGATGGAGATGGTGGTGGTGATGATGGTAGTGATGAAAGATAAGTGTTGATAGTGGTGATAATGGAGGTGATGATGATGGTGGTGGAGGTTGTGGTGAACTCTATGGTTCAATTTCTCCCAGACCTTGGTCTGTAAACTAGATATCACTAACAGAAGGGCCATCCAGTGCCCAAGCTGATGAGGCTCACCTGGCCTGGGGGTTCAAGGTTTAGGACAGGACCAGCCAACCCTGCCGTGAAATTTTCCCATTTGAAAGATCGGAAAAGAACTGTGCAGCCTTCCACAAAATTGTGCTGAAGATGAAGTTAATCATCCAGGCCATATTTTTGCCAACTCCAGTCTAGGCCTTTGAACCTCCTCAAAAACCCCTTCTCTCAGGCTATCCCTGGTTCCCTGTGACCCCACACAGCTCCCCATATTCCACAACAGCCGTAATGAGGTACCTGACCCAAGCCTGCCCTCCAGGGCAGGACCTCAGACTCTGACCCTCACTTTGTCCTCCTTTAAAACATGTCTATCCTAAGCCCATCCTCCTAGAGCTCAGAGCATATCTGAGTGACTGCTGACTTGCCTTACCATGTCAAATTGTCATTGATGTCAAAGCTATCCAGTCTAATTGAAAGGAATGTCCCTAGTAGTGGAATTTCACACACAATAACAGGCATATGGACCGTGTGCTTTCAGAGTTTTCAATGAGGAAGAAAGTTTATTCTGAGTGCGTTAAAATCTCACTTTGTCAGCTTCTTGGAATCTAAATGACAGGTGCAAAAAAGAACATGTCAATGTGCTAGAGAAAGGAAGGACCATTCCAAGCACTGGACTGGGTGCCGGAAAGATAACAACAGTGGGCTAAGACAGACATGGTCCCCACCCTCATGGAGAGGGTGGTCTAGAGCAAGGATCAGCAAACTACCCTCTGCGGGCCCAATCCAGCCCACTGCCTGGACTTGCAAATAAAGTTTTATTGGAACACAGCCACACTCATTCATCTACAGATTGCCCGCAGCTGCTTTCATGCTACAATGGCAAAGTTGAGTGGTGGTGACAAAGACCAAATGACCCATAAGGCTGCAAATATTTGCTCCCCGCCCTTTACAGAAACAGTTTACCCATCCTGGTCTAGAGGGGCAGCATATGTCAGACAAAGAACCCCACAAATGGTGTGGGGGTGCCCTCTGGCTATAGAGAAACAGGCTGGAGAGGAACTTTTGATGGGAAGGCCCAGTCTGGCCATGGCACAGAAATGCCCCAGCAGACCTTGGTCTGTGGACTGGCTATAGGGCCATCCCATGCTCAGACTGAGAAGGCTGGTGTGGCCCCAGGGTTCAGGGTTTAGGGCAGGGCCAACCATGGCTGCCATGAAATTTTCCCATTTGGGAAATTAGGAAAGATCTGTGTAGCATCTGACAAAATTGGATGGGAATGGGGCCAGCTGGGGAATCTCCACTCGGAGCCCCACCCACAACCAGCTGGCTGTGCCCATGGCTCCCAACAATAACTGGGATCTTGAAGTCCTCCAGCATGGCCACTCATAGGGGAAGACACTTGCCCAGGGTCACACTAGGAGACCAGGACAGAGCCCCAGGAGAATGCCGCCCTAGGAAAACCAGCATTCCTGACTCTCAACACAAATGCGAGCTCTGTGTCATACAGGAAAATGTCGTCAGTCCACCTGCATCCTTCCCGGTGGGATAATTGTGCCTTGAATCAGCCTCTAAAAAGAATGTCTGACCTCAAGGAAAATCTATGGAGTGAGTCAGGGAAAGTCTGTAGAAAGTGGGGGCTACCTTTCAAGAGCTCGCCCAAGGGTCTCTAGCAGCAGGAAGAACGCCAGGCCTGCTGTCATTTGCCAACAGCATTCACTTGGCCCCTGGCATGGGGCTGGGTCTCCGAGGAACCACAAGGGGTCATCACACTGGGAAGAAACAAGGGTGCATGGAAAAGACAAGGACAGGGCTCCAAGGATCACCTCCAGCTCCTGAGGATGTAATCTGAGGGAAGGAAGTCCCTGTTTATCAAGGTCAGAGCCTGGAGCCTTTGTTTACAGACCTGGCTGGACAATGGGAGCAAGTCCTGAGCCGCCTTCTGAACCCACAAATATGGGTTTTTGGCATTAAGATGTTATGTTTAAATACAGTGATCTTAGAAAACAGGGGTAGGGAGAGTGGAGGCTCCCAGAAACCCATAACCCTCATCTAATCATGAGAGAAACATCAGACAAATTCCAACAGAGGGGCATCCTGCAAAATACGTGACTCATACTCCTCAAACCTGTCAAGGTCATCAGAAACCAATGAAAGTCTAAGAAACTATCACAGCCATGAGGTGCTTAAAGAAACATGACATCTCAGTGGAATGTGGTATCCAGCGTGGGATCCTGGAATAGAAAAAAGACATTAGGTAAAAAAAAAACTAAGGAACTCTGCATAAACTATGCCCTCTGGTAAATAATAATGCATCCGTATTGGTCCATTAATTATAACAAATGCACCACATTCATGTAAGATGTTCATACTCCGGGAAAAAGAGGAGCAGGCATCTGGAAACTCTCTGCCCTAGTTTCTCAATTTTTCTGTAAATCTGGAACTGTTCTAAAAAATAAAGTCTAGGGAAGAAAAATTGAAGGGAAGGAAAACAGAAACTGGATATTCACATGAAATTGTATGCAGAACTCCAATCACACAGATCCAAGCTGATTTCCTCCCTCCATCCTCCCTGCCCTGGTGGGTCCTAACACACTCACCGAGAGCCCAGTTGGAAGGCCACCATCTTATCCTCACCTTGAGCAACTCACACAGGGCCCCAAACTGTCCCCTTCTCTTTGAGTCTCCACTGTCCTCGCAGGTCACAGGTTACAGAGCTGAGGCATGGTTTCTTGCCTCTAGTCCAGCTGTTCATCATGCATCCTGGCCACTGGGCCTTAGTACCTCCTCATGAACCCACCTGCCCCCTGCACACCACAGCCTTGCTCCAAGAGGCTTGTTGCTGCCCACCTCTCTCCCACCCTGCCCGACTAAGGGGGCGATCCTCACTCCCTGTCTCCACTTCCTCCCCTTCTAGACTCTTCCCTAGGCTGCATCATCTAACTTCCCACCCCATCAACCCCTGTCAGTGCCCTCACTGAGGGCTCCAATGACTGCACTGCTGCTAAACCCTGGGGACACTTTCCAGACCTCATAGGATGTGGCCATACCCTCTGGAATCTCCCTCTTCTTTCTTGAGACCCCAGCCTCTCTGAGTTCTCTGGAGGAGTCCAGCCTTTTTTTTTTTTTTTTTTTTTTTTTGAGTCAGAGTCTCGCTCTGTCACCCAGGCTGGAGTGCAGTGGCGTGATCTTGGCTCACTGCAACCTCTGCCTCCCAGGCTCAAATGACCCTCCTCCCTCAGCCTCCCAAGTAGCTGAGACTACAGGCGTGTGCCACCACACCCAGCTAATTTTTTTTTTTTTTTTGATAGAGATGGGGTTTCACCATGTTGGCCAGGCTGGTCTCAAACTTCTGACCTCAAGTGATCCACCCACCCTGGACTCCCAAAGTGCTGGGATTACAGGCATGAGCCACCATGCCCCCACCCCGAGTCCAGCCTTTCTAAAGAGTCCTCACCAGATGCCTTCACACAAAAGCCCTTGCTCTATTTGACTTTAAATGATGTGAGGCAGACTCAGTAGCTCATGCCTGTAATCCCAGCATTCTGAGAGGCCAAGGCAGGAGAATTGCTTGAGCCCAGGAGTTTGACAACAGCCTGGACAACATAGTGAGACCCCATCTCTACAAAAAAATACAAAAATTAGCCAAGCTTGGTGGTGCACACTTGTAGTCCCAGCTACTCCGGAGGCTGAGGCAGAAGGATTGATTGAGCTCAGGACGGGGAGGTTGTAGTGAGCCAACACTGAGCCACTGTACTCCAACCTGGGCTACAGAGCGAGACCCTGTCTCAAAAAAAAAAAAAAAAAAAAGAGGCTGGGCGTGGTGGCTCACACCTGTAATCACAGCACTTTGGGAGGCCAAGGCAGGCAGATCACTTGAGGTCAGGAGTTTGAGACCAGCCTGGCCAACATGGTGAAACCCTGTCTCTACTAAAAATAGAAAAATTAGCCAGGCGCGGTGGCACATGCCTATAATCCCAGCTACTCAGGAGGCTGAGGCAGAATAATCGCTTGAACCCAGGAGGCGGAGGTTGCAGTGAGCCAAGATCGTGCCACTGCACTCCAGCCTGGGCAACAGAGCTAAACTCTGTCTCAAAAAACAAACAAACAAACAAACAAAAAAGCAATGTTGCACTTCCTCAGCATGCCAGCCTCTGAGGCTGCAAACCTAGATCCTGAGAGCCACAGTGGGATCTGTACCCTCTGTACTCCTAGTGGGGGCCTGGCACCTCCCAGGCACCAAGTTCTATTTTTTAATTGAATAGAATTCTATTTTGGGGACATACTAACCTTCTATGAGAGTATCATTGTATATGCATAGAACACTATTCTATAGGAACTATACTGTTCCTAGTATTTTCTGTTTCTATGATTCTTTAAATGGAGATCCTCTAAACTGTGGCTCTGTTATTGATAATTATTAACTAGCATTTATAGAACCCTGTTTGGCGTAAGATGCTTTACATATATTATTTTCCAAATCTTACTCCTTGGGACATGAACAGTACATGTTACACAGAAAAATGGTTCTGTGGTCTAAGAAGTATGGAAAATCCTGAGTTACACAAAGCTCGCTGGAGTTCTTTTCTGCAGAGCTGTACATTGTAAATCTCCAAGAAGAGAATATTTTATGCACCATTTTCTGTACTGGGCCCAGGGGTGTGCTGATAAATGTTTGACAACTGGCTGTCCAGGGGAAAAGTTCTGATTCGTAGCACTTGCCAATTTCCATGGTGTAAATATTCTCACCATGTCTCATTTCAAGCTATCAACGTGATGTCATCGAAGGCCAAGACAAGATGGGAGAAGATCCTCGTGAGCACATCATTATGTAGCATTTCCAGCATACAGATACCATAAACACAGATAACCTCAAAACATAGCCAAAGGTAGCAAAATAATTAGGAAGCGATGAATTCTGAGAATTCATCGTTTTTCATATGATTTATTTAATTGTAAGTTTACATAATTTAATTTGTAATAATGGCTGTATTTAACAATCAGCTCACAAATATTCCTGAAAATTTAAGCTGGTTCTTGAAAGCCAAGCTGATACAATCCAGCGCCAGCACACCACTGGCTAGGACCCCATCTTTGCGTGGAACAGCAGAAGAGTTCAGTGTTTCCCAGAACTCATCTTCAAAAGTGCTGTTCTACTCCTCAGAGCAAAGCAACATCAGAAGCAATATTTCCATTTTACAAATGAGGCAACTAAAACTTAGAGAGGTTAAGTGACTTCTACGGGGCAAAAATATCCTTTGCCTTCCAATGGCACCAGGTATATTTTTTCCACTCAAAAAATGTTTTCTAAGCACCTACTCTGTTCAGGCACCATTCTAGGCATATTGGGGCTCTGCCAGGCAACTCACACCATGAGAACAACTCATTGGTGACTAGTCAGAGGTTCTTTTTTTTTTTGGCTTTTTAAAAATTTTATTTTCAGGGGTACATGTCCATGTTTGTTACATGTATATTGCATATTGGTGGGGATTGGGCTTCTAGCATACCCATTACCCAAATAGTGAATTATAGCCAATAGGTTATTTGTCCACCCTCGCCCTCATCCCAACCTCCCCTCTTTTGGAGTCACCAGTGTCTATTATTTCCATTTTTATGGCCATATGTACCGATTGTTTAGCTCCTACTTATAAGTGAGAATATGTGGTATTGGATTTGTTGCTTCTGGGTTAGTTCGCTTAGGTTCATTTAGGATTACGGCCTGCAGCTCTATCCATGTTGCTGCAAAGGACATGATTTTATTCTTTTTCTATGGCTGCCAGAGGTTCTTGATAAAAAATCTCAGTATCATATTTAGGGACCCTGGCCAGCACCACACACACCACATGCACACACATGCACATGCACACCTGTGTACACACACTCTCACTCACACACAGCCACTGCTGCCCATTCCCAGCTCATGTCACTTCTTCTTTTCTAGATCAAGTCAAGTGTGAGTCGCAAGAATGCCAAGTACCTGCTCAAAGGAGAATATGTGGGCAAGGTCTTCCGGGTCGACGCAGAGACAGGAGACGTGTTCGCCATTGAGAGGCTGGACAGGGAGAATATCTCAGAGTACCACCTCACTGCTGTCATTGTGGACAAGGACACCGGCGAAAACCTGGAGACTCCTTCCAGCTTCACCATCAAAGTTCATGACGTGAACGACAACTGGCCTGTGTTCACGCATCGGTTGTTCAATGCGTCCGTGCCTGAGTCGTCGGCTGTGGGTACGTTGCATGCCCACTCTGTCCTCCTCCCTCCCTCATCCCCCGCCTGGGGGCACCTCTCACATCAGCCACTTCACTGCCTGGGGTAGGAATCCAGTGAGTTCAGGGCAGTGATTGTAATGCCTGTGTTGCCACTTTACATGATTTGAAAGAAACTCTAGTTCCTAACAAGCTCTGATCTGGCCACAGGCTGAGCTCTGACCCTAGTCATAGACCAAGCCCTGATCCTAATCATGGACTGAGCTCTGACTACAGTCATAAACTTGGCCCTGATCCTGATCCTGGACTGAGCCCTGATCCTGATCATGGGTTGAACCCTGACACTGGTCACAGACCAAGCCCTGATCCTGATCGTGGGTTGAACCCTGACACTGGTCACAGACCAAGCCCTGATCCTGATCGTGGACTGAGCCCTGACCCTAGTCATAAACTTAGCCCTGATCCTGATCATGGACTGAGCCCTGCCCCTAGTCATGGACTGAGCCCTGACCCTAGTCATAGACCAAGCCCTGATCCTGATCATTGAATGAGCCCTGACCCTAGTCTAAGACTGAGCCCTGATTCTGATCATGGACTGAGTCCTGCCCCTAGTCATAGACTGTGCCCTGATTTTGATCATGAACTCACCCCTGGCCATCAGAGGCATATCTCACTACTCTTTGGAACAAACCCCACTCACTTCCTCTGACTGTCAGGACTAGCACACCAAGAGTGTAGCCTTTATACGTGAAGACTGTCATGGCCTGCCACTAAGGCAAAAGGATTCATCTCTAGGGGCCATACAGGAGTGGTGTGGGGGACAGAGCACTAGCCCTAAGGTATGTCACCAGCCTGGGCTCTGGGCTCAGGAGGTTACTACTCCACCTCTTCAGTACCCCTCAGACTCCAGAGCGTGCCAGAAAAGAGCTTCCCTCTTCAGTCCAGAGTCTCCAGCCAGGGCCCTGGGACCAGACCTTCGGGTTGAGTGTGAGATCCTGGAGTTCAAGGGGGTGCAAGAAATGACACCACCCCTTTGGGGGCACCTTTCCAGGAGAGGGAGAAGCAGCTCATTGCTGTCCTCAGTTTCTCTCCCTGACCCCAACCCTCCGTCTCCTCCCTCATTTCCCCAGGAAGCACACAAACCACCTGATCTCTTTGACCCCTTCAAGGTTGACCTGGCTGGGCCCCCACTGCCACCAGCACTTTGCCCCCATGCAGGCTCCTCAGAAAACAAAACAGCCTTTTATTCCCAGGACGTGGGGGAGGCGGGGACAGAGCACAGCCTGAGCCCCATCTGCTCTGTTCCAGGAATGGGGTAAGGGGCCTTGCAGTCACAAGTCAGCAACCCCAGGATTCTCTCTCTGCAGGGACCTCAGTCATCTCTGTGACAGCAGTGGATGCAGACGACCCCACTGTGGGAGACCACGCCTCTGTCATGTACCAAATCCTGAAGGGGAAAGAGTATTTTGCCATCGATAATTCTGGTCTGTGTGACTAACACTCCTGGACAGTCACTGACTTGGAGGGACAAGGGGAGGTGGATATTCCAGGTGCATGTGCTAAGGGAAGTCCAGTCTGACAGGTGTCACTAGCTACTGAACCACACTGTACCATGGAAGTAGTCAGTATCATATGTAAAGACAAGGCGGCTGGTCAAGGGAGAAGGAAGCAGGCAGGTGCCCAAGACGTGGACTCAAGTCCAGGGAACAAAATCAGGATCTTGTTACCCAAGAAGTGGCCAAGGGGCAGCAGAGGATGCTGGCTAGCCGCTCTGGGTGCAGGTTCAGACAGATCTGGTTTCCAAAGCCAGCTTTGCCACTCACCCCCTCTAGAGACCTTGGACAAATCAACTAACTTCTGCAAGCCTTAGTTCCCTCATCTAGGAGGTAGGAATGCTTATATTTATATTTTATGGTAGCTGTAAAGTTTGAGTTAGATCATGTATAAAGGCAGCAAGGCCCATAGTAATTGCTTATGTGGTGACTTAACAAAAAATATAAGGACTGACTCTTGGGAGCAAGAAAGAAGTCCAGTGGAACTATCTTTCAGAGAGATGGCAAATACATAGCACAGATGCCACTACTATGCTACAGTGCACCCACCAAGGCAGACATCACTAATCTATCACAGCACTCTTTCCGTCTGAGCCTAGATATGGCCTCATGGTCTTTGTCAACACAATATTTCAGGTGGCGAGGACCAATACCAAACCCAACTATTGGGCCAGCTTTGGCCTCACAGTATAGGCTATGGAGGTAGTGGGTTGTAGACTCACAGTTCTCAGCCCCAGTTGCACAGTGGAATCACCTGGGAAGCTCTTAAGTCAGGTTCTCTCTGGGCAGGCCCTAGGCATCGGTATTTTCTAGAAGCTGGTAACATGGCTCCTGCTGGGAATCTTTTTGCAGGACGTATTATCACAATAACGAAAAGCTTGGACCGAGAGAAGCAGGCCAGGTATGAGATCGTGGTGGAAGCGCGAGATGCCCAGGGCCTCCGGGGGGACTCGGGCACGGCCACCGTGCTGGTCACTCTGCAAGACATCAATGACAACTTCCCCTTCTTCACCCAGAGTGAGCCCCTCCTCTAGGGCCCTGGGAAGGGGGGCTGGGATACCCCAGACTCAGTGACTTGGGGCTCTGGGAAAAGAGTTACAAATCCCTTTACCTCTCCCTCTATCCCAGGGTAGGCCTGATGCCCAAAGGAGTCCTTTGGGTGAAGGGAGGGGCCCTGCTTCCATCCCAATACCACATTCCCAAGGCCATCCTGCTGCCCCCTGCCACAATCCTCTCATAGGCCAGAGGGAAATCCCACTCCCTGCTGGATGCCACCACTGTACTGTGTCCCACCATGAGACACAAGCAGTTTCACCCAGATCCCATGGGCTTGGGAAAATCAAAGCCCTGAGACTCAGGTCCCAGCTAGAAATTCCCACAAGCCAGTGAACATGGGGACAGCAAAGTTCTATATCCAGAGCCAGGGCTGGGCCCTGACCCCACCTACACACTGATCCACCCCACAAAGAATGTCTAATGAGAGCTTTTCCCATGCCCTGGGGCAGATGGCTCTCCACTTGCAACTCCCAGTGCTGATACTGTCATTCAGTTGTTCAGCCACCCTAGAGACAGGCCAGTTGTCCTGAAGTGGCTTCCTCGTACATGGCATAAGCTCCCTGAAGGCAGGACTTGTCTCTCTTGTCCATTGATAGGTCCCCTAGCAAAGTGCTTGGCATACCATAGGTGCTCAATAGCTATTTATTGGATGGAGGGAGGATGGATGGACATACAGATAGGGAAGACCCTCTTTACCTTGAGAATCCCAGGGGTATTATTATTTATGATTATTTTATTATGCCCATTTCTTTTATCAAAATATGTTAGAATAGCTGAAAGAGGCAATCGCCTTGTCTATCTCATTAACCCAAGGCCCTTTGGGGTGCTCTGTTTGCATCAGCCAAGTACACATTTGTTGTGCCTGAAGACACCCGTGTGGGCACCTCTGTGGGCTCTCTGTTTGTTGAGGACCCAGATGAGCCCCAGAACCGGATGACCAAGTACAGCATCTTGCGGGGTGACTACCAGGACGCTTTCACCATTGAGACAAACCCCGCCCACAACGAGGGCATCATCAAGCCCATGAAGGTTTGTAGGCCAATGGCAACAATGTCAAACGTGAGGCTTGGGGCTCTTGGCACCCACAGGTCCTGTTTGGGGATTGCTCCTGGGCCAGAGACCATCAAAGGACCATCAAAGCTCCAAGGTGGTCATGTGTTCATGGAGACTGTGATCCAGTGTCTTAGGCCGAGTTACTCGGGAAGCAAATCTTAAGGCCATGACGGAGTGTAAATTGTTTATCTGGGAGGTGATCCCAGGAAGCCCCAGGAGCAATGACCCATTGGGGGGTAAGTGTGGAACACATCTCAGAGTTGGAGAAGCTGAGGGTGAAGGAGCTGGGGTATTTATACACCCGTTGTCTGTGGTGTTGACTGGGGGCTGCCCCCGGAGTTATTACCTCTCTGGCACTTTCTGGCCTGCCATGTGTCCTGGCCAGTAGAAATCCATCAGCATGAAGAAAACAGTGAGTAATTGTGGTGACATGGATGGCCACTGACACTGGACGCTGCTGACAGCCAGAGAAGCCAGATTAACTGAATCTGGAAGAGGAGGGAGAGGTCCCGTGAGGGGCATAAAAAATGTCTCTGGAATGGCCATGCGGAGGATTGCAAGTCCTGGGCCTGAGTCCTTCTCTGAAGCAGCCCCATGCTGGGGCTTGGAAACACCAAGGAGAGGCAGACACAGCCTCCAGTGTCAGCAAAGGTCTCAGCGAATGGGGAAGACATATGCATGAACAAAAAAACTACAGCCGGGTGTAAGTGATACACAGCAGCTCTGAACAGGGAGCAATTACCTCTGCTGGGAGGGGTTTCTGAGAGAGCATCTGATTACCTTCTGCTTGGCTTCCTGAGGGATGAGTAGGAGTTTTCTAGGCAGGCAAGGGCAGGAGAAGAATCTTGAGCAAAGGCATAAAGAAAAAGCATGTCCGGCCGGGCCTGGTCGTTCACGCCTCTAATCCCAGCACTTTGGGAGGCCGAGGCAGGTGGATCACCTGAGGTCAGGAGTTTGAGACCAGCCTGGCCAATATGGTGAAACCCCGTCTCTACTAAAAATACCAAAATTAGCCGGGCGTGGTGGCAGGTGCCTGTAATCCCAGCTACTTGGAAGGCTGAGGCAGGAGAATCACTTGAACCTGGGAGGTAGAAGGTGCAGTGAGCGGAGATGGCGCCATTGCACTCCAATCTGGGCACCAAGAGCAATATTCTGTATCAAAAACAAAGAAAAAGCCTGTCCTTAAGGACCTGTGGGTAGAACCACTAGTGGCGCCCTTAAGAGCAGGACCATAGTTGATCCATTCCATGCCCCAAACGCTGGAAATAGGGCCAGGCACAGAGCCAGTGTTGTGGGTGTGGCCATGAGGCTGCTGAGATGAAATGGGGAGCAGCTGAAGACAGACACCAGGCCCAGCCGCTGTCTTGATGACCTCAGAAATATCACTTGTCAAGACCATGGGCCCCTCATCTATAAAATGGGTGTCATCCTGGTACTACCTTGCATGGTTGCTGTGCAGATCATGTGCCACACACATGCTTGGCCCAGAGCAGGCACTCACCATCCTTTTTTCTTACGCAGCCTCTGGATTATGAATACATCCAGCAATACAGCTTCATCGTCGAGGCCACAGACCCCACCATCGACCTCCGATACATGAGCCCTCCCGCGGGAAACAGAGCCCAGGTCATTATCAACATCACAGATGTGGACGAGCCCCCCATTTTCCAGCAGCCTTTCTACCACTTCCAGCTGAAGGAAAACCAGAAGAAGCCTCTGATTGGCACAGTGCTGGCCATGGACCCTGACGCGGCTAGGCATAGCATTGGGTAAGGGGGCGTGTGTCGATGAGGATGATAAGGACAATCCGGCCTGGATGTTCCTATGCCTACTGGTCTGAGGCCAGGACTCAGAGAGGGGAACTGGCTTCTCCTAGCACTTACTGGGAAAGTGACAGAGGCAAGACCAGAAGCCCAAGCTCTTGCACTTGGCAGCCTGGCATCTTGACCTGCCCAGGCTCCCCCACCTAGCATGGTCCTGGGCATCCAGAGCTACTTGTCCTCTGTCCAGCCTTGAAGGCTTATTCTCTGCACCACAGCTCTCACCAGTCCTATGTGGTAAGATCTGACAGTCAAGAAAGCAACCAATCATATGACACACCAGAGGCCCCTTCACTAAAACTGTGTTCTTGAATCTATCTTCCCCAAACCACAAAAGTAAGAAGTGTTCATTTTATACAGTGAAACAACACAGAGATCTACCAAGAAAACACTGATAACCCCCACTCTCAGATAACTCATGTTCGTGGCCTAACCTGGTCCTATTGCTCCTTTCTTTTCGTGACCACACAAACATGTGGATGCATTTATGGTGGGTTTGTTGTTGTCTGTTTGCTTTTGATGTTTGATTGTTTTAAAATTTTTTTGGATCATGCCATGCTCGTTTCATCGATATTTGCTCTTCCATCTTAACTAAATTTCTCTTTTACAATCTTTAGAAAAAAATGATATAGTTCCAACAGATACTTTTTAGAGCCATATAATATGCAATAGTAAGTATAAATTCAATTCAATCTTATTTTATTGCAGATGCATAGCTGATTTTGCCAGCACCATTTACTAAATATTATAATAATAAGTCATCGTTTTCCCACCTTCATTATATACTGTTTTCTGTATATACTTGTATCTACTTCTAATTCTCTGTCCTATCCATCATTCTATAGCAAAGCTATTCTGTTTTATTCTACTAGCTTGTATAAGTCCATTCTCCTATAAAGAAATAGTTAAGACTGGGTAATTTATAAAGAAAAGAGGTTTAACAGGAAGTATAGTGGCTTCTCCTTCTGGGGAGACCTCAGGAAACTTACAGTCCTGGGGAAGCAGGCACGTCTTACACGGCCAGAACAGGAGTGGGAAGGGAGTTGTTACACACTTTTCAACAACCTGATCTCATGATAACTCACTATCTTGAGAACAGAACCTAGGGGATGGTGCTAACCCATTCATGAGAACTCTGTCCCATGGTCTATCCACCTCCCACCAGGGCCCACCTCCAACACTGGGGATTACATTTCAACATGAGATTCGGTGGGGACACAGATCCAAACCATATAGCTTTACACTAGGTCTTAGATATACATAAAAGTCCTTCCCATGTTACTTTTTTATTTGATATAATTTTTTGTCAACTCTCATTTTTTCTTTTGTGAAATATAAAATTTTGTACCCAGGTTTTTTAAACATTAGAATTCTAGTGTTTATATATTATAAACATTAGTGTTTATATATTATAAACATTAGTGTTTATATATTATAAACATTAGTGTTTATATATTATAAACATTAGTGTTTATATATTATAAACATTAGTGTTTATATATTATAAACATTAGTGTTTATATATTAATTTTGGTGTAGCTAATGTTTCAAGGGTATTAAGTCTTCTTATTAAGGACAAAATATGTTCTTCCATTTTGGCCTCATATCCTAAGTTTTGGGACTACTCTTCATTGCCATTCTTTTCTAAATAGCCTGTAATTATAATTTTTGTTTCTCCTTTGATCCAAGGGTTTATTTAAGAGATTGATTTGATTTCTTTATTTTCATTTATAAGTCATATGGTTTTTTTTTGTTTTACTTTAGCTTGTTCTGTGATGTGATACAATTGTATTTGTGTCCACTTCTTCCTAGAATATCTAAGTTTTGACTTTATGTATTTAAATTTTTCTATTCAGTTAACAAAGGTTTGCAACTATTTTACCTTCATTATGGTTCGTAACTTTCATCCAAATGTAATTAGCCAATTTGTTCTGCTTAAATATTTTGCCTTTAATTCTGTTTCCTGATGTTACATTTGTTAGTCCTGTTTTCATGTTATTCATATTCGCCTAATGCAAATTTTCCAACCTTTACTTTTAACTTTTCCAGGTCATTTGGCATTAAGTTGTCTCTTGAAAACAAGAATGCATTTGGCTTTGCTTTTTAATCTAAACTGAAATGCTTTGTGTTTAACCTATTTACATTTTTCATCATAATTGATATGTTTGATGTTACTTCTTTTATCTTGTTTTACATTTCTCATTTATCAAACTTAATGGCTTTTTTTCTTTTTCCTCATCTTTGCTATACAGTCTATGTTTCTTTATTTTTTTTTCTCCTAGATATTTGGATGAGGTGCATCCATTTTTATTTCTACCAGTGAGATTTACTTCTATCTGCAAAATTTAAAATGTTTTCTTGGACCTATATTTTCTAGTTAAAACTATTATACACGTACACACACCCGTTGCTTTTCTATGTATGATAAACAAATCAATAGTTTTGTTTTAATTCTTCCCATGCCAGGTTTTTACTTTATATTGAGATGTTTAGTTAGATACAGTAAGTTTTCAAAAAAAAATTCAGGACACAAATATATTAGTTCTTTGCCTTTTTTGGGGGGTGGGGGGGACAGGTTCTTCCTCTGTCACCCAGGCTAGAGTGCAGTGGCACAACCATAGCTCACTACAGCCTTGAACATCTAGGCTGAAGCAACCCTCCCACCTCAGCCTCTGAGTATCTGGGACTACAGGCACACACCACCACAGCAGGCTAATTTTTTTTTTTTTTGGTGAGACAGGGTCTCACTCTGTCACCTGGGCTGGTCTTGAACTCCTGGCCTCAAGCAAACCTCCAGCTTCAGCCCCTCCCAAAGCACTCAAATTACAGATGTGAGCCACCATGCCCAACCTTGCCTTCTAATAACACCTAGATGTATTCATATAGTCCTCAGATTATAAACACTTCCCTTCAAAAATACTATCAATGTATTCTAGTATTTAATTTTGTGGGGGCATCTGAGGCAAATCTGATTTTTCTTTCTTCATAAGGAAATTATTTCTTTCTGTCTGGACTCTTTTCAGTTTCTTCACACAGCCTTGAAATCCGTAAGTGTCATTAGGATTTGCCTAAATATTGGGGTTTTTTTCAATGATGCCTGATGTCAATGACATCTTATAATCTGTAGACTCAAGCCTTTCTTCAGATCAGGAAAGTTTTCTTTTCTTTTTTTTTTTTTCTTTTTTTTTTTTTTTTGTTATTTCTTCTGTTCTGTTTGTTCTGGGATTTTCCTCATTAATAGCAACTATTATTCCTATATACACAAAATATATATATTTATCTTTCCATAGATTTTTCCTGATTTCTGAAAGAACTTTTTAAGTTTTTTATTTCACAAAGTTAATTTCTTTGTAATTACCTCTTATCTCTTCCAGCTCTTTTTGTATTCCTTCCTGGCTCTTGCCCAATGATCTTTTCATTAATCACTAAAACAAGTCCCAGCTATGGTGTGATGTCACCTGTTCAGCTCTGAAAGTGCATCTGATGGTCTCAGGTACCACCTCCAGTCCAGTGATGGCAATGTAACTAAGATCAAAGACATTATCTTGCTATCCTGAATCCCTCTGTGTAGGTCCGCTCTTGTCTGAGTGGCAGAGTGCAATGAGCAGTGAGAGAGGGGCATGGAGTGGGATGCAGGGGACAGATGCAGAAGGGCCTTGTCCATCATGCTGAGGAGTGTAGACTCAGCAAAGAACAATGGAAAGCCATGAAACTCTCTCCCCTGGGCAGATACTCCATCCGCAGGACCAGTGACAAGGGCCAGTTCTTCCGAGTCACAAAAAAGGGGGACATTTACAATGAGAAAGAACTGGACAGAGAAGTCTACCCCTGGTATAACCTGACTGTGGAGGCCAAAGAACTGGATTCCACTGGTGAGTGGCCACATCTGCCAGGGCACCTGGATTCTTTTCCTTTTCCCTCATTCTTCCAAAACTGGCATAATCAACAATTTGGGGTCTCTAGACGTATTAGAAGTGCCTGCTGAAGCACCCGCTGGTTGGGATGCTATAGAGCTTCCATGCCCAAGTGTGGTCCTTGAACCAGCAGTATCAACATCCCCTGAGACCTTGTTGGAAGTGCATCTCGGGCCTCACCCCCACACTGAATCGGAATCTCATGCATGTCACAGTTTGAAAACCACTGTCACGAAACAGGCTGCGCAGATGTCTCTGTGACGAGAATCACCCAAGTCACCTATTAAGCATAAAGCTCTACTCCACCCTGCAGGTTCTGGTCCAGTGAGCCAGAGATGTGCATTTAACAAGGGTCCCATGATTCTTAGTATCATGACTGTTTGGGAAATGTTCCTTCAGAGGGTGTTTATGCACCAGTTAATAGGTAGAATTCAAAATGTGAAGCAGCTTCCAACTTTGAGATTGTGAGGTTCTCCAGAAATTGTGTAATTTTTGCCAGAGGGAGGGGCAAGAGTTGGAGTTTTGCATCCTCTATCTATATTAGAAAATCACAATCACCCTCCAGGAGAACTATTAATACTCCCACTTTACCCAGGAGCCCGCTAGGCCAAGGATCCCTTGGCCTGCCGGGCCCACCCAGACTCACTTCTGCCAACACAGCTGCTGCCCCAAACTGTAATGGACTCCTGCATGTTTGGCCAGATCAGTCTTTGCTTCTGTCTCCTCCACATAATCCCATTCATAGACTCTTTACATTTAAATGGCTTAAAATACGGAAAATACAGAAAAGGAGAAGAAAATACTCCTCCCACCAATGCCACCATGCAGAGACAGTTACTATTAGCACATTCATGTATTTTTATTTTTATACATATTTTTATACTTACATGAGATTGTAATGTTTGTGTAAGATATTATATTCCACATTTTTACTTAACCTTTACTTAACCTTATTCCAGAACCACTTTCTCATGGTACTAATTTTTTTTTTAAGAGAGAAACAGGGTCTCACTCTGTTGTCCAGGATGAAGTGCAGTGGCACGATCACAGCTCACTGCAGCCTCTAATTCCTGAGTTCAAATGATCCTCCCACCTCAGCCTCCTGAGCAGCTGGGACTACAGGCGTGCACCACATTGCCCAGCAAATGTCTTAATTTTTTTTGTACAGATGAGGTCTCACCATGTTTCCCAGGCTTGTCTCCAACTCTGGGCCCCAGGCAATCCTCCCTTCTGGGCCTTTCAAAGTATGAAATTACAGGGGTGAGCCACAGCACCCGGCCTTAAATTTTTTTTTAATTATATGTTTAAGATGTAATTGACATAGGCATTGTCAGTGGCCATCCATTTCAGTCTTTTCCAGTAGCCTAGTTTACTAACCCAATCTCACTTAGGTTGTTTACCTTTTCAATTCTTTTATGATTAATTTATTATGTTTTATGTATTTAATCAAATAATTAAATTTTTAATTTTAGGAATTTAATTACAATAGTTTTTTAATGCACTTAGGTGGTTTACCTTTTGGATTCTCATAATCAAAGTAATACCTCAGTAAACCTTATGGATGAGATTTAACACCTCCCCCCACCAAACTCCTTTTATCCAGAACACCATCCTGGGCCTCTGTTCCACAGCCTCCTCCTACAAAAAGTGGCCTCCATAGGGCAGCCCTCCTTCCACACATCTTCCACCCCCCAGGGCCAGCATCAGCTGAGCCCATAATGGCAACAGTCTTCTCCCCTGCAGGAACCCCCACAGGAAAAGAATCCATTGTGCAAGTCCACATTGAAGTTTTGGATGAGAATGACAATGCCCCGGAGTTTGCCCACCCCTACCAGCCCAAAGTGTGTGAGAACGCTGCCCATGGCCAGGTGAGTCTGGTTCAGGTGGGAGGGGAAGGCAGCACCACCCTGGGGCAGGCTGGGGGGCAGAACTGCTCAACAGAGTCAGCAGGAGTTCCCCTGTACAATAGCCTTGAGGAAAATAACATTATGCCCATTTTACAGATGGAGAAACTGAGGCTCAGAGAGAATATGTGGGGAGTAGATTGGCGGGGCAGGGAAGTAGAAAGAGTGGCTTTATGAAGAACTAAATAGGTGAGTGTTGCAGGTGGGAAACAGCCATGGTCAGGACTAAACCCAAAGGCTCCATCGCTAAACCTCAGACCACCCCACCACCATCACTGACTATCTCCTGTCTTCCACACTCCAGCTGGTCCTGCAGATCTCCGCAATAGACAAGGACATAACACCACGAAACGTGAAGTTCAAATTCACCTTGAATACTGAGAACAACTTTACCCTCACGGATAATCACGGTAGGCATCAAAGTAATCAGTTCAGCCAGGCGTGATGACCCATGCCTGTAGTCTCAGCTACTCAGGAGGCTGAGGCAGGAAGATCGCTTGAGCCCAGGAGTTTGAGGCTGCAGTGAGCTATGATCACATCACTGCACTCCAGCCCAGGTGACAGAGCGAGACCCTGTCTCCAAAAAAAGAACAAACGCAGTCAGTTGGATCTAACAGGGTCGGGGTGAGGTTATTTGAGTCTCGAGGCACCAAGGTCAAAGACCAGGCCAACAAATTGAGGGCAGGCTCCCACTGGGATTTTCAAATCATTAGATATTTTGTACAATTTCTGCCGCATACATTGTACAATTGGTCTATGCAATGGTCAGAGACACTCCATCCAAACTCCCAAGTCCACATCGCCTGCAAGGAGCCAGCGAGGAGTGCAGAACAGATGTGAGGATGCAGGCAGTCAGCTCAGTTCAAGAACTAGCCAAGGAGTCCCCTCCCACACTGGAGGCTCTATGGGTCAGCAAAACTGCAAATTAAACATGGAACTTTGAGGTCATTCCCAAAGAGTCAAAACTGGAAATGTGAAATCCTAAATCCCAAGGATACAGTGAGCTTTGTTTTAATCCAGCTACAATGATTACTCACGATTAGCAGGGTGGCCCGTGTGATGTCATTAGCAGCCAATCAGAGCTTCTGAGGAGCAGGTGCTGACTTGAGTGATGATGCTGAATTGACTTCATTCCAGCCACAAGTAGGCAATCTTCCATGGCCTCTGAAATTTCCTCAGAAAAATAGAGAAAATTCCCCTTGGGTTTAAATAGAGTGATCCTTCACCTAGCATGGGATGGAATTCCTGCCTGCCCCTAATGGGCAAAACTATGGTGGATGAGGATGGCTGTATTGCAGCAGCCCATTGCTACATTTGAGGAAGACTGGGAGCGGGGTCCCTGAAAGTTGGAGGCAGACTTGAGGGATCAACCACAGACGAGTCCTTAAGGAGACTCCTGTGGGATGGAGAAGGTGGCCCTGATGTGTTGACAGTCAATGACAGACCATTCAACACCCAGTTGTCATTAGAAGTAAATAATGTGGCAAAAATGTCACCCCCTCCCCAATGTCCACCTCAGTCCCATCTCAGAGTGGGGATCTGCAATACAGTAGAAAGATTCAGTGCCACCCCAAAGACACCCATATACAATAGGAGGCAAGTCTGTTGGTGTCAAATTCACTTATATCATGAACATCCTGCATGTCAAAATCTCTAGTTTCTCCCATAAGTGTCAATGACATATAGTTTATTTTGAAATATAATAGACTTAATGCTGAAATGTAATTATGAATAATGAAATATAATTGGCTTTCATTCAAAATCGAAAAGATGGATTCCTGGGTTTTTCAATCCAGTGTGTGGAGCCTGTGTAGCTAAGTAAATCCTGGAGTAGGGAGTTCCTGGATCCTTCTCTGATCGTTGACATTACAACCTCCTGGGACCCTGCAAAAGGCAGATTATCTGGCCTCTGCCCAGAACCACTGAATAAGAAGTGTGTGTGAGCATAAGGGTCTGAAAATCAGCATGTTTTAAAAGCTCCCTGGGGGATTCTTGGGTACAGGAAACCACTGATTGGATCTGGGAAGGTGGGCGGGGCCAATATTTGGACAAAAGCATTTCCCAGTTCCAAACTGCCTGGGAAACCCGCAATTCTATATGTAATCATTTTCTCTGTGCCCCAAGGGACATGCCCATTGTTTTTACTGTTTTCAACAATGTAACAATGGATTTTCAGAGAGAGCAGAAGCTGCCTTAGAAGTTAGCCTAATGCTAAAAGACTTTTTAAAACTTTATTTTTCCCCACTGCTTGTCAAAGCTTGAAACGGAGCATTAATTAATTGAGCTGAAAGAGAAAACCTCCTGTTACTGGAGTGGGGTTAGGGAAGAGGAAGGGGAGAGGCATCGGTTGCCCACAAATACAGAAAGCAAAGGATTTGACCTTCTTTCACCAAGGCATTCTTGGAGATTGGGTCAAAGCAGCTGCCCCAAAATATCCCCTCTGTGGAGGAACAGACCTGCACTCAGATGGCTGAAACAAGAGGTGCTGGGTGCAAAGGGCAGAAAAGCAGCCCAGGGAGCACGCAGGCTGGTGCAGTCAGAGAGGGCTTCCTGGAGGAGCCAGGTTTCCCCATCTGTGCAGATGGCAAAGCCTGACTCCGAGGCCTTGGTGTTTCCAGATAACACGGCCAACATCACAGTCAAGTATGGGCAGTTTGACCGGGAGCATACCAAGGTCCACTTCCTACCCGTGGTCATCTCAGACAATGGGATGCCAAGTCGCACGGGCACCAGCACGCTGACCGTGGCCGTGTGCAAGTGCAACGAGCAGGGCGAGTTCACCTTCTGCGAGGATATGGCTGCCCAGGTGGGCGTGAGCATCCAGGCAGTGGTAGCCATCTTACTCTGCATCCTCACCATCATAGGTCAGTGCTGGGCAGGGTGGGGAGGAGACACAGTGGGTGGAAGGGGATGGAAGGTGTTGGGAGGCGGGGAAGCTTCACAGGAAAAGTAGAGGCCAGAGGTTCAGGCCCAACCCTGCCTCCAATCTGCAATGCAGCCCTTAGCCAGTTCATGTGCAGGATGCAGGATGTGAGCTCCATCCACCTGGGTGCTCACAGTGGGGGATGAGCCAGGGAGGAGGAGGGAGTGGGACTCAGGACTCCTCCCCCACGCATCAGGCCAGTATCACTTTAAAATAACTTATACATAACAGTCACTCCTTCCACTTAGATATTTTCAGCATTTACTGTGTGCCAGGCATTGTTCTGGGCATGTATTTACATAAAACCTATTTTTGAAAAAGGAAAAAGGATCCAGTTCTAAAATGGAAAGTTTAAAAACTTCTAGTTTAGATTGTCTCCACGTGCTTTCTTTCTTTTTATAGAATTCCTCCGGCCTTGATACATATTTTTTTTCTTGTTTGGGCCTCAGAAATTTTAGGAGCATTGTAGGCCTTAGTTTGGATTTCCCAGGGAGCAGCCCTGGGATGAGGATTGGGGTGGAAGTGGTTTATTTGGGAGGTGGTTTCTTTCCCTGGATACCTCCTAAGGCAGAGGGGGAGTGAAGCTGGGAAGGGAGGAGGCCAGCGAAGGTGGAATGTTCCCATCGTGAGGAACTGGAGCCTCCTCCCACAGGGTTGCCGGGAGGCAGCGTGGGGCCACCCCCCAGCATCATCCCACCGGGGGAGCACAGTGATGTACTGTATCCTGCATTTCACTCGCCATGAGACGCAGCAGGGGCTGATCCTCCAGAGGAAGCCCTCAGGTGATTAGAGATCACCCCGGCACTCATGGCAAGGCCTGGATACAGCCACGGGGCACCTGCAATACAGACTCCAGGCCTCTCCTGCCTGTAGCCCTCCTGAGAGTGGCCTCGGTATGCCCCACTTCTGGGATTTCTCCAGCAGAGATTTCTCCTTTATTAATAATTAATGATGATGATGGCATCCCCACCACAAATAGAATTGCATTTGACCTCACAACCATCCTCCCAAATATAAACAGAGCAGGGAGGTCATCATTTCCATTTTACAGACAAGGAAACTGAGGCTGGGGGGCAGGGCTGCCTTCCAGGGCATCCTAGCTTTACTTATGTATATAGTAGTTTGTTCAGTAACTCAAAGCTAGAAGGCCTGAGCCTAATTTTAGAAGCTCTCTGCACTTCAAGGTCTACCCCTCCTTAGGGATCCAAGACCCTCACATAGCCACACCCCTCAGAGATTCCCACAGGCTGAGCATCCGCACCTGCCCATGGGTGTGGGGGAACGGCAGGGGTGGGAGTGTCGGGCGAGGTGGGGATGAATGTGCGGGGGAGCGGCAGGGACGGGGTGTAGGGGGATGGCGGGGATGGGGGTATGGGGGAACGGCGAGGATGGGGTTGCAGGGGAAGGGGGGCCAAAAGGATGGGGTTGCAGGGGAAGGGGGGCCAAAAGGATGGGGTTGCAGGGGAAGGGGGGGCCAAAGGGATGGGCATGCTGGGAGGGCGTGGGGGTGGGGTTGCAGGGGGCAGTGGGGATGGGGGCATGGGGGGCCGCCCAGGCCCCCAGCCTTGTCTGACTCTGCTGCTCGGCTCCCTGGCCGCAGTGATCACCCTGCTCATCTTCCTGCGGCGGCGGCTCCGGAAGCAGGCCCGCGCGCACGGCAAGAGCGTGCCGGAGATCCACGAGCAGCTGGTCACCTACGACGAGGAGGGCGGCGGCGAGATGGACACCACCAGCTACGATGTGTCGGTGCTCAACTCGGTGCGCCGCGGCGGGGCCAAGCCCCCGCGGCCCGCGCTGGACGCCCGGCCGTCCCTCTATGCGCAGGTGCAGAAGCCACCGCGGCACGCGCCTGGGGCACACGGAGGGCCCGGGGAGATGGCAGCCATGATCGAGGTGAAGAAGGACGAGGCGGACCACGACGGCGACGGCCCCCCCTACGACACGCTGCACATCTACGGCTACGAGGGCTCCGAGTCCATAGCCGAGTCCCTCAGCTCCCTGGGCACCGACTCATCCGACTCTGACGTGGATTACGACTTCCTTAACGACTGGGGACCCAGGTTTAAGATGCTGGCTGAGCTGTACGGCTCGGACCCCCGGGAGGAGCTGCTGTATTAGGCGGCCGAGGTCACTCTGGGCCTGGGGGCCCAAACCCCCTGCAGCCCAGGCCAGTCAGACGCCAGGCACCACAGCCTCCAAAAATGGCAGTGACTCCCCAGCCCAGCACCCCTTCCTCGTGGGTCCCAGAGACCTCATCAGCCTTGGGATAGCAAACTCCAGGTTCCTGAAATGTCCAGGAATATATGTCAGTGATGACTATTCTCAAATGCTGGCAAATCCAGGCTGGTGTTCTGTCTGGGCTCAGACATCCACATAACCCTGTCACCCACAGACCGCCGTCTAACTCAAAGACTTCCTCTGGCTCCCCAAGGCTGCAAAGCAAAACAGACTGTGTTTAACTGCTGCAGGGTCTTTTTCTAGGGTCCCTGAAGGCGCTTGTAAGGCTGGTGAGGTCCTGGTGCCTATCTGCCTGGAGGCAAAGGCCTGGACAGCTTGACTTGTGGGGCAGGATTCTCTGCAGCCCATTCCCAAGGGAGACTGACCATCATGCCCTCTCTCGGGAGCCCTAGCCCTGCTCCAACTCCATACTCCACTCCAAGTGCCCCACCACTCCCCAACCCCTCTCCAGGCCTGTCAAGAGGGAGGAAGGGGCCCCATGGCAGCTCCTGACCTTGGGTCCTGAAGTGACCTCACTGGCCTGCCATGCCAGTAACTGTGCTGTACTGAGCACTGAACCACATTCAGGGAAATGGCTTATTAAACTTTGAAGCAACTGTGAATTCATTCTGGAGGGGCAGTGGGGATCAGGAGTGACAGATCACAGGGTGAGGGCCACCTCCACACCCACCCCCTCTGGAGAAGGCCTGGAAGAGCTGAGACCTTGCTTTGAGACTCCTCAGCACCCCTCCAGTTTTGCCTGAGAAGGGGCAGATGTTCCCAGAGCAGAAGACCTCTCCCCTTCTCTGCCTCACCTGGTCGCCAATCCATGCTCTCTTTCTTTTCTCTGTCTACTCCTTATCCCTTGGTTTAGAGGAACCCAGGATGTGGCCTTTAGCAAGACTGGACAATGTCCAAACCCACTCATGACTGCATGACGGAGCCGAGCCATGTGCCTTTACACCTTGCTGTTGTCACATCTCAGGGAACTGACCCTCAGGCACACCTTGCAGAAGGCAAGGCCCTGCCCTGCCCATGACCTCTGTGGTCACCCATGCGTCTTCCACTGGAACGTTTCACTGCAAACACACCTTGGAGAAGTGGCATCAGTCAACAGAGGGGCAGGGAAGGAGACACCCAGCTCACCCTTCGTCATGGACCGAGGTTCCCACTCTGGGCAAAGCCCCTTACACTGCAAGCGATTGTAGATAACACTGACTTGTTTGTTTTAACCGATAACTAGCTTCTTATAATGATTTTTTTTACTAATGATACTTACAAGTTTCTAGCTCTCACAGACATATAGAATAAGGGTTTTTGCATAATAAGCAGGTTGTTATTTAGGTTAACAATATTAATTCAGGTTTTTTAGTTGGAAAAACAATTCCTGTAACCTTCTATTTTCTATAATTGAAGTAATTGCTCTACAGATAATGTCTATATATTGGCCAAACTGGTGCATGATAAGTACTGTATTTTTTTATACCTAAATAAAGAAAAATCTTTAGCCTGGGCAAATAGGGAGACCCTATCTCTACCAAAAAAAAATTAATTAGCCAGGCATGGTGGCAGGCACCTGTGGTCCCAGCTACTTGGGAGGCTGAGATAGGAGAATCACTTCAGCCTGGGAGATCAAGGCTTCAGTGAGCTCTGAACGCACCACTACACTCCAGCCTGGGTGACAGAGTGAGATCCTGTCTCAAAAAAAGAGAAAGAAAACCTTTGAGATTCTTCCATTTTTAGAGCTGAGAGAGCACTTGTGAAACACACACACATGCACAAACATATAAACATGCATACGAGCATGCACAAATACACATACACACACACATGCACACACACACCACCACCATCATCAGAGGAACTTACAGAAAAGGGGACATTTATAGATTCCTAGGAATATGCCAAAGCTTTTCAAAGCCTCTATGGACAGCTCATTCCTTAACTCTTCCTTTTAAAATTTTTTTTAGCTTCTTATTTGCCCCAGCCACTATCACTGCCTCAGGCAGCTGCAACGTTAAACAATTGCCACTGATTACTTTCAACAAATAACCTCAGAGAAAAGGCTGTGTGTATTGAATGGGTATCAAGTCAGGTCAAAAGAACACAGCCTTGCAAGTGGAGTTTCTTCCAGGGAACTACCAGACAAGTTGAATAATGACAGTTATCTGGGAACTGGACTTTGCAGAAGCTCCAACCCTGTTCTGATCTGTTTGTCTCTAGAATGCTGGTTTTCACCATGATTATGAATCCACTGGGTTTCAAGGCTACCACAGGTCTCGGGAGAAGGGGATGGGACTAGAGCAAGTTAAAATGCCATCAAGCTCTGCCAGGTGTGGTGGCTCATGCCTGTAATCCCAACACTTTAGGAGGCTGAGGAGGGAGGATTGCTTGAATATAGGAGTTTGAGACCAGCCTGGGCAACGTAGTGAGACCCAGTCTCTATTAAAAAAAAAAAAAAAAGGACAATGCCATCAAGCTCACTGTTCTTACCAATATTTAGCTGTTTTTTAAAAAAATAGGTACACCCTGGATTATTGCAAGTTTTTAATTAGTTTTCAGAGTTCTGAAAAAGTTGGTTTTGACAATTTTGCCCAGTATTCTCATTGCTTTTCTCGGGGAGAAGTGCTCCTTACTCAGCCATTCCTGCCAATGCCACCCCTTCCAGCTGGTTTTTAAGCTGTTTTCCCACCTGTCTGAAGTACCTGCTCCTTGAACTCACGGTTGTTCAATCCCTGGGGCCCATGAGATCTGTTCACTACTTCCTTCTCCAAGAAGCCTCCCCATCCCCAAGACACCTCCAGATGAGACAATCTCTGTCGCTCCAACCTTCAAGAGGGCCTGGCTCTGAGCTCTTGGCCACCCTGGTCACCTCCTCTGCTTGGAACTTGTTTACCCTAAGGTAGGAAGAGTGATCTTCGTAGTGGAGGAGGGCCTGCCTCTGAATTTGTACATTTTATCGTACCCCAAACCCAGTGGCCTGGAATCTTCTGACCACACTGCACATGCCTGCTCCAGCCAACCCTGGGTCCCAAGCCTACAGAAAGTGGGCAAGGGGAGCAGAGGCTCAGAGCCCTTCCCCTCCCCCAGGCCAAACCTGTGAAGCCAGCATGACCTTCCTCATTTCACAGATGTCCAAGGTGGGACCCAGATGGGGATGAGATGTGGCCAGAGCCACACAGGCAAGTTAGGGACAGAGTTGGGCCTAGACACTCTCCCATTCCCCTAGACCACCTTCAACCGTTGCCTCCTGGGTCCCAGGACAACGCGAATCTACAGACTTCCCAGACCTGGGGGGCTAGAGGCTGAACCAAGGAGCATCGTCCGCGGCTGTTGGGTTGGTAATGGGAAATGACCACTAGGGGGCGCGCTGTGTCAATAAATGCTCAGCCAGGGCCGGTGTCTGCGAGCTCCGCAGCCAGGCATCCTGGCAATCAATGGACCGCAGGTTCTGGGGGTTCTGGACCTTGACAGAGAACCTGGTCTGGCCCTACAACCTGCCTGGGCTCTCGCTACGCTCCTCCGTCGCACCAGGCTCTGATGGGGTAGAGAGAGCCAGGGACCTAGTCCCCCACCTTCCCGAAGGAACGGGGTACCCGCTGTCTCCAGCAGCCCAGCCAGCACCAAGAATCTCGGCTCTCCGAGAGCGGCTGACCTTGGCCGCCGGATCTTTGGATTTGTGAGGGTCACAGGGCACCACACCATCCCTCCCTGCACCGGGTGGCCCTGCCGCAGTGTCCACGCCTCGTCCTCCTGCTCGGCCCCGCCCTGTTTTCGCCAAGCCAATCCTGGAAGGTTGACTCTGGGCCAGGAACGGAGCTGCAGTCCCTGAGCGCCCTGGTTTCAAGGCGCCTCCCAGGTCAAGAATCCTTCGAATAAATCCTACTGTCTTCAAGGTGACTGGTAGAGTCTCTGATGTTCACAATCAAAACCTCAGACCACCCAGCAATCCCCCTTCTAGGGATTGCTAAGGACCTCCTAGGGACCTAAGATGCACTGGGTGTATCTGCCTCAGTAAACTCAGTGTTACAAGCAAAAGATTCGAAACAATGTAAATGTCCAACAATAAGAGATTGGTTAGGTAAATTATGGCAAATCCACAAAACACTACCGGGCAACCATTAAAAGTCATGTTGGGACGTGGTGATCTTGAGCTAAATTCAAGGTCAAGGCTAAAAAGCAAAACCCAATGAATTATTTACAGTCAGATCTCAATTTTTTCTAGTAGATATCCATCTTCAGGTTATGAAATTATGAAAAATTTTTATTTTCTTCTCTATTCTGTTTTCCAAATTTCCTATAAGTAGTATATATTCTTTTTATAATCAGAAAAAAAAAGTTATCTTAATGTTGATTTCTAAGCACTTTTTTGTCACTGGAAAACAGTGAATTGATAAGCAAAATTTATCCCCAAATATCATTTTTTAACACTAAAACTTTCTGTTTTTTAAAAAAGCTGAGTTCACTATTAATGCAACAGAGACTTTTAAGAATTACCAGCCTGACCAACATAGCGAAACCCTGTCTCTACTAAAAATACAAAAATTAGCCGGGCATGGTGGCAGCTGCCTATAATCCCAGCTACTCAGGAGGCTGAGGCAGGAGAATCGCTTGAACCTCAGAGGGAGAGGTTGCAGTGAGCCAAGATCGCACCACTGCTCTCCAGCCTGGGCGACAGAGTGAGACTGTCAAAAAAAAAAAAAAAAAAAAAGAATTAACTGAATTGTTTTTGAAGTCATCACCCTTGAATCCAGAAAATCTGTTGTTAAAGGGTTGATTAATTTTGTTTGTCTGTTTGCTTACTTCTGAAAGCATTTCTTTGAATTTCGTCGGTGGGAGTCTAATCCTGTTAACCTTTGGAGTTAACAGCAAATTTCCAGCCACTTTCTGGATCAGAGCAGTTACAGTCTATGAGATGAGGGAAACCCGGTTTTTCAGCCAAGTGACTTCCATAGGATTCTGCAGTGCATAGAAATATCCAACATTCCTCTTCCTCAAAGATAAGAGAAACAGCTGGGGCCTATTTCTCTCAGCCCATCCAGAGGTTATTTGGGATGTTTAGGAAATCTGTGTATGCCCCAACACTTAAGGAGACTTCACAAAACTTTGCAATGTGGTCTTGTAGCCTAGGGCATAGAAAGCACAGTTATCTTATAATATTCCTGTATAATGGTTGCCAAGGGGATGTTTAATGTTGTTACGCAGGAAGCTGTGCTGAACAAGAGTCTTTTGTTTTCAGATCAGACTCTGCGCAGGAAGTGAATCTTCACAGGGAAGGAAGCAACAAAACTCTGCCTTTGGCTTTTGCTGGCTGAGCAGGGAAAGGCCTGTAGACACAGGGCATTGGGCAGGAGCTAGAACAGCCCTCCCTAGAGCACTACATAAAGCAGCCAATATTTTGCAAAGCATAGGGAATAGTGAAAGTCATCCAGGGCATTTGCAGACACAGCACTAAGAACTTGGTGACAATAGCCCTGAAGCAAAACAGCAGCATGTACTGGGCAGGGCTTGGGAGATAAGACAGGACATCTGAAGCTAAACATGGTGAGTCCATTTCCTGGGCTTTCTGGAGCTATGCAGGGTGATAGGCTCATCCTGGCTTGCCCAGGACTCTCGTCGTTTTAGTACTAAAAGTCCTGTGTCCTGGAAACTCCTCAGTCCCAGGCCAGGTGGTTCAGAGTCAGCAGTCCTGGGTGAGTCAGTGCTCTCCTACAAGCAGAGTTAGTTTCTTAACCTCCCTGAGTCACAATTTTCTCATTTGTAAATAAAATAAGGTAATATACTGCCTACTCTAAGTTTTCGTGAAAGTCAAAAGAAATAAATCTTGAAAAGGTAATAGAACAAAATTTGGCACATAGTAATTATTCAATGTTAACAGGAAGGAAGGAAGGGAAGGAGGTAGAAAATGTTAAAAGATCGTTTTTTAAGGTAAAAATCATAACTCTTTACTCATATAAAATGAATATGTATCAAAGATTTTATTTAACTCGTTAGTTTATGATAGAACCTGTCCAATGTTACAACCCACTGAAAGGAGTATTCAGAGAATCCCACAATAAAGCCAATAAGGAATGCTGAAATCAACTTACATACAGAAATAAAACTGGTCTATCCACAGGGTAAAGATAGACTGCATTCCATTGGACATAATCATTTGTACTCCCATGGGCAAGAATAATTTGCATTAATCTAAGTTTTCTTCAACTTACAGAGTTGTAAAATAGCTCAAAGACGATGAAAGGCAATAACCTAGAAAAGTGTATCAGACAAAAAACCCAGTAATTTTTTTTTTTTTTTTTTTTGCCTATTTGAAAGTCTTTCATAATCTTTCCTAACAGAAGAAAAGAAAGAAGGAAGGGAGGGAGGGAGGGAGGGAAGGAGGGAGGGAAAGAAGTGTGGGTCTAATAGGGTTTGGATATGGTTTGGCTCTGTGTCCCCACCCAAATCTCATGTTGAATTGTAATTTCCAATGTTGGGGGAGGGACCTGGTAGGAGGTGACTGGATCATGGAGGTGGATTTCCCCCTTGCTATTCTCATGATAGTGAGTGAGTTCTCAGGAGATCTGGTTGATTAAATGTGTGTAGCACTACCCCCTTCACTCTTGCTCTCCCGCTTTGCCATGTGAAGAAGGTGCTTGCTTCCACTTCACCCTTCCGCCATGATTGTGAGCTTCCTGAGGCCTCCCCAGCCATGCTTCCTGCACAGCCTGCGGAACTGTGAGGCAATTAAACCTCTTTTCTTCAGAAATTACCCAGTATCAAGTAGTTATTTATAGCAGTGTGAGAACGGACTGATACAGGGTCTTTAGTGAGAAGTTTATACTGGAACTAAATGAATCATATGTACGGTGGGTTTATGTAAGAATGGCTAAATGGCTAAATGCAGCAGGGTGTATTCCTTATCCACTGCTCTGTAACAAATTTCACAGCTTAGAAAAACATGCATTTATCACCTCATAGTTTCTGTGGGCTGGGCATCCAGGAATAACATTGCTGGGTTCTCTGCTTCAGGATCCCCTCTGAAAGCTACAATCAAAGTGTCATCCATAAAATCTTATCTCAAGCCTTGACTAGAGAAGGACCCACTTCCAAGACCACAGAGTTGAATGAATTCAGTCCTTGCAGCCCGTTGAACTGAGGGCCTCCCCAACATGCTCACCTGCTTCATCAAAGCCTGCGAGAGAGAGAGTCCACTAGGAAGAGGACATTGCAGTCTTATCTAATGCAATCACTGAAGTGACATCCTGTCACCTTGGTCACCTTTTCTATTCTATTCATTATAAATGAGTCCCAAGTCCTGCCACACTCAAGTGGAGGGGATTACACAGGGCTGGAGTACCAGCGGTGGGGATAATTCGGGGTCATCTTAGAGTTCTTCCATCACACAGGAATTCTCAGGTCACCAAATGTGGGATTCCGCATCTGGCCATTCCTGAAGCTGAAAGCCTGGCATATTTTTGAGTGTCCATTTGGATCAGCTAATAAACCCAGGGTTTGTCTACTGGCTGGAGGAGTAAGAACTATAAGGCTAATTGAAATGAATCTACTTAAAATAGCGACCTGATTTTTCTAATAATTACTGGAAGGTAAGGGTTGATTGAGACTTTAAAATAAAACCAAAAATTATTCTAAATTTTTCATATTTTATATAAGAAAGTTTTGATTTTTACTGCAACCATTTTCTAACTCTTAAAATAAAGAAAGGATAATTCAAGTGTTGATATTTTCCCAACATAAATATACAGGAACATAATGTAGCTTACTTGTATTTTATCTTTGATTTACACAAGAGAATTTTTATACAAATATTCCAGGCTCATTAGTTTTCCCAAAGGCTTCTCATAATCCTTTGATATTTAAATCATTTCCTCTTTCAAGTCATTTTTTATCTGCCTTGTCGATAGTCTTTTTATTAATTTGCCCAACTCATCTGGATCTTCCTTTGTCACTGGCTCTGTAAATTTGAGTATTTCTCCAATAATGCTCCTGTCAACTTTATGAAATCCTTTGTCTTTTGCAAGATTTAAAAATTCCCTTTATAATAAGCATTCTACAGTAAGTGAAGACTCACTAGCAAATATATGAGTGATGGATCAAGAGAGACAAAGTGTTAAAAATTGACAGATGCAACTTTTAAATATGAAATTCTTGGTTACAATCTAACAAAGTAAGTACAGGACCTGTATGCTGAAAACTACAAAACACTAATGAAGGAATCAAAGAAGGTGTAAATAAATGGAGAGATATACCATGTTCATGAATTGGAAGTCTCAGAATTATTAAAATGTAAATTCTATCCAAATTGATCTATAGATTCAACCCAATCACAATCAAAATCCTAACTGGCTACATAAATTGACAAGCTGATTCCAACATTCATATAAAAATCCAAAGAAATGTAGAAGAGCCAAACAGCTTTGAGAAGAGGAGAAAAAAGTTAAGGGATTCACGTTATCTGATTCCAAGGCTTCTTATAAAGCTACAGTCATCGAGTCAGTATGGTACTGGCAAAAGGAGAGACACATTCTATGTATCTATCTGTCTATATATCTATGTGGAATATAATAAAGAGTTCAGAAATAGATCCACAAATAAGATCAATTGAATTTTGGCAAAGATGAAAAAATAATTCAATGGAGAAAGGACAGAATTTTCAATAAATGATGCTGAAACAATTAGACATCCATATGCAGGAAAAAAATGTTTGACCTATATGTTCATTTTACACAAAAAATTAATTCAAAAAGAATCATAGACCTAAATGTAAAATATAAAAACTTTTAAACTTTTAAAATAAAATATAGGTAAAATCTTCATGACCTACAGTTAGGCAGAGTTCTTGGAGATGACATCAAGAATTTAATTCATAAAAAGAAAAAATTTATAAGTTGGATTTCGTTAAAACTAGAAACTTTTGCTCTAAAAAGAGCAAAATTAAAATTATAAGAATAAAAAGAAAAGCCATGGACTGTCATATGCCTGACAAAGGATATACAGACTATAGGAAGTACTCTCAAACTCAACAGTAAGAAAATAAGCAACCCAAGTTAAAAATGGGAAAAATATTTGAACAGACACTTCACTAAAGAAGATATACGGATGTCAGATAAGCATAAATAAAGAAGATATATGGATGGCAAATAAGCATAAGATTCTCAGCATCATTACTCAGTAGGGAAATGCACATTGAAACCACAATGACATGCCACTACGTACCTACTATAATGGGGAAAAAACTGACAATACCAACTGCAGAGCCACTGGAGCACTCATACATTGCTAATGGGAATGCAAAATGGTAAAACCACTTTACAAAAGTTTAGCAGTTTCTTATAAAGTTATAACACCAAAACCAGAAACAATAAAATGTCCCTCAACTGGTGAGGGGTGCTATGGTCTGAATGTTTCTGTCCTTCCAAAATTTATATGTTGAAACCTAATTCCCAATGCATGGGTATTTGGAAGTGGGGACTTTAGGGTGGGATTAAATTATGAAGGCAGACCGCTCATGAACGGGGTCAGTGCCTGATATGGTTAGAATATGTGACTCTTCCAAATCTCATGTTGAAATATAGTCTCCAGTGCTGGAAGTGGGGCCTGGTGTGAGGTGTTTGGTCATGGAGGTGGATCCCTCATTAATGGCTTGGCACATCCCCTTGGTGATAAGTGAGCTCTCACTCTGAGTTCATGTGAGATCTGGTTGTTTAAAAGTATGTGGCATTCCCCCACACACAATTTTGCCATGTGATGTGCCTTCTCCTGCTTTATCTTCCACCATGAGTAAAAGCTTCCTGAGGCCTCCCCAGAAGTCGAGGAGATGCCAGCACCATGCTTCCTGTACAGTCTGCAGAATTATGAGCCAATAAAACCTCTTTTCTTTATAAATCGTTCAATCGCAAGTATTTCTTTATAGCAATGCAACCATGGACAAAGGCCAAGCACAGTGGCTCACGCCTGTAATCCCAGCAGTTTGGGAGGTGGGTGGATCACTTGAGGCCAGGAGTTCGAGACCAGCCTGGCCAACATGGTGAGACCCTATCTCTACTAAAATACAAAAATTAGCAGGCATGGTGGTGCACGCCTGTAATCCCAGCTACTCAGTAGGCTGAGGTAGGAGAATTGCTTGAACCAGGGAAGCAGAGGTTGCAGTGAGCCGAGATCACACCACTGCACTCTAGCCTGGGTGGCAGAGTGAGACTCCGCCTCAGAAAAAAAAAAAAAAGAAAAGAATGGACTAACACAGTGTCCTGACAAAAGAGGCCCCAGAAGATCCCCATCCACCATGTCAGATATAGCTAGAAGGTGCTGTCTATGAACCAATAAGTGGACCCTCACCAGACACTCAATCTACCAAATCTGCTGATGTCTTTATCTTAGATTTGCCAGCCCCTGGAACTGAGATAAATACATTTCTGTTGTTTATAAACCACACAGTTTATGATATTTTGTTATATAGCCCAAATGGACTAAGACAAGTGGATAAACCAGCTCTGGCACAGCCATACAATGAAATATTATCGAGCAGTAAAAAGGAAAGAAACATTGATACATGCAACAACTTGGGTGAATCTCAAGTGCATTACGCCATTTGAAAGAAGTTAGACTCAAAAGACTACATACTGTGTGATCCCATTTATACAATATTCTGCAAAGGCAAAACTGTAGCAACAGAGAACATATCAGGGTTTCCAAGAGTTGGGGAGAAGGGAGGATTGGACTAACAAAGAGAAGCTGAATTAGAGAGACTTTCAGGGTGATGGAACTGTTGAATATCTTAATTGTGGTAGTGGTTACACAAGTCCATGCATTTGTCAAAATCATAAAGCTGTACTCCAAAAAAAAAGTTACCATATGTAAATTAAAAGTAAACTTTTGAAAGTCATCAACAAAATTTGAAAATACTGAAAAAAATTTGATCAGGGTCTGTCTCATTTTATAAGGGATCAATTTATTGGTCACTTTATTGATGTACAAGGTTCAGGGGCACTCTGTTACTTATTCATTTATTCTTTTTTTTTTTTTTTTTTTTTTTTTTGAGACAGAGTCTCACTCCATCACCCAGGCTGGAGTGCAGTAGCATGATCTTGGCTCATTGCAGCCTCCACCTCCCAGGTTCAAGGGATTCTTGTGCCTCAGCCTCCTGAGTAGCTGGAATTACAGGCATGCACCACCATGACTGGCTAATTTTTATATTTTTAGTAGAGACGGGGTTTCACCATGTTTGGCCAGGCTAGTCTCGAACTCCTGGCCTCAAGTGATCTACCTGCCTTGGTCTCCCAAATTGCTGGGATTACAGGCGTGAGCCACCACACCTGGTCTCGTTCATTCTTTGTTTCTAAAATACCTGTTGAACAATGTACTAATGAAATTCCCTTGATTCTGTTCCTAACAGCTCTAGAAGCCCTCTCCTTCTCTACTGTTCCAACCTTAGTTTGAGCATTCACTCTACTATGGTATTCCCACAACTTTTCAATTGGTTTTCTTATTTCTAGCCTCAATCCCCCCACCCCCAGGCCTTTTCCTGAAGCTACTGAAATGATTTTTCTAAAGCATAAATAAAATCTTACTCTCCCTTGCTCAAAACTCAACAGAACTTTTCATATCTTCAGTGGCTCTCCATTGACAATCAATGGAACCCAAACTCTTTAGCCTGGTACCCAAGGCCCTACATGATATAGCTTCTCCTTGACTTCTTAATCTCTTTATTTTTGTAGCCACCCTCATGCCATACATTCTAGTCAGACTGAGTTATTAGCCTTTACTCAGACATATGGTAGAGTGTGTTATTGGTCAAAATGTTCACTGCCCTTCTCTGTGGGAGGATTGGTATCCCTGATGCACTGATGTCAAGCTTGGCCATGTGACTCATCCTGTCAAATAAAATGTAAGTGGAAGAGACTTATGCCACCCCAGAGCAGAAACTTTAAGAACCAATGTATGGTTCTACTATCTCTCTTCTCTCTGCCACCAGCAATGAACATATAACATGAGCTAAAAATAAACCTTCATTGTCATAAGCTACCAATATTTGGGGTTTGTTTGTCACCACAACATAACTTAGCCTAAGCTGACTGAAACACTCTTAGGTTGAGAGCGCCCCAATTATTCACTTTGTAGTCTCTGTGCATAGTATAGACACTTAACTGCATAACTGGCATTCACTACCTACTTGTTGAATAAATGAATACAATGAGTGAGTGAATAAACAAGTGACCAACGAACGAACAAATGATCTGGGCCTTTGCACATGCTAGTCTCCCTGTAAAGAGTGGCCATCCCTGCTTCTTCACTTGCCCAAGTCTTTCTCAAGTCAAACCTTGAAGATCTCCTCTAAGAAGACTTCCCTGCCCATCTGTCTTAGGCCTTTTGTGCTGCTATAACAAAACATAGACTGGGTAACTTATAAACAACAGAAATGTATTCCTCACAGTTCTGGAGGCTGGGAAATACAAGATCAAGGCACAGCATTCAGTGTCTGGTGAGGGCCTCCTTGCTGCATCCTCACATGGCAGAAAGCAAAAATGCAAAAATGCAAAAAGGGCCTAAGCTGGTTCCTTCCAGTCCTTCAATAAAGCACTAATTCATTCATAAGGGTGGAGCTCTTTTGAGTTAATCACTTTCCAGAAGGCCTACCTCTTAATGACAACAAATGAATTTGGGGAGACATTTAGACCATAGTACCATCCTCCCTCCTCTGCAAGGCATCCATGTATATTTCTGCTCTTGTAATAATTGTCTGTCTCCCTGCTCTGACTTTGAGACCCTAAGGCAGAGCTAGGTTGGCCTCACCTTAGTGGCTCCTGTGCCCAGCACAGTGCCTGGCCCACAGCAAGTGGATGGATGAATGAACAAAGGAGTGAGACAGTGGGGAGTCTGCAGCTCTTCCAAGCAGCCACAGGCCCTCTCCACTCCAGGCCTTTGCAAATGCTCTTCCCTCTTCCTGGAGCACCAGTCCCCTCCCTACTTGCCTGCCTAACCCTTCTAAATCCTTTAGCACCACCTGCCCCATCCACTGCCCATCCCTGTCACAACTAAGTCACTCCCTCTCCCAGTTACCACAAACTTAACATATCCCTCCAACAGAGCCCTTGTCACATGGTTGAGATCCTCTGTGGTCTGTCTCTCTCTGAGCACCCTGAGGGCACGGATTGCATCTGATTCATCCTATTTCCGCATACCTAACAACAACAAAATCATGATAGCAAAAACAAAAACAATAATAATAATAACAACCAACCAGGGCTTGTTGCAGTCAAATTAATGATGAATTAATATTTGATTGAATTAATGAATTAATTTGAATTGGTTCTCACCTCTTCTTCCATTGTCCCTCAGAAAGGCCCAGGCTCATTGGAGGATGACTTTCTGAATGTGATGGGACTCAGCTGATGGACCTTCTTTACCACAGCTGACTTCTCTCTCAGTCCCTTGCACTTGTCCCTAACCTCATGGGCCACATGACCCCATAAGCGCATGCAACAGGGCCGTAAGACTCAGCACACAGACCCTCTTCCCAAATCCACTTCCCATGTCCCCCATCAGGCTGGCCAGAGATGTTTCAGAGCACATGACTCCAAGGAATTGTGCACACCAGGCCTAACTGGCTTGAAGCCTCCTCTAACCTGCAACCAAAGGAGATGACTTTGGGAGAGGGAGGAATGGAGAAAGGTAGGCAGTGAAGGAGGAGCAAGAAGGAGTCAACATCTATCCTGAGGTCAACATGCATGGCTAATTGCATAATCAACTGCAGATGGGAGCCAGAACTCTGACAGTGAGACGAACACCCAAGGTCAAGACACACTAATCACCTCCTCACCATGCATTCGTCTCTAACTGACTCTTCCTCTGGAGAATCACAAGGGAAGAAAGGAGAACGAGAGGAGGAAAGAAAAAGAAGCACTCATTCCGAACCCATCCTAGGAAGGCCTCCAGGAACTTCAATCACCCAGAAGCCAACCAGGAACTAGAAACAGAAAGCTTCTGCGGAACTGATCACGACTCATCAGAGGCCGTGAGAGCAAGGAAAGAATCAGGAACTGCCACAAATTGGAAGAGTCTGAGGAAACACAACAGCTATGAGCAATGTGGGATCCTGAATCAGATCCTGAAACAGAAAAAGAACACTAGAGAGAAACTGGTGAAATTTGCATAAGGTACAATAACAGCATTGTACCAGTGTTAATTTCCTGGTTTTGACCATTGTGCCGTGGTTCCGTAAGTTGTGAACATTAGGGGAAGCTGGGTGAAGGGTATGCATGAACTTTCTAAAATATTTTTGTAATTTTTCTGTGAGTCTAAAATTATCTTTAAAACGGTGTTTTATTTTGTCTTTTAAAGGACTTCCAGGCGGCCAGCAACATCCTGGTAAGAATGAAGTCATTCCCACCAAACCTGGTTTTGCTGAATTGGCCATGAATGTGGCTTATTTATTTAGCAATCATGGATATTGTTTTCTCTAGAAAACTTCAATTCTTCCGTGAAGCTTGGATATCTCAAACGGAAGGAGGAGGAGAGCTGGAAGCAACAGGAAGAGAGAAAGGATTAATGCAGGCAGGTTGGAGCCATTTAGCACAAGGGCAGACAGGCCTACACACCTGAAGGACCTCTGGAGGCAGCCTCCTGTTCCAGCACAATCACTGATATCTTTATGATCCAGCTCCATTTTTGCAGCAAATGTTCCTGGAGCCCTGAACCACACATCAAGCTAGGGACACAGTATTGAAGTCCACAGTCCTTTGGAGGGCAGGACTCAGTTTCTGCCCTCCAAAGGCTCACAAACAGGGAGGCAAGTATGCACAAACACAAAAGAAAATCGTATGTGATTTCCATCATTTTGAAATGTGAGGTGTGCTATGGGACCTCAGACGAGGAAGCTACTCATTTAACCTGCAGGGAGTCAAGGTCAGAAAACCCTCCAGAGAAGGAGGTATGGGCATTAGAGGTGCTAGAGCCCAGGAGTTGAGGTGGAGAGTGGCTAGAATAGAACCCAGAGACTGGGCAGGAACCAGATCAGAAAGGACCTTGACTATCTTGCTACAAGGCCACATGGACTTGATTCTGCAGCAATGGAAAGTCCCTAAAGGGTTCTAGCAAGGGTGTGGCTTGATTTAAGGAAGCTCAGAGGCTGCAGTGTGGAGAGGTGTCTTTTTTTCAAGAGTCTGAGTTGAGGAGAGGTTATAGTGAGGCCAGTCTGTGCCCTGCTTTTGGGGGCAGAATGTACATTGTGTGACAGTGAAAATGAACACAGCAATAATCCAAGCAGAGAGGCTGAGAAAACAACTTCTTCCCCACAGGACCTAATTCATGAGCCTCCACCGCCCATCAGGCCGCCCTGCCTTTCCCCGTGTGCAAAAACTCAGCTGCTCCAGGCCAGGAGGGTTGCTTGTTCATGTGCTAGACCGCCTTAAGGTGACACGATTAATGTTCTCCTTGGAATGACTTCCCCACAGCATTTCAGGTCCATCATGGCCAGCTCAAAATGAATAGCAGAGAGACTCAGACAGCCTCCTGGTGCCTGCCTAAGAGAAACAGATGCAAGGGGAACTGGAGCCCCCTCCCCGCAGCCGTCACATTGGGTTCAGGGATTCCCTGTTCCTCTGAGTGTTGTGGATGTGTGCAGGTGACATGGAGACATTCTTGAATTCCCAAGAGTCACCAGGAACTCTGGGAGAGAGCACCAGGACAGAAAGGAGAGGCACGAGCTGGGCAGGTGGCTCACGCCTGTAATCCCAGCACTTTGGGAGGCTGAGGTGGGTGGATCACTTAAGGTCAGGAGTTTGAGAGCACCCTGGCCAACATAGTGAAATACTAAAAATACAAAAATTAGCCAGGTGTAGTGCTGTGCTCCTGTAATCCCAGCTATCCAGGAGGCTGAGGCAGGAGAATGGCTTGAATGCGGGAGGTGGAGTTGCAGTGAGCCCAGATCACGCCGCTGCACTCCAGGATTCCAGCATGGCCAACAGAGCAAGACTCTGTCTCAAAAACAGAGGGGAGGGAAGGGGAAGGAGGAAGGGGGAGGAGGAGGGGAGGGGAGGGAAGGTGAGGGGGGGTGTGGAGGGGAGGGGAGGGAAGGTGAGGGGAAGGGAAGGAGGGAGGGAGGAAGGAAGAAAGGGAGGGGAGGGAAGGTGAGGGAGGGAGGGAGGGAGGGAGGCAGGCATGGTTGAAAGTCCCCAGTTACACTGCACTGGCCACTTCAGCAGCAGGGACCGCAGGCTGGAGATGCTGTCAAGAAGACCCAGGTACCAGGAAATGCATGAGGGTGACCTCGTCTGCTGGAATGACATTCTGGAAGGACAAATGATTTGTTCCAGAACACACAGCAAGTAAATGGCAGAAGGGGGATTTGAACTCAGGTCTTCAAATCCTCTAGACCCAGAGCCCAAGCCAGTCCAGAACATCTCCATGCTTTCTGGAACTTAAAGGAGGCAGAGGCCTCACATGACTCCCTGCGTTCCCTCCCTATCCCCCTGCTGGCCAATGCTTCACAAGAGTATTGGGTATCTACTAGGGGCCAGGCCAGTCACTACCCCTCCTGAACCATGGCCTTTTCCCCTTTGTCCTCTGAAATGAACTGTGGAAATGTCTCTCACACACACAGGTTTTCTACAAATGCTTTTTGCACCATTTTTGTTCATGTATACACCATCTTCTTCCAAAAATGCATACATAGTATAATGTTTTCTTTAACAAGTGAGTAAACAGAGGCAAAGGAAACATACATTCATCTCCATTTTTTTTTTAAATCAGGGAGTGATTCAAGCAATAGTTTAAAATAAACAAAAAGAATAAAAACTGTTTTTGGAAGAAATGAAACTAATTTTGTTACTAAGCCTGGAAAGAAAGTTCTCCCATAGGCTGAATAAATATTAGTTCCTTTCCCTTTGCCCCTTCTGCCTGGAACCCCAAATTCCTCCTCCATCTTCAAGCCGGAAGCCTAACTCTCTTGCCTCGGCTGGGCAAATGCATAAAGATAAGACACTCTTTTTAGAAAATTAAAGTATAACATACTTACATTAAAATGCACAGAAGTGTACTGTTCTGTCAATTTTCACAAATAAAATACACCTGTGTACCCAGCACCCAGATCAAGAAACAGCATTACCAGCAAGTCCCCCACTTCTAGTCACTACCTTGCCCCAAAGGTAAATACTGCTTGGGCTCCAATACCATGGATCTGCTTTTCCTGCTTTGGAACTTTATATAAATGGAATCATACAGCATTTGGCTTCTTTAGCTCAACCCTGTAAGTTATTCATATGTTTGCTTATAGTTGTAATGTGTTCACTTTCATTGCTGTGGAATGTTCTCATCCTGTGACTGTACCACAATTTACTCTCCAGTAGATGTTCAGGTTCATTCATTCTTGGTCAGGAAAATAAAGATGATCACAGGTTGCACGTGGGTATTTTTATCTGCATTAACTCTTGTTAATAATTCATGTAAGTGCTTGAGTTCAGGAGATGCCAACATTATTTTTCTAAACTTTTAAATTAGACTCATATGCAACATCCAAAAACTGTCAGTCTGACAGCTGACATTATTCTGAACACTGAAATCTATTTTTGTAACCAAAGATGTCTTAGTCCTGTGGCCAGGGGAGCAACAAACAAATAGAAAAGGCATAAGAAATGTTTTTTCTTTGCTCTTGTACAAATAGACATTCAACATGTGTAGGCAACATTTATTGAGACGTTATTGTGTGTCAGGAACTGTACTAAACACTTTGCATGTATTATTACATTCGATCCTGACAACAACCCTCTGAAATAGCTTTACTTGAATTACTCTCATTTTTCAAGCTCTGTCTGTGTCATCCCGTCTTTCTCATCCTCAGGACTTACTGTAGGATCCAGTATAACCAGGCACTCAATAAATGCTTATTAAATAGAGCAATGAATGAATAACAGCAGCTACCATTTATTGAGCCCTTAGTATATACAAGGCACTGTGCCAAATGTTTACATCCGTTATCCTGTTTAATCTTACCAACAAACCTGTGAGGACATAGGGAACATCTTCAGGGTTTTTGCCAGGCTCATGAGTTCTACCTTCTCTGAGAACAATGAATGCACATGAAAACAAGCTGCCATATTTGTGCTACATGATCCCACCCTTTGGTCACAGTTGATTGGACCAGGGGTGCAGTTCCACCAATTAGATTCTTTCTTGGGAATTTGGACTTGTGGTTGAAAGATGGCCAGTTAGTCCTGCCTGTGGCTAGAATTGAGGAGCTGTAAACTCATTCTCAAGCTGCAGTGAGGGCTTTTTTTACAAAATAATGGAAAAAGAAGGTCTGCAGGGAGAAAAAAATTAAGTGATTAAGCAGAGAGGCACAGAGACAAGAGGCAGAGTCTTACCTAGGTTCCTGTCTGTTTCTCTGGTTCTCACTCCAAGGCCTCAGAGAGCCCAGATGTGAGTTCTAGTAAATTCTCCAGGTTTTGTTAAAATGGCCCAAGTTGGTTCCTACTAGTTACTACCAAAAAATAAAAATCTAAGCCAGGGACAGTGGCTTACACCTATAATCCCAGCAACTTGGGAGGCTGAGGCAGGAGGATTGCTTGAGACAAGGAGTTCAAGACCAGACAAGGAGTTCAAGACATCGCAAGACCCTGTCTCTAAAAAATAAATAAATCTAAACGAAGATAGGTCAATATTATTTTTTCCATTCCACAGATGAAAAAATGGAGGCTCTGAAGAGGTAAAGTGACTTGCCCAAGGTCACACGTTCAGTGTGGCAGAGCAAAGACTTGAGCCCAAACTCACCCAACTCTCTGCAGCCTGAGCAGCCTCCCCTTCCACACACCAGTGTTCCTTGGGACATCTGTCCAAGCCAACAGGACATCTGTCTTTCCCTGACGCACCGCCCCCACCAACCCCGCCGCTAGCTTTTTGAGGGCTGGGGTCATGTCTGACTCACTGTTGCAGCTCCTCCTAGGCTATACACCATCAGGTGTCACTTGCAAACCACCAGGGTGGAGATTTCATAGGGTTAAAAGAAACATCATGGCATGACTGATGGGAAATTAATGGGTTTTGGTGGCTGCAAATTGTAGAGGCAGAAAAGTGGAGCATGGAACTGAGACACTCCGTGGTGACCTTGACAGAGAATCCAGTGAGAAATTGATTAAAGTCTGTGGCAATGGACTTTAGATCCCAGATCAGAAGAGGGACAACCATAGACTAAAGCCCTTGCTGGGAGTACTGCATGTCACTGAAAATGGAGAGCCCCGGAACCTTCCTCATGCCCACAGTCTCAGCCCAGCTGTCCTGACTTCGGCCTTGGCAAAGGAAGTGGTTTTGGGTCCAGGCTAAATGTGGGGGCCTGGGCTGACCCAAGAGGCTGGACCCAGAGAATCCTAAGTCCTCACTCTGCAGAAGCTGGACCGTTTGATCCCCCTTGCACCCACATACCCCAACTCATCCTCCATGCAGCAGAGAGATCTTTCTAAAATAACAACCTGACCAAGCCACCCCTCTTAAAGCCCTTATATGGCTCCCAAGGCCTTCACCCTATCATTCAAGGCCTTTACGACCTGCCTTTCCTCATAACACAACATTCATTCACGCTCAACTTTGCTCCTAATGTTCCGAGTTACCTGTGTCCCTGGAATCACCTTGGTCTCTTGACACCTATTCCATCATTGTACACATAAGCTATTCCCTCTCCTGGAACATCTCGCTCACTGCATCCCATTCATCTGATGAAATCTTGACTGAACTTTAAGCTCAACTCAAGAAGCACACCCTCAAAGAGGCCTTTTCTGACCTCCACAGATTGAGTTAAGTGTTTTTTCTTTGAGCACACATCTGGCACAGAAAATATATTGTTCTGGGATCATTTGTTTATACATCTGCTTCTTTTAACACATTGCCAGCTCCTAGAGGGCAGGGACCTTGTTTTCCACATCCTTCTTTTTTTTTTTTTTCATCAGTTCATAGCAGAGTTCTTGGCCTGTAGTGAGCATCAGTAAGTATGCATGGGACATATGGGTGGATAGATGCAGATGGGGTAAGTGGATGGGTGATGGGAGTTTGAATGGATAGATGAGGAGTGGGTGAATGGGAGGAAGAATAAATGCATGTGTAGGAGGATGGGGAGGTGGTTAGATGAGAGGAAGGAAGGAAGGAAGGATTGAAAGATGGGAGGAGGCCTAGGTGGATAAGTGGGAGGACAGACGGGTGAATGGGTGGATAAACGGATAGATCATAGGAGGATGGAGAAAGGATAAGTGGACCCATAGGAGGATAGATCAGTGGATGGATAGGTGGGTAGATGGATGGATCAATCAGTTCTGCCTAGGCTTAGGGTTCAGTCCTTAGATTGTCTTTGTGACTTAGACTCCTCTCAGAGTTCTGCTGCCTGCCGATGACTCCTGAAACTGAACATGCGTATAATCAAACTCACATTCTCCTTTCTCACATTGGATTCCCTTCTAGCGTTCTGTTCCTTGGTGACTGGCAACACCACCCACCTGGCTGCACCAGGTTGGCCTAACTTGTTTGGGGCAGGTTTAGGTAGAAATCTGGGTTCTGCTCCTAATTAGCTATGTGTCCTTGAGTAAGTTACTTGAGTGCCATAAACCTCACTGCTGCATGTGAAATATAAAGAAAATATTACCCACCTCCTCAGGATGTTGGGAGGATGGAATTAAATGCTGCATGTAGCATAACTAACACATTGTCAGGCCTCTCTAAGGAGATGTCAGGACTGGGCTGGGGGCAGGAGCAGAAAGTTCTATACCCAGTCCCTGCTCAGCGCTCAGCCACTTACCCTGAAATAAGCTCTACCTTGAATACAGATCTTCAAGAAGCCCCAGAAATAAGTTTCCCCAGAAAGGCCCCTGGAGATAGGAGAGGAGAGGCTGTCTTTTATACTTCAGCTCCTGGAGACCTAGTCCAGGGTCCTAGAAGAGAGGCTTCCCTCCTAAAGGAAGACAGAAGGGGCAGCCTGGCTGTGTTAAGCCGTTCTTACATTGCTATAAAGGAATATATGAGACTGGGTAATTTGTAAGGGGGTAAAGCAAAGACATTTCAAAGAAGGAAGGATGGTAGGGAGGTACAAGCTGATCAGGCCCAAGAGACCCTTCCAACATCTCCATGCCATGGGCTCTGTTTGGGATGAATGACATCATGGATCCTGTTCTTTGCAAACAGAAAAGACGTTTTTTGGGATTCCCTGTGAGCCGCTGGGGTGACATGAAGCACACTCTAGGGCAAGCCCCAAAGCCCAGCACTTGGGGACTCTCTGGGCATCTCACTGTCCTGAGATCTCACTTCCTGATTTCCCTCAGACTCTTCCCTCCAGCATCCCTACCTATCCCTAGGCCAAACAAACACTAAACACCACTGTGCCTCCCTGGTACCCAGTAGATGCCCCTTCTGCAAATCTGACCCTACACGGAAAAAAGCCTCAAAACTATGACATACCTAGAGATATAAAGGATAGTCATGGGCATGCACAAGCCTCCCCATGAAGATGTCCGTTGCAGTGTTGTTTAGAAGTATGAAAAATGGAAACACACTAAATGCTCAGAAATAGGGGATTGGTTAAAAAAAATGTGCAATACAACCATCTGATCCTATGCTAGGTAGGCATTAAAAGTGTGACATAGGAGAGGAGATATCAGTCAGCAAGCTCACTCCATTTAAGGACTCTTGTAGAGTTACACAAGTAAAAAGAAAGGAAAACAGGAAACCTCAATATTCACAATGACTGGTTTTTCTTTTCTTCTTTCTCCTTTTGGTGTTTTCCAAGTGCCCTACACTAATATATATTTGTGGATGGATACATAGATACACAGAGATTGGTAGGCACGCCATCATAAGCCAGGTCCCTGAAGCTACACCCAACACCACTGGAAAACAGTCCTGGTTCCAGTCTGAGGAGCAAGCCAGATTTGCCAGGCCAGTGATGCACAAATAGGGGAGTGGACGGGAATTAACTCTTTAGGGCTAGGACCTTCCGCAAGGACTCACTCAAAGTGTGCCACACACACTTATCCCTGGTCCCCCCACCCCCACCACAACACACACACACACAAACACACACAGAGTCTTGCCAAAGGGGGCAGCTTACAGGCAAAACCACTCAACAACTAGAATATCCATCCTGGAAGGGTCAGCAGGTGTCCTCAGAGAGATCAAGGTTATACCGTGGGCACAGCCCTAGCTTGGGAGTTGTAGAGCCTCCAATCCTACCTCTTTGACCCTAGCCTATCCCCTCCTTTCTCTGATCCTTCATTTATTCATTCATAAAATAAATGCATGAGATTGGACAAAGGGTCTCTCAGGTCCCCTTCCTCGGTTCTCTGAGAATTGTTTCCCTTTATTCTAGCCTCATCCCTTACTCAGAGCTGATGTCCCCGTGACAGCCCCAGCCTGCAGGAGGGCGGGGAGTGGGGGTGGGGGGGGGCGGTAAATAGTGCAGGGAGCAGAGCCCAGAATGAACAGTTACCAGAGGAGGCTGGGAGATGTCCTCAAGCACCCAAGCCCTAGACCACGCAGCTTCCCCTGCCTGGCCCCAGGGAAGCCCAAGACGTGATGACTGGCAGGGCTGGGGTCGAGTGAGGTTTGTTTTCTCCACTGGAGCCTGCTCTGCCCCATCCTCCCTGCAAGGCCAGTCCCTGGCCAACTTTCCCTTCCACAACATCCCCACGGCTTCACTGCTTCCCCAAGGTTTAGCATCAACATGTTCAGCCCTTTGTCACCATGCTTTATTTTTGAGAACCACTTTCCCGCCAGTGACAAGCCTTTGGGTTTTGAAACAAACCCAGCTTTTGACTCCCCTTGCCTCCTAAGCCCCAGTTTCCTCATCAACAGTAGTGGTTCAGAGAGTGTTAGCAACAACACATTTCATCAATTCCTGCAGCAAATTCACTGAGTGCCCACTCTGTGCAGACCCCTGCAGCCCTACCCAGACACTGCCCTCCTGGCGCTCCCAGGCAAGTGGCGGAGGTTAAATAAATAACTCCTCCATGCTGGCGAGCATCCCAACACAGTAGGGGTGCAATCATTGGGAGCAATATCCTAATGAGGACAGGGAGGCCTGAGAGATGAGCTGGGATTCGTCCAAGGCCCCAAAGCAGGGTGGGGACAGAGCAGGTCCTGGAAGCCTGGAACCCCGGCCTGAGCCAGGCATCCCCTCGAGGCCGGCTTCCACCTGCCAGGGCTGAGCTCTATGCCCTGACGTTTGGGCAGCGGGGAACGGGGGCACAGGGAGGGTGACGGGGTGAAGGAAACAGGCCTGCTGGTGGCTCCGAAGGAAGGTTTGGGCCAGGCCTAGCTGGAATCCCAAAACTCACCTGCCAGCAACCGCGAGCGGGAAGCCCCGCCAGGCTCGCCTGCCCCTGCCAGCGGCCCAGCCACGCTGGGTCCCCCTCTCCATCCCGCACTTTGCTCTTTGCACGCGACAGGGGTCCCCTGCTCAAATGCCCAGCCTAGCCTCGGTCCAACCTGTCTGGCTGTCCTTCCCTGACACCTCGTTTATCTACCCTTCTCTGCACGTGTCAGTGGCTCCCCGCTCGCGTCCGTGTGTCATTCCCTACACACGCCTGTGTGTCCTCTTCACACGTCTGACTGGAGCGTCGGCCTCCCGCATTTCCCGGCCTCCTCGCCGCCCTGCCCCGCCTGCTGCTGTGTGGGTGTCGGGCTGGCTGTGCGCAAAGGGGCGCGGCTCGGCCCTCCCCCGCACCCGCGCCCCCCCCCCCCCCCCCCCCGCATCTCGGAGTGACCCGGGCCGCGGCGCCGCGGTGCTGAGGCCCGGGAGCCGCGCCGCCGCCGAGGGGGGCCGGGGCCGGTGACGGTGGCGTGGGCGGCGGCGCGGGGACGACGGGCGGCCGGGCGGGGCTGCGGCAGGGCAGGGCCAGGGCCGGGGCCGGGGCCTGGGAAGCCGCTGCCGCCGCTGCCTCGGCCCGGGATCGCGGGCGGCGGGTCGGTCCGGCTCGCCTGGCCCCGCCTGGCCCGCCCCGCCCCGCCCTTGCGCGCCCAGCAGGCCGAAGCGTAGCTGCGCGCCCCCCGCGACGCCCGAGCCCGAGCGCAGTGGCCTCCGAGCGGGAACCGGACTGGGAGCCGGAGCCGGAGCGGGAACCGGAGCTGGAGCCGAAGCTGGAGCCGGCACTGCGGCGCACGGAGCGGAGCGCTGCAGCCAAGCCGAGTAAGGGGCGTGGGGCTGGGCGGCGCGGGGGAGGGGCGGGCGGGGGGTCCCGGCCCCCTTCCCCCGCGCTCTGCGGTGGTACCGGCGAACGACACACCCGGGGGCGCGCCGCGCGGAGCCTAGGTGCGCGGGGCGGGCGGATGCGCGGTCCGGAACGGAACCGCAGCGCGCTCGGAACGGAGCGGGATCCCGGGTCTCCCGCGGACCCTCGACCCTGGGCTGGCCGCTGGGATCTGCGCGAGCCGAGGCTGACCCTGATCGCGCCCTCGGGCCTCGGGGAAGGGGAGGTATCCAGGTTTTCTGCCTGACTCGAGTCCCCGACGAGCATCAACCCCATTTGGGGAACCCAAGACAGCCTCCCCAGCAGCTTGCCCTCGGTTTTGGGGACCCCTGAACAACCCAACCAAGGAGGGAAAACTAGGGCGCACTCTCGGCCGGGGTGGGAGAGGAAAGGGGCTGGGGCTTCGCGGAGTTTGGAGTTTGAACCCACCCGCACCCCTTTGAGCTAGGAAGTTTGACCCTTCGACGAGCAGGTCGCCTGGGGTATGCCCCTGTCTCCGTGCCTCTGTCTCAGCACCGAGCGTGGGAGAGAGAGCGCGCCCTCCGCACCTTCTCCCACTTTGGGGCAGACTTTCCCTTGCGCTGTCAGAGGGACCCGAGGCTGAGTACGAGGCAAGGCGGCAGCTCAGGCTGGCTGCGCAGCGCTGAGTGGCACCGCCGCCGCTCCCCAGGGGCAGGGCCCACCCCACACCCGGCTGACTCTCGCTGCCCTTCCTCCTTCCCTATCGGGCTCTGCGGTCTGGAGGCTGGAGACCGGTGAGGACCAGGGACTGCCCTGTCCATCTCGGGCGGGTGCCGGCGTGGGTGGCCGGGCGCAGGCTGGGAAAGGGAGGACACAAGTAACTGGTGTGAGAGGCAGGGGTTCAGGGATCCTTGCTCTTGGGCCACGATTTCCGATGAGCCCCTGCCGAGAGCATGCCGCTCTGGACTCACTCCTCAAACATAACTGCTCTGCTGGAACGAGAGACTTCACCACCCTGTGCCTCAGTTTCCTCATCTGAAAGTAAGCAGGAGTCTGTTGTGAGCGGGATGTTTAAGGGATTTGGAACCAGAAGGTGGGCTTGGCTGACTTCCTGGCTGTACAACCTTAAGCAAGACACAAACCTCTCTGAGCCTTAGTTTCCCCATCTGGAACATGGGGAAGCTGAATTGGGAGGATTAAATGAGATGATGCTGTGGGGGTATGTAGCCTGGTGCCTGGCACGCAGCCAGTGGTCGATTGTGGTGGGCTACAGGTGTCATGAGGTGTCCAGCACCAGTAGATGCTGAGATTGAGTGCCTCTGAATCTGAAGTGGTGCTCCCAGCCCCCTCCAAGGAGGCCTTTGAATTCCCCAAGCTGTTGACATTTAATTGCAAAGCAAAACTTTCTCCTTAGGGCCCACCCTTTCTCAGACGCTCCCTCCTCCAAGGCTCTCTACCACCCAGCCCAGTTCTCCCCTGCTACCTCCCATCTCTCTCCAGGGTGAAAAGGCTGCATCTGACTGTAAGGTGCACCCTTTTCCTCCTTGCCCTTGGCTGATGTCCGCTGCCCCAGAGAGGGGCACCCACCCATTGCTCGAGCTCTGTACAAGGGAATTTAACACCTCCCTCCACTCCCGGGTGGAGGATTGCTTTCCCTGAGGAGCCATCAGGCTGTCAGGTGGCTTGGACACAGCGATGGTGACGGTTCAGACAGGCAGCAAGAAGCACCAGGGAGACAGCCTAGAGGTCTGAGGGGTCCCAGCCTTGATTCTTCGCAGACTACGATGTATTCGTCCAGGCAACTGGGCCATGAGGCACCAGAAATGAAGGATGTCGGGGAGGAAATGGAGCCAGTGATTGACTGAGAGGTTCAAACTTCAGAGCAGGGTGTCCCCAGGAAGGGATTTGCTCCAGTCTGTGTGGCTGGGACCTTAGACCCAGAGCAGAGCAGGGCATAGGCCCAGGGGATAGGGGAGGATGCTGGGATCCTGGAGGTGGCAAGGAGCGGGTGGGCGGGCAGGAGTGATGGGAAGAAAGCAGTGGTCCAGTTCACACCCATGTTGGTCCCTGGCCACCTGTGGCCCAGCTGCCCAGAACAGGGATGGGGGAGGAATCTCAGATGAGGAAACATGTCCACATGGTGCCAGGGTACACCTGGTGAGACAGGCAGGATGAGCTGCCACCTGGGGCCTCCTACATGGAATCTCCCTCTCTCCTCTTCTTCCTCTGTAGCTTCCCCCTCCCCTTCCCCATTCACCCACTAGGGGTCACGTCGCTGTGTCTTCCAAAATCCTCACTCCTCATCTTCCCAAAGGAGTTAATCAGGAACTAATTAGGTTTGAGTCTCCTGCTTCGCTCAGGATTTGGAACACAGCCAGTGGGGAACGTGACGGGGATGCAGGCATTACTGTCAGGCTTTAGGAATAATCAGCCGGACACCCTCAGAGGACCATTGTCTGAAACTCTTGCCCTGGAAGTACTCAGAGGATAGGGTGAGGGGCATCTGCTGTCAGCCTCCTAAAGGGAGAAACTGAGGCCAGGAGGGCTTCTGCAGTCCATTAGTAAGCAGGCACAAACAAGAGTCACGGCTGAGAGCAGTTTTTTGGAGCTGGACCGCCTGGGTTTATAGCATGTGGTTCTGGGAAGGTGACTTATTTTTCAAAGCCTCAGTTCCCTCTTGAAAATGGGAATAAATGTTACACACCTCCCAGAATAGTGTGAGGATGAAGAAATCATATACAGATAGCACATAGCCATGTCCAGTGGACCTCTGCCAGTGGTCTGCGGTGTCAACATTGTGAACATGCATTGCGCACACGCTGTTTCCTAAACGTATGCATTTTCTCTTTGAATTCTGATAACCAGCTCTCTGATTTAGGAACTATACTTGTTCCCATTTTATTGATGAGAACACTGAGGCTTGAAACGTTTAAGGACTATCTAATTCTGCCAGGTATAGAATAATTAAAACATCACTATGACTCATCCTAATTGTATGAGTTTGTAAAACTGATAATTACCACATTGTAATTTAGATGGCATGTAATCAGTTATTAGAATGATTCTTTCATGTACATCTTCAATCATTTTATGTCTGAGAACTGAAAAAGAATATGTTAATTGTCCACAGGCTATAGAATTTTTAGACACCTTCGTATTTTGTTTTCCTGTTTGAACAGTAATCAAACTGATTTAAAAGAGCAGTTCCCTGTTCATTACCTATCCTTCTTCTCTCCATTTTTCTCTAGAGCACTTATTACCTCCAACATCTATATATCTTATTCATTTGTCTATTGTATGCCCACTTCAATATAATGTGAGCACTGCAAGAACAAGGACTTTTGACTGTTTTGTTCACTATATCCTCAGAGCCTGGACTAGTACCCAGCACTTATTGTGCCTTCCAAAATTATAAAGTGTTTTACAAACATATGGTCTATTATTGTTATTATTTTTGCCAAGTGTATAGATTGATTGAAAATAAAACATTAAGTTAATAGCAGAAACCATTCCCTCAAATATTTGGCAAATAGGACTTTCTCAAGTGCCAAGGATAATTTGATAAAGGTTAAAAACAATGGATATTATTTTTCTAGTATTATAATAAAGCTTATCAGTGAGTTCAATGACAAGTAAATTAAAAAAAATTTTTTCAATAACAAATGACATGTTCAAAGGCAATTAGATTAGCCTTAAAATTTTTCCTTGAGAACACCCTGGCATGGTGGCACATGCCTGTAGTCACCTGCTCCAGAGGCTGAGGCAGGATCTCTTGAGCCCAGGAGTTCAAGACCAGCCTAGGCAACCCTGGCTCTTGACAACAAACAAACAAAAACCCCACAACTTCTAATGAATTAACGATCACTGACTTATTCACTTAATTGCTTTTCATTTTGTTAGCACAAAATGTTTTTTTGAGTCTTCATTTTAATGATTTTTCAGATTGTTATTAAAGTCATACATGTTCATTGTAAGAAATAAATTGTAAAATCATTAAAAATGTAAAACGCATAAAAATCCTCCTTAATCCCACCATCGCCCAGAGAGCACAATGACTATGAACACATTAGTGTTCTTTCTGTCTGTGTTCTGTCCTTTCTAATCTTTTGCTATGTATTAATATATTCCCTAGTTTTTTTTTTCTTTTACAAAATAAGGATCACGGTATATGGTATATGCACAATTCTACAAACTGTTGTGTGTGTGTGTTTTAAAAAATAACAGGGTTTTCCCCCCCTTAACATTATACTGAAAGTCTTTTTTACTTTTTTTTCTTTTTTTCCCCAGAAAGTCATCTTTAGACTGGACTGAAAGTCTTTATGTTATTAATTTTTTTTGTTGTTTGTTTGAGACAGAGCTTCACTCTGTCCCAGGCTGGAGTGCAGTGACACGATCTCGGCTCACTGGAACCTCCGCCTCCTGGGTTTAAGCGATTCTCCTGCCTCAGTCTCCCGAGTAGCTGGGATCACAGGCTCGCACCACCATGCCCAGCTAATTTTTGTATGTTTTGTAGAGACGAGGTGTCATTGTTATCGCACCACTGCACTCCAGCCTGGGTGACAGACTGAGACTTTTTCTGAAAAAACAAACAAAGAAGGCCTCCTCAGTTTGAAGGCTGCCAAACACCTGGATCCCTTTTCTAGTATCAAGACCAAGTTACCTGTTTGCAAACCTCAGTGCCTTCTGCCCACCTCTGCCCACCTCAGTGCCTTCTGCCACTGGCTTCTCATTACTTTTGTCCCCCACTCCTAAATTCTTAGATTCCTTTATTCAATCATATGACAAACATGAGGGTATCCACACTGGCCAAGGTATGTTCTCTATTAGGGAAGTTACTAGCTGGGTTTCACCTCACATGAAGACCTTCCTGGGACAGGAGAAAGGTGTTGCCTGCTGCCTGAGGACCCCCAACTGCAGCTTCACAAGTGAGCCCCTGCCTTGGTGAGGCAGATGCAGTCTTTTCAAGATCAGTGCAACTGACCGAAGTCCCTGGGATTTCTGACTTCCTTCTGGCTCTAGACAATCACATGCACACCCGCAGATCCATGAAACCCCTGTGACATGGCATCATGCCTTCACTCAGCAGTCACGGGCACTTCCTATATGCCAGGCACCATGCTGAGTGCCAGGGACACAGTGATTGTCTGAGCTGTCAAGACCTGGAGTCACCATCTCTCCCATCTCCACCATCTGCCGGTCACCCAGGCAGACAGGGAATCACCTTACACTCCTCCTTCTTCCGCACCCTCTCTATCAGATCCATCTGTCCCTAAAACCCACCAAGGGTGTTCCCGCCCAGGGTCTTTTGCCCTCTCTGCTACCTGTACCCAGAATCCTCTCTCCCCAGGTATCTGCCCACCTAGCTTGCTTCCTCCAGTCTCTGATTACCTGCACCCTCTCACCAAGGCTTTCTGCAGCCGCTGTATCTAACCATCTAACAGTGCAATTCCCACCTGCACACACTGCTTCTGTTTTTCCTGTACTGTTAGCTTGCAGACTTCACCATTACCATTGCATCTCCAGTCCTAGTCAGAAAGGGACTGTCAAAGTGTGGCTCACCAGTCTGTCCCCAGCACCTAAAACCTGCTGCATCAGGGACTTTATTTTATTTATTTATTCATTTTTATTATTTTTATTTTTTTTGAGATGGAGTCTCCCTCTGTTGCCCAGGCTGGAGTGCAGTAGTGCAATCTTGGCTCACTGCAACCCCCACCTCCCGGGTTCAAGTGATTCTCCTGCCTCAGCTTCCTGAGTAGCTGGGACTACAGGCGCACACCACCACACTCAGCTAATTTTTTTGTATTTTTAGTAGAAATGGGATTTCATCATGTTGGCCAGGCTGGTCTCAAACTCCTAACTCCAAGTAATCCGCCCTCTTTGGCCTCTCAAAGTGCTGGGATTACAGGCGTGAGCCACTGCACTCAGCTGAGACTTTCAGTAAACGCTTGAACCAGTGATGGCAGCCTCTGCCCCTCCTCTGCAGTCACTGTTGCCTTTGTTTAGGCCCCATCACCTCTGGCCACAGCCTCCCATGCTCCCTGCCTCCTGTTTCCCTCACCTGGCACCCCCTCCACCTTCCTAAAGAGAGAATAGCTGAGCAAGCCAATATCCTGCTTCAAATCCTCCTAGGAACCCTCTTGGGGCAGAGGCTCACCACCTCATCAGTCCCCTTATTCTTCTGAGTCTCAGTGTTGTCATCTGTGAATTGGGGATTTGTTTTGAGGATCCAGTAAGCTGACAGCATGTGGCAGCAACTGAGCAGAGGCTGTGTAAACAGGTGGCCATCCTGTGGCCTCTTTCACAAGGCCAGCCCACTCCACAGCCTATCTCTGTCTGCCACCCATGGTGTGAGGCTGGCCGCTCCTGGGGCCTTCCAGCTCTGTAAGCCCCTGCCACGAGGATCCCCTGACACTGGCGCGTCAGCAGACCCAGGCTCTCTCCCCTTAGCCACATGCTCCCCTGCCCAACTCTGAGTGTCACAGCAGAGCCCAGAGTGGAGATATTCCCGGAGCGGGGACGTGAAGGGGAGTGGGAATGACGTGGACTTGCCACACACCATTCAGCCACTTCAAAGCCTGGAGTGCCACCCGCCCGCCCTCGAGTTCCCAGCCAGACAATCCAGTCGGAGATGAGTCACTGGCAGGAGTGAGCCTCGCATGCTGGGCTCAAAGAGAGGCGGGCAGGGGGAGAGGTGACCACGCTTGGCCTAGCAGCTGGGGTGGGCCTGCCCCCGACCCCGACCGCGACCCCGACCCCTGGCAAAGGAACCACAGTCCCAGCCCATCTGTGCCGTTCATGGCTGTCTCCTCACAGCAACTTCAGTCACATGCGTGTGGGACACCAGGATGGGCACTTGCTTACCTGGAACCCCCACACCCAGCTCCTTTGTCTTGATGACCCCGACAAAGCTCTACCCTAGCAGAGGGTCTGATGCCACCAGGGAGTGGTTTTCTTCTGGGTCCTCCGGCAGAAATCCTGGAGTGGGGGAAGGGAGAAGGAAACAGGCAGCCAGGTTGAAAGTCCAGCTCCTATTTTAGGACCCCCCCAAAGTCCCTCCATGTGTTTTCCAAGGGTTTTGTGGGACACCGCATAGGTGCTTGGGAAATGAATCAATGGATGCAAGCCCGGGGTGCTAGGAGGTTGCAGCGGGAGGCTGTGTTTAAAGTGCTGATGGCATTGCAGGAGGCAGGGAGTGGCAGCCCGGGTTACTGTTGGCATTGTGGTCAGCAATGGTGACAAGATGCCTGGGAAGCATCTCAGCTTTTTGCATAGAGATCCTCCTCTTCAGCAAGCCAAGCACCTTTGAAAGGCAGCCTCCACCCCTCAGTCGTGCGCTTGCATCAGGCTGAGGTTGGCTTGCTCTAGTGTTTCCATGCACTTTTGAACTTCCCCTCAGTTCCCAACCCTGAGCTAGTTTGCAGAGGCCACACTGACCCTCCATGCCCTCGAGGAGCTACTGGTCTAGAATAATTTAGATCCAGAGTTGTCCTGGAAGGGCACCCAGGTGTGACAGAAACACAGCCAGAGTGATCATTCTGTCTCCACCAGTCAAGGAGGACCTCACTGAAGAGGTGTCTTGATCTGGGTATTGACAGCTACATAGGAGTTTGCCAAGTGGAAGGAATGGCATGCTAGGGAGAGGGAACAGCCCAGAAGGATGATCAGCCCAGGGTGTCTAGGAAGCAGGCCAGCCAGAGCATCAGGGCAGCCGGTCTCTGGGGGTGTCCCTGGCGGTAACTGAGAGGCACTGGGGGTGACAGAGTCCCTCTGCACACAGCTCTTCCTCCATCTCTTCTCTGTGACCTTGGATGGGTTATTTCCCTGAGCCTGTTCTCTCATCTGCACAATGGAAATGATGTCCCCCACCTCAAAAGTCTGTTGCAGTACCATTGGTGACATTAGGCACATGCAGGTATTTGGTGAATGTGAGCCACAGCTGGAGGCCCCAGTGCCCAGAAGGCTTCCTTGTAGGGAAATGCAGCCAAAGTGCACTGAGAAATAACTGGTTTGTTTTTGTTTTTTGAGATAAAGTCTCACTCTGTCACCCAGGCTGGAGTGCAGTGGCATGATCTCGGCTCACTGCAACCTCCACCTCCCAGGTTCAAGCGATTCTCCTGCCTCAGCCTCCCGAGTAGCTGGGATCACAGGCACATGCCACCACACCTGGCTAATTTTTTGTATTTTTAGTAGAGATGGGGTTTCACTGTGTTAGCCAGGATGGTCTCGATCTCCTGACCTCATGATCCGCCTGCCTCGGCCTCCCAAAGTGCTGGGATTACAAGCATGAGCCACCACGCCTGGCCAAAATAACTGGTTTTTCTATTTAACGTGAATCAGAGAACTGTCTTTGGAGAGTCTGTGCTCAAAAGTCTAATCCTTCAGTGCTAATACCAGCTCTGCCACTTCTTGGCAGTGTTTTGCCTCTCTGAGCCTTGGTGTCCTCATATTCTTCTTAGCCCCTACCAAGCAGGGATGGCAAGCTTCAATTTGCTTTAGGGATGAGGGATATATACCCCCCTCATGACCCCTGCAGGGGCAAACTCTTTTCCCATTGGCTTTAGGGCTGCCAGCTTTGCCCTGCAAAAGCCCACAGGGCTTGGCACTCATGATCTCTGCTCACCAATGCCCACAGGTGTAGTTTCGCTTCTGCAAAGCAAGTGACCACACTCCCTAGAAATAAAAACTTTATCTCTCTCCTGTTCCTACAGCCTCATGTCCCTTGGGAGACATGAACCAATTCAGATCTTCAGCAACATGGGAGAATGGGCTACTTTTTTTTTTTTTTTTTTTTTTTTGAGACAGAGTCTCGCTCTGTCACCCAGGCTGGAGTGCAGTGGCACGATCTCGGCTCACTGCAAGCTCTGCCTCCCAGGTTGACGCCATTCTCCTGCCTCAGCCTCCTGAGTAGCTGGGACTACAGGCGCCCACCACCATGCCCGGCTAATTTTTTGTATTTTTTTTTTTTTTTTTTTTAGTAGAGACAGGGTTTCACCGTGTTAGCCAGGATGGTCTCAATCTCCTGACCTCATGATCTGCCCGCCTCGGCCTCCCAAAGTGCTGGGATTACAGGTGTGAGCCACTGCATCCAGCCCCCTTTTTTTTTTTTTAAAGAGAGGGTCTCACTCTGTCACCCAAGCTGGAGTGCAGTGGTGTGAACATGGCCCACTGCAGCCTTGACCTCCTGGACTCAAGCAATCCTCCCATCACAGCCTCCCGACATGCTGGGATTACAGGTGTGAGCCATTGCACCCAGCCATGAGTTACCTTTTTAAAATGTTTTCTCCATTGCAAATTGGAGTCAAAGTGACCTGGCCCTCCCTCACTGCTCTAGACATCCACTTGTTCATCAGGTTCATACTGGGGGGCGGGGAGAGAGAGAAAGAAGCATTTTCATTCTGTAGGCCTTTGTTTCTGAATCGGTAATTTAATATACAGATGCCTTCTAAAGAATTGTGCTGGCTGACAGTGTGGGCTCTGGAGTCAAACTGATCTGGACTCAAGTCTCAGCCAGTAGTTAGAAGCTGTGTGCCCTTGGGCAAGCTGCATAACCACTGAGCCTCAACTTCCTTGTTTATAAAATGGGGATGAAAAGAGCATCCTCCTCTTATTTATGTTGGGGTAATAATAATAATAATAATAATATGGTTTGAGCTAGGTGTCAATGAACACCCTTCAAAAGCCCGCTGTGAGAGCTTGAACTAGCCCCTCACCTCTCCAGTTCTCAGTGTTCCCAGCCCTGATAGTTCCAAGTGGCTCATGATGCCATGGTCTGTTGAAGTTGTCCGAAGCAGTGGGATCTCACATTTTCATCATGAGACAGAAGAACTCTGGGATCCTAATTCCCACTCAAAGATCCACCCAAGAGAGATATCTCCTCCCCACCACCCCCCACCACTGGGATCCCAACACACACTTGCCCTACCCCTGTGTCCCTCTCCCCATTCTACAGCCCAGAGGTCCCCCAGCCCCTTGCCCAGACTAGGCACGTGCTCTCAAAGAAGTGACCATCCTCTCCCACAGAGGTTGACAGCTCAGGAGATGTGAGCGCCCAGCCTGCAGGGGCTGTGGGTGTGCCATGGGCCCCCCAAAACCTGCCTGTTTGTGTCTCCGCAGGTGAGTGGAGGGGCCTTCCCTGCGAGAAGTCAGAGCTGTGCCCGTGGGCAGGCTGGCTCCGCTGTTCTGCTCCAAGGATTACATGTCCTTCAAACGTCCCTGCCCCTGTAAGTTTCCTCCCCGCATCCTTCCACCACTCGGGGCCAGGCAAGGGCAGAGCTTGGAGTCGAGCTGCAGAGAACGGCTTGAGGTGTTTGGCCAAAGAACTGCAGGGGTCCAACCAGAGGCTAATGTGGCATGCTGGGTGGGGAGAGGGCAACACGGAAGACCCCTGACGTCTGCAAGATGCTCCCTGAGAACTGAGAATCGCACTTTGGCCCATTCTTTTGTATCAGCCCTTCCCGAAGTGTGGATCGGAGTTCCTCTGAGGGATGTTAATGGGATGACACACTCCCACACACAAATAAAAGACTCCATGGCCAAGTAAGTGGGAAAAATGCTGGGGGAGTCATGTTAAGAAAGTTTTGCTCCTGCAAGACTTTCCTGACCTTTTAATGTGGTGATGTGTGGCCGGCATGGTGGCTCATGCCTGTAATCCCAGCCCTTTGGGAAGCCGAGACAGATGGAATACCTGAGGTCAGGAGTTTGAGACCAGCCTGGCCAACATGGTGAAACCCCGTCTCTACTAAAAATACAAACATTAGCTGGGCATGGTGGTGGGCGCCTGTAATCCCAGCTACTCAGGAAGCTGAGGCAGGAGAATCGCTTGAATCCGGGAGGCAGAGGTTGCAGTGAGCCGAGATCGCACCATTGCACTCCAGCCTGGGTGACAGAGCGAAACTCTGTCTCAGAAAACAAATAATAACATGGTGATGTGTGTTGTGAGGCTCCCATAGGTAAGAGAAAACCCACTGCTCCTCTCAAACATTAACCACAAAGAATGTTTCATGGGATTGGTGTTCCCCAGAACACACTTCTCGGGGTTTACTCTCCTAAGGAAACCCATCCCGAGCATCCCCACCATGAAGTTCCTCATTCGCGGAAGCCGGTAGATGATCTTGCCCGTCGGCAGTCTTCTCATGGCTCCCTGAGGCCCCTGAGTCCAAGTGATGGAATCAGCCAGGGGTACCCCTGATGTCCAAGACTGCAGCCCCCTTGACTTCTCCCCTAGTCTCCACCCGCTCGACTCGTGCCACCACCCTTGCCCCAGGGCCCCTTTCACTTCTCCCACAGCAGCCACCTGCTTTCTTCCATGATGTTCCCTGAGCCCCCCACAAACCACCACCACTCGCTATAATTTGGGGAGACATGCAGGACTGCCCTGTCCCTTCTCCTTGATAAGTCAGGACTGTGAGTCTGTGAAATCAGAGACCCTAACCTCAGAGGGGGACCCTTTCCCCGCTCCCCTGCTCACTCTGGGTAATGCCTCCCCAACTCGCCATTGTCTGTTCCAATCTGTGCCATTGTTTACATGGATCATGGGGTGGGGGCCTCTCTTCCAAAAGTCGAAGCCCTGATTGTTAAATCATTTGGATATCAAGGGACAGCTGCAGTGGGAGGTAGGGGACACTGGCATGTCCCACCTGGGTGAGATCATCACCAGGCACGCCAGGGGGATGAGCTGGCTGTGGGGTTCATTGTTCAAAGAGTAGTGTCCAGAGGGTGGTGGAGCTCGGCCTGGCTGCTCTGGGTACCCGAGGAGGGGTAGTGATGGATAGTACAGGCTCAACAAATTGTTGTTGCTGTTGTCACTGTTGCTGTGGCATGATCAGGAAAGGAAAGCCCGAGTCCCAGGCCAGGAGAGGAGACTGCTATTCAGGGCACCCCAGAGCCCAGGGACACCTGCCCTGCAGAGCGCTGGGATGGTCACGTTCTTGGCCCTATCTTCTGGCCAGGCAGGAGCAGCCCAGCATGGAGAAGCCTGGGAAAAGTCAAGGCTGGGGATGCTGAGTGCAGAGGGCTTTCCAGAACCTTTTGGGGTGAACCCCAGGCCGTTGGAAGCTGGGTCCATCTCACTAACAGAGGCCATCCCTGCAGGGCAGCCCTCTGCATATCCACCTCCTGAGGACTCCAGGGTGTGGTCACTGACATTCGAGGCCATTTAGAAGTGGCTCCTGCACATCTCTGAAATTCCCCCTTCCCCAAAGACCCAATACCTAGCATGCAGTAAGCACTCAATGTTTGTTGAGTGAATAAACACATAATTAAACACCCTGGAGGAGGAGCTAGAGGCCATTGGTCAGGGAGAAGCTGAAGCCCCTGACTCTGCCACCAGATCCCTCCATGACTTTGACCCAGACATATCTCTGAGACAAAGGGGTCCACCAAGCCCAGTGGATTCCAGGAGCTCAGGACTGCTGCGAGGCTCCATGGAGACTCTGTCATTGTCTCTGCCAAATTCTTCTCACATTGTCCAGTCTGAACTTGTGCAAGAAGCACCTGGTGTCCCCTTCCAGCACCCACAATCAGCTTTAGTCTGGGTCCAGTCTGGCTCGTGCACCCGCACCCCAACATCCCATCAACTTCTGTGTAGTTAAAACCATTCCATGGTTTCTATTTCTCAGCTGCGTCTCACCCTGTTGGGTACTTCTTTTTTTTTTTTTTTTTTTTTCCGAGATGGAGTTTCACGCTGCCACCCAGGCTGGAGTGCAGTGGCATGATCTCAGCTCACTGCAGGCTCCGCCTCCCAGGTTCAAGCGATTCTCCTGACTCAGCCTCCCGAGTAGCTGGGACTACAGGTGCCCACCACCACACCTGGCTAAGTTTTTTTTGTTTTTAATAGAGATAGGGTTTCATCATTTGACCAGGCTCGTCTCGAACTCCTGACTTCAGGTTATCTGCCTGCGTTGGCCTCCCAAAGAGCTGGGATTACAGGCGTGAGCCACAGTGCCTGGCCCCTGCTGGGTGCTTCTGTTTGTGATGACTTCTCCTGCTTTGGGTTCCCTGACTCAGAGTCCTCCCTGTGTCCTCCAGCCGGCCTCTCAGACCATCTGACCTTCCATTCGTGGTCTCCTTTGGCGGTGGTGGAAGAGCAGGGATTCTCCCTGCACCTGCCCTGGGATGCTGGGCCCCCAGGGCTCCAGTGCAGCCCCCGCCCTTCTCGCTGTGCATGCGCCAGACCTTCTCAGCCTCACCGCTTTCAGCTGCTGCCTCTAGGCCGGTAGCTTCCAACAGTCTCTCCCACCCTAGTTTCTTCCTGGGCTTTCTATTCCTTCTTCCTCCTGCTGTCTGTCTGCCTTGGGCAGCCCCCATCCCTAACCTGAGATTCAACCTGACCCAAACTGAACTCTTTGTCTTCCTCTCTAGGCCAGCTTTGCTTGATTTTGCTGTATTGGTTTGGGGCGCTCAAGTCAGAAATCTGGAAATGAACCTCAGTTCCCCTCCTATCATACATCCATCACTGCCAGCTGCCCAAGGAGACCCTTGGGGTTCTGAATTGGCTCAACAGATCATCATTCTGACCTGGCCCCCATCTTGGCCCCCACTTCAGATCAATCTAGAAATTGCTCATTCATTAAGTCTCTTCTGCGTGTTCACTTGTTCGTGCCGCCGGTGGATGGTGAACATCCAGGAAGCAGGGGCCATGCCTGCTGGGTTCCCAGTTCGCCCGCAGCACCGTGCTCAGTGCCTGGCACATAGGAGGTGCTCAGTGTTTATTGAGCAACTGAACAAGCGAATGAGTCGAGATGAAGCAGATGCTTTGTGGACAGCCTCCATGGCTCACAGACCAGAGGCCCTCACACAGGTTCTGGGAGGGATGCTGGACCCTGAGCGCTCAAGACCCCCCAAAACAGACATAGGAACACTCAGGAAGGAAACCCGGAAATCCCAGGAGGGCACTCACATGGACACACACCCCTGTTTTTAATTCCTCATTCCAGATCTGGAGCTGTTGTGCACTTAGAAACATACAGAATTCCTTTAACTTCCTTAGCCCCCGAAATAAGCTTGCCAGATACATGTGAAGATACTGAAGCCCCCACAAAATGGGAAAGTTAGAGTAGGAGCCCCAGCCTGTTCCCATTTGGGCTTCTCCACCCCTACTCCCTGCCAGCTTAGAAGAGTAGCCAGAAAAGTCTGCAGAAGGTAAAACAAGCCCAAACGTTTCCCAAGCAAGACCCTGCCCCTAGGAGTCAGTGCACGTGAGGTCTGGAGAGAGTGAACAGCTATGCCCACCAAGTGCAGGGTGGCAAGGTGAGCGGCACCAGCCCACCTGTAACCCAGGTCTGCCAGCTTCCATGGCTGCAGGCCCTGGGGGAGCAGGCTTGTCCATCAGCCCCTCAGGAGTCCAGCAGGCATTAATCGGCCAGGCTGGGCTGACCCCTCCTAGTCACTGCTCACACCCCAGCTTCCCCACCCCTCAACGCCGTCTTACTTTCAGGCATTTCAGCTCATCCCTGCCCCTCATGGAGATAGTGCCAGCAGCTCTTATTAACTCCCTCCTTTCAATTCGGCAGATGAGAAGACCAAGGCAGAGGAAGGAAGCAAAAACAAGAAAGGGGGAGGCAGTCAAACCCTGACCCAGGGCAGCCCAGAGGGGTTTTGGCCAAGTGGCTGCAAGAGGGAGATCAGTTTCTCTGCCAGCAAATACCAAGCCTGTGAGCCATTTCCCAGCCTTCAGAGGACCTGCCTCAAGTATTGAGTGAGTAGGAGAACCAGCCTGGCTCTTCAGGAAGGCTGGAGGTGGAAGAGCCTTCTCCATCAGGTCCCAGCTGGGAAAGGTGGCCCAGGACTCCCCCAGGATGCAGGCTCCAAGAACAGATGCTTCACAACCTCTTTCTGCCACCAGCTGATGGCAGCTCCGTGGAGCTCCCTGAAAGATGGGGCAGCCCGCCTCCCTCTGGCCTTTGGGAACAGATCTAAGGAAGGAGGGGTTTGGGGGTCCCAGAAGAGACTAAGTCTGTAGCAAAGCAGGAAGAAGAAGAGTGGGAGGTAGCATCTGATCATCCACAGAGAAGTCAAGTGGGGCTTGTCTCTGCTGGGCTCATGGTGGCTGCCTGCAGGCTGGCAGGAATCACAGCCAGGCAGGGCCTCTGGGTGGGCTTAGGTCTCCCTTAGAGATGGTATGATATACAGTGTGTGGGTTCCAGTGCAACCTGACCCTGCTTCTTATCAGCTGGAGCAAGCAGCCTAATTTCTAAAAACCTCAATTTGCTCATCTATAAAATGGGAATAACAATAGCACCCTTTTGGTTTGGTGCTCGAAATTGACATGCTACACGGAGAGTCTAGCTTGGTGCCTGGCACTGAGAAGATGCTCAAGAAATTTGAAAGTCTTGTCCTTTTGGCTACCTTCTCCCTACACAGGTCTGTATTGAGGGAGAGGGGGAAATAGAGAGAGATAGGGACTCTTGGAGATGAATTTGGGGTTCAGACCAGATGTTGGTGTTTTTTGCTCTGCTCATTGTGACAGTTATCTCTGCAGAGACCTAGCTACCAATAGAAGAAAGGACTTGAGGGCAAGGAGGACAAACGATGGCACACACTGCAAAATTCACCACTTCTGTGCTCAGAGCAGACATCACTAATCAATTGTAGCACTCTTTCCCACTGAGCCAGAACACATGCAGACACTGCCCAATGATCTCTAGCCTGTGAAATGAAACCATTATCCATCCTTTGCTGAAGTGTGACTTTGGAGTGAGCAAGGGGATGGAGGGAGTGACTTCAGCCAGTGCTCTGTCTCTGAGGGTTGCTGTGAGGATCAAATAAGATATCACAGGTGAAGGATTTACGAGGCCTTATGATCATTTCTTTATGTGGCCTCCTTGCTTCCTTGAAGAAGTCCTGCAAGGGAGGGGTCAGTGTGCCCATTCCACAAATGAGGAAGCTCAGGCTAAAGGAGATGAAGAAATTAGTCTAGATGGCACAGCTAGAAAATGGTGGGGTCAGGGCTACGCCCCAAGTGAGTTTGTCCAGGGCTCAATCTTAGCCAAACCACAGCTGGAAAAAGGACAAGGGTGGAGCCAAATCTACTCCTTCATTGCCACAGCAGGGGTGAGGAATCCACTCTGCCGCAGGACTTCATGGCCCCTGAACATCCTAGCTGCCCCTCCTCACAGTTTTCTGGTCTAGCACAGAGTCTGACCCTAGTGAGTACTCGGCATTTGATAGCTCATCTTAATTTTATTGCTAGCTCATCTTAATTTTTTTTTAATACAAACTCTTGCTCTGTCACCCAGGCTGGAGTGCAGTGGCACAATCTCAGCTCACTGCAACCTCCACTTCCCCAGTTCAAGTGATTCTCCTGCCTCAGCCTCCCGAGCAGCTGGGATTACAGGTGCCCATCACCACCCCCAGCTAATTTTTTGTATTTTTAGTAGAGATGGGGTTTCACCATGTTGACCAGGCTGGTCTTGAACTCCTGGCCTCAAGTGATCCACCTGCCTCGGCCTCCCAAAGTGCTGGGATTACAGGCATGAGCCACCGCACCCAGCCTGCTTATCTTAATTTTCAGTGCACAATCATATCATATTCAGGTCTCTGGCAAGAGGGCATTCAACCTGGCTGGAGGACTAAATGCAGTCTTAATAGCCCCAACTGTTGCAGAGCACTCTATGCTGGCAAAGTGCTTGCATTTCACTGTCCCCTGGTGGTGAGCTCACTGTCCCTGGTGGCAGCCCTGCCTGATAGCGGCTGGGTGGCTCTTCCCCTGTGTCCACCATGCCCCGAGGAAGGGCTTCCTGAGCTCTTCCCCAGAGTTCCCTTTGTTCTCTGAACTTAGATTTTCCCCAATCTGATTCTTCCCTTTCCTCACAGAGAGGTCTCAAGCCCCTCCTTCCTGACCTCCCTCCAGGACAAAGGGCAAGTGAGGGCTGCAGGCCAGAGGAACATCAGCCTCCATGGCTTGTAGAGGGGCTTTGAGGCTGCAGGTGGAGCCAGCCAATCACAGGTGGCTGGAGGCAGGTCCCCTCGGTGGTCCCTGCTGGTCACAGTGCAGGGGGAGGATGGAGGGGAGGAAGACAGAGAGAGTGGGTGGCAAAGACCTAACCCATCTGTGAAATTTGCAATTGTTGGCAGGTCTTTCTGGGAACTGGGGCTTGAGGACACTGACTTGATCTGTGTCTTTCTCGCCAACAGCCCAGAAGAGGGTAACTGGAGCTGTGTTTTGGAGCACACAGACCTGAGTTTGAATCTTGCTCACGTCATTTGTGTACTACCTGACCTCCCTGAGCCTCAGTTCCCCCAGGTGTAAAATGGGGGTATCCCGGTGCTGTGAGAGTTACCATGAGGATTACCTGCCATGAGCGGGAGGTGGGGGCTTGAGCTAATATGTGCCAAATGCCCAGCACTGTGGCGGGAGCATTGCCGCCCTCCAGTTCAAGCTGGCCATGGGTTCCACAAGCCAGAAGGAAGCCTGAGGCTTGGTTATCTGCAGCACCGCCCCATCATGGTTCCTGTTGTAAACTGTGGACAGTCATCCCTGATATCAGGCATCCTCTTCCATTCATTTATTCATTCGTTCAACAAATATTTATTGAGCATTTGCTACATGCTGAAATCTTTCTGGGTGCCAGGGTTACAGCCTTGAACAAAGCAAAGTCCCAGCTCTTATGGTGCCAACATAGCCAGAAGAGACAGACACAAACAGACAAATGAATATCTAATATGTCAAATTGGGGGAGGAGCTACAAAGACAAAAAAAGCACAGTGAGGTGGCCGGGCGTGGTGGCTCACACCTGTAATCCCAGCACTTTTGGAGGCGAGGCAGGCAGATCACAAGGTCAGGAGATTGAGACCATCCTGGCCAACACGATGAAACCCTGTCTCTACTAAAAATACAAAAAATTAGCCGGGCGTGGTGGTGGGCGCCTGTAGTCCCAGCTACTCAGGAGGCTGAGGCAAGAGAATGGCGTGAACCTGGGAGGTGGAGCTTGCAATGAGCCGAGATCACACCACTGCACTCCAGCCTGGGCAACAGAGTGAGACTCCGTCTCAAAAAAAAAAAAAAAAAAAAAAAGCAGAGTGAGGTGATGGGTCAGGGCATAGGCTCGCCAAGAAGGTAACACTGGAACAGAAGTTGCTAGAGGGAAGAGAGGGAGCCATACAGGTGTCTAGATGAAGAGGGTCCAGGCAGAGGATTCTGAATCAGGAGCAGGTTTGGCTTGATCCATCAACAGCATGAAGGCCAGGGTGCCTGAAGAGGAGGAGAGGAAAGGTACCAGAGGCAGTAGGGACCAGATGATGTAGGGTCTTGGAAACCATGGGAGGACTTTGGCATCTAATCAAGTAGTCATTGGAGGGGTTTGAGCTGAGAAGGGACCTGATCATCCTGGTTGTAGTAGAAGAGGCTAGAGGAGGACCCAGTTGGAAGCAAGTAGACCAATTAGGAGGTTAAGACAGTGGTCCAGGCCAGGTGGCTCATACCTGTAATCCCAGCACTTTGGGAGGCCGAGGACGATGGATCACCTGAGGTCAGGAGTTCAAGACCAGCCTGGCCAACATAGTGAAACCCCGTCTCTACTAAAAATACAAAAATTAGCCAGGTGTGGTGGGGCACGCCTGTAATCCCAGCTACTCAGGAGGCTGAGGCATGAGAATCGCTTGAACCTGGGAGGCAGAGGCTGCAGTGAGCCAAGATCATGCCACTGATCTCCAGCCTGGGTGATAGAGCGAGACTCTTAGAGTGAGACTCTGTCTAAAAAAAAACAAAAGGGGGGACAGTGGTCTAGGTGATGACGATGGTACCTTGGACCAGGAGGTTCATAATGGAAGTGTCAATATGGGATCAGATTTGAAGGTGAAACTGTTAGGATTTGCAAATTCATTGGATTTGGGGTGGATAAGGAAGGGGTCAAAAAGGACAGCGTTTGGGGCTTGAAACGTGAAGGACTGAGCTGCCATTTGCTGAGATGGGGAATATTATGGGCAGGTTGGGTGGGGGACTGTGAGTCAAGATGCAGAGTTTTGACATGTTTTGTCTGAGACGCTTTGCAGGCGTTGGAGTGGAGATACAGGGCAGACAGTTGGGTACATGAATGTGGGGTTCAGAGAAGAGTCTGGAGCTGGGGATGTAAATTTGAGGACTGTCAGTGTGTGAATGCTGCTCAGTGCTGTGAAGTGGGATGAGATCACCCAGGGAGCAAGTGTGGGAATGTGGGGAAGAGAAGGGTCAAAAGACTGAGTCTTGGGCTGGTGAAGGGCAAAATGATTTCTGTATCTAGAAGTCTTGCCAGGGAAAGCAAGATCCCCTGGGGTCGTCACCCATGGCACCCCAAAGCCAAGTGCATTGGGGGAGGGATTTTCCTACTAACAGGAATGAGTAAGGACATTTCTGTTTCTCTGCCAAGGGCTACCCTAAATTAGCTACCCTGATTCTCAGCTCTGCATCTGGACCTGTGCCTAGGTGATTGGGAAAGCCTGGTTGTCCTCTGCAGGTGTCACTGCAGAAGCATGCAGCCTGCATGCTTCAAAGACAAGAGAGAGGAACTCAGCCAGCTGTGGTGGCTCACACCTGTAGTCTCAGCACTCTGGGAAACCAAGGCAGGAGGATCACTTGAGCTCAAGAGTTTGAGATCAGCCTGGGCAGCATACCAAGACCCTGTCTCTACAAAAAATTTAAAGATTAGCTGAGCATGGTGGCACATGCCTGTAGACCCAGCTACCTGGGAGGCTGAGGTAGGAGGATGACTTGAGCCCAGGAGTTTGCGGGTGCCTTCATACCTGGATGGCACTTGTGTCCCCTAGGAATGGGCCTAAGGAAGAGGATTGGAGGTGAATGTGGCCTCATGCAGTAACAACAGCAAGAGCTAAGAGACCCAGGTTTGAAAACCACTGGAGCAAATGTATTTCAATCTTTTGAGCCTTTGTTTTTTCACCTGTAAAATGGGATCATTAGACCTAGTTTCTAATGTGACTATGAGGGTTTGGTGAACACAGGGGTGCTCAGTGAGCATGTGTTCTTTTCTTTCTTTTTCAGAATGTTTATCCTACAGTGACTGTTGCAGAACTAACTCAGTCTTCCCTGCAGGATTCTCCCCAGACTGCCCAGGGAGAGAACACATCTTCTCTCTCCCTTCCCTACCAGCCCCAGGTTGGCATTGAGAGGCAGCTTGGCAAGGTGGCCCACCTGCATTTGCCAGGTTCCAGCAGGGACCAGCCAGGTGCCAGCCTTCTGCCTGACCCCATCACGAACACCTGATGGGGTAACTTAGGCAAATAGATTCTCCCTACCTCATAGGTTGGTTGCAAGAGCTCATCTGCCAAGCCTGTGAGTCTTACCCTGGGGCTCTACCCTGTCTCACACTACAGATGTGGAAACTTAGTCCAGAAAGGAATGGGACCAGGTCACACAGTATGTTAGTGGCTGAAACTTCAACCTCCCATCCTGAGTCCACGTAAGGTGCTCTTTCTACATAAATGTGGAAAATGCCCCAGGAGGGAGCCTGCTGCTCTGTTCTCAGTGAAGATGCAGAGGAGAAGCCCTCTTTGGAAAGTAAAACTGTGACCCAAGGCACATCTTTAAAAAGACAAATGTCACAACCCAGTCCCCATCTGCCACTTAGGAGGCAGTGGACAGTCAGACCAGCAAAACTTTCCCCTCCTGCCTGTTGCAATCCCTCCCCTGTAGGCCCCAAGACACTAGGAGAATCTCTGAACATCTACAGCAAGAACTGAGAATTCCTTTCCTAGAGAGATGCTCTAGGGTTTGTTGTTGTTGTTGTTGTTGTTGTTGTTGTTTTTAGTAGAAATACCAGCTCACAAGAGCCAATAGCTAAATAAGCAGGAGTTTCATGAGCCAGTTGCTAAACTACTGGTAACTTGAAATTCACCACAGTGAGAGTGTTTACACTGTGGAAAATGACAAACGGTACAAATCAGGGATTCTTTTTTTCTTTCTTCCTTTTTCTTTTTTTCCTGAAAGCTGGTTTGCCAGCATACCACTAAATATAGCATACATACAGAAAGGTACACCAACCATCAGTGCAAGCTCAAGGAATGTTCACAAACTGAACACATTCATATCAAAAAACACGGCTGGGTGCGGTGGCTCACGCCTGTAATCCCAGCACTTTGGGAGGCTGAGGCAGGCAAATCATCTGAGGTCAGGAGTTCGAGACCAGCCTGGCCAACATGGCAAAACCTCGTCTCTACTTAAAAATACAAAAATTAGCTGGGTGTGGTGGCGGATGCCTGTAGTCCCAGCTACTTGTGAGGCTGAGGCAGGAGAATCTCTTGAACCCAGGAGGCAGAGGTTGCGGTGAGCTGAGATCGTGCCACTGCACTCGGGCAACAGAACGAGACTCTGTCTCAAAAAAAAGAAAAGAAAAAGAAAGAAAGAAAAGAAACACATCCTTGGCCAGGCACAGTGGCTCACTGCCTGTAATCCCAACACTTTGGGAGGCTAAGGCAGGAGGATTGCCAGTGTCCAGGAGTTCAAGGCTTCAGTGAGCTACAGTCTTGCCACTGTACTCCAGCCTGGGTAACAGAGTGAGACCCTGTCTCAAAAAAGAAGAAGATAAACACATCCGTACTTGCATCTTAGAACTCCCCTGATGTGTCCTCCCAGTCACTATCCCATGTCAAGGGTAAACATTAACTTGACTTTTGTCACCGTAAATTAGTTTTGCTTATTTTTGAATTTTATATATATGGAGTTGTATGTTTTCTTTCAGGTCTGGCTACTTTTGCTCAGTATTATGTTGTGAGATTCACCCATGTGAGTGCACCACTGCGCTCCAGCCTGGGCAACAGAGCAAGACCTTGTCTCAAAAAAACAATTCAGATTTTAAGTTAACTAAAATTTAAAAGATCACTCATGGGCCGGGTGCAGTGGCTCACACCTGTAATCCCAGCACTTTGGGAGACCAATGCGGGCAGATCACCTGAGATCGTGAGTTCGAGATCAGCCTGGCTAACATGGAGGAAACCCTGTCTCTACTAAATATACAAAATTAGGTGGGCATGGTGGTGCATGCCTGTAATCCCAGCTACTCGGGAGGCTGAGGCAGGAGAATCGCTTGAACCCAGGAGGCAGATGTTGCAGTGAGCCGGTATCGCACCACTGCACTCCAGTCTGGGTGGCAGAGTGAGACTCCGTCTCAAAAAAAAAAAAATCACTAATGAAACAATTTAAAGTTTTTCAAAAAGATTATATTTTTTCAAGATAAAAGGTACCTCCAATGCTTTAAAATATCAGCAGTGATCCCAATAGTTCAAGGACTATTATGAGTACGTGTGGCTATTATACACACACAATATGTCACCAACACACTCTAAACAGTGAGAATAGAGCACTGTGGCATTGCTCCCATATTATTCTTGTGAGGGAGTAGGATGATCAATTACACCTGCAATACTAGTGTGCTGGCGTGTCTACCAAGTGTAAGATCCAATTATCTAAAATAATCTGATGATCAAATTCCCAGACATTATGTAATTTATTACTGAATTTGTATATTCAGAAACCTGGGAAGTGCTCTTTAAATTCCTTCAAACTAGAAATTATCCTAAGCATTAAATAAAAACACTGAACTAAATAGTGTAACCACAAGAGTGGCTGAAGTTCAGTATCTGACTTAACAAATGTTTACGTATCATTTCAATATCAATTTTAGCTCAATCTTAGCACATCCAGGGTTTCTCCTGCAGTGGGGCTTATTTTTCACTGTGCAAGAAGGAAAGACCCAGCTCTACACGATTGTCTTATTACGAGAGCCGTGGGGATGGCGAGCTGATGAAACACATGCAGGAGAACATAGGTGCTCACGGCACTTTCCCTTTGTCTGACATTGGCTTTGATTGGCTTTGATTTAGAACAGACTGAAAAAAACATACAAAGGCTGAATGAGGGTCTGTTTCTAAGTGTACTGCAATAACCAAGACCTATACTTCAACTGCAAAAATCTTTGCAGGATGGGTCTGGATGGGGTGGCTCGTACCTGTAATCCCAGCACTTTGGGAGGCCAAAACGGGAGGATCGCTTGAGGCCAGGAGTTTGAGACCAGCTTGGGCAACATAGCAAGACCCTGTGTATACAAACAAAATTTTAAGATTAGCCAGGTGTGGTGGTACACACCTATAGTCCCAGCTACTTGGAAGGCAAAGGCAGGAGGATCGCTTGAGCATAGGAGTTCAAGGCGGCAGTGAGCTATGATTGTGCCACTGTACTCCAGGCTCCAGCCTGGGTAACAGAGCAAGAAGACCCTGTCTCAAAAAAAAAAAAAAAAGAAAGAAAGAAAAGAAAAAGAAAAAATCTTTGCAGGATGAGAAGTATTCAAGGGACACCTACACTGAAGCATAGGTGAGCAGAGGTATCAAAAGCACTGATAATATGAGTCATCATTAAAAGACAGTCTAGGTAAATATCACACATTTCCATTCAGCAACTGCTGTGGCTTGCATATTTTGAACTGAAAAGGAATCCTGTGGGGGCTTTTCACTTATCACTTATTTGAAGAAAGGCTGTTTTAGGCCCCCTCATTGAACACAAGGCTTAGGTTTCAAAATTAGTTTTCCAGTATCATCACCAGACATATGACACTCTGTTAATACTGTTTGACACTGAACTGCTGTAACTGATGGTGCAACTACCTCTTGTGCATCCAGCAAAGAACAAACCTATTAGAGTGAAAAGCTAATCATGAAAAAATGGATGATTCCATAAAGACGTGAAGAAGGAACTCTTTTTTCTCGGGATCTATTAACCACTCCCAGGCACCAGTACAGACAGATCCCTCCATGACAAACATTCTCCAGTGTCCTGGGGCAGGTTGCAAATAATGAATATATTTAGAGAATCTTCTTTCAAAATCTTTCACTTGTTCCAGCCATGACCTTGACCTTGACCCTGGACACCTCAGTCCCTGTGCAGGCCCTCAGCCCTCCACCACTTTGCAACCCAAACTCCAACCAAAGTTTTTTTATTTTAATATAGTCCGATGTATCCATTTTTAAATGGTTAGTATCTTCTGTGTCCTGTTTAAGAAATGCAAGGTCATGAAGATGTTCTCTGATGTTTTCCACTTCAAGCTTTACTCTTTTGTCTTTCACTTTTAGTTCTGTGTCTAGGGAATGTCTTTAAATTTTGAATATTTGATTGTCATGTATTGCGCACCTATTATGAGCCAGGCATCCTGCTAGGCAGTTTGCTTTGATTAGCTCATAGCCGAAATTGCTGCTCCCATTTTACAGATGAGGCAATAGAGGCTTAGAGATCTGACTTGCTCAGTGGGCACTGCCAGCAAGAGGCAGTGCCAGGACTTGAACCCAGGATTGTCTGTGTCTTATTTAACCAGAGTTCTGTCTTAGTCCAAGAAGCAGGTCAGCTCCAGCAAAGGAACTCGGGGCTTTGGCTGCCCAAGGAAGGTGGCTGAAGGGTGATCCTTTTCCAGAGACCCTAGAGCTGCTTACCTTCTCAGGATACGTTGGTGAACACAAGGCCTGGGACTGGGACTGGTTTGATTCTCAAAATAGCTCAGGCCTGCAAAGCAATCTGATGGGGAGTGGGGGATAAAGAACTTCTCCCCAAATGCCCCATAATGTTTTTTGGAATCCACATTCCATGAACCTCATGCTGGGAAACTACTCCAAAGCTCCATGGTTTAGTGTGATGTTGGCAGTCAGTTGAGATCATCAGGATCTATCATGGCAAAGAGGTAACTGTCTTTTCCTATTCTACTGGTTTCTCTCGTCCTGCCTACTGAAGTAACATACTATGCTAATAGATTTCCTGATCTTAAATCATCCTTGCATTTCTGGAATAAGCCCTAGTATACTAATTTTAATACACTGCTACCTTGATGCTGGTTTTCCAGATGCCCTTGTAAATTCTGGGAAATGAAGGAATCTCTGAGGATCAGAGGACAAAATTCTATCACCTTTAATGTGCTCCAGAATCGAAAACCACAGGGCCATGCCTTTTGTAGGCCTCTGGCTTTGGGCATGGGCAGCGTGGTGAACAGTGAAGGAGTCATAATTGCTGTCCCACCAGAAAGGCCTAAAGGAGATGGCAAAAGCGTGCCCATCCAATGTGACATTTACAGAGGTCAGGTGGCACCAGAATCCCTCATGGGTGTTTGGCGAAGGGATCTGTGGGGAGACCAGGAATCTGAGTGGGTTGTCAGGTGAGTGTTTATTGGGGAAATTTCTAGACGCTTTTTGCAGGACAGACATTCCAGAGTGTAGAGAAAAGGAGGATGGGGTTTAGAGATGGTTTGCCTCATAGCTGGGTTTCCCAATCCTCATGGCACCTCACATGGCAGACTCACTTACCCCAATGCCCAACTGTACGGCCCCAGAGTAAGGAAGGGACACACAGCTCCCCAGGATGGAGAGAGGATATCATATTATTCCCTGGTCTATGGAGTCAGTTAGAACCAGGTTCAAATCCTGTCTCCCTCCCCCCCCAACTAAAAATTGTCTTTGCGATCTTGGGCAAGTCACTTCACCTTCCTGAGCCTCAGTACCCTCATCTATTAAATCAGATTACTAGCACCTACCTCATAAGGCTGCTAAGATTTGTAAATTTTATCTTTTCAAAAAAACAACTTTTGGTTTCATTGATATTCTCTGTTGCTTTTCTGTTTTCTAGTTCATTGATTTCTGCTCTTATCTTTATTATTTCCTTCCTCTACTTGCTTTGGGTTTTGTTTACTCTTTTTCTAGTTTCTTAACATGAAAGCTTAGGTTTTCAAGTTGAGGCCTTTCTTCTTTTCCTTTCTTCTTTTCTAATATAAGTATTTAAAGCTATGAATTTCCCACTAAGCATTGCTTTAGCTGAATTCCACAAATTTTGATACTATGTTGTGTTTTTTTTCATTCTGTTATACACACACACACACACACACATTGTTTTGTTTTCTGAAGACAAAGGCTTCAAAAGGCTGGAGTGCAGTGGTGCAATCATAGCTCACTGTAACCTTGAACTCCTGGGCTCAAGCAGTCCTCCCACTTCAGCCTCCCAAGTAGCTGGGACTATAGGCATGCACCACCATACCCAGCTAATTTTTATTATTTTTGTAGATATAGGGTCTCATTATGTGGCCCAGGCTGATCTCAAACTCCTGGGCTCAAGCAATCCTCCCACTTAACCCTTCCAAGTAGCTGGAACTATAGGCACACACAACCATGCCCGGCTAACTTTTTATTATTTTTTTGTATATACAGGATCTCACTGTGTTGCCCAAGCTGGTGTCAAACTCCTGGGCTAAGGCAATCCTCCCACCTTGACCTCCCAAAGTGTTGGGATTACAGGCATGAGCCACAGTGCCTAGCCTAAAATATATTTTTATTTTTATTGTGATTTCTTATTTGACCTATAGATTATTTAGAAGCATGTAGTTTAATTTTTTTGGGGGGGGTCGGGGGGACAGAGTCTTGCTCTGTTGCCCAGGCTGGAGTGCAGTGGCACAATCGCAGCTCACTGCAACCTCCGTCTCCCAGGTTCAAATGATTCTCCTGCCTCAACCTCCCAAGTAGCTGGGATTACAAGCACATGCCACCACACCTGGCTAATTTTTGTATTTTTAGTAGAGACAGGGTTTTGCCATGTTGGCCAGGGTGGTCTCAAACTCCTGACCTCAAATGATCCTCCTGCCTCAGCCTCCCAAAGTGCTGGGATTCCAGGCGTGAGCCCACCACGCCCAGCCTAATTTCTAAGTAGTTGGGGTTTTCCCAGATAGTTTTCTATTTTGAATCTCTAATTCCATTGTGGTCAGAAAACATATTTTGTATGATTTAAATCTTTTTAAATCTATTGAGACTTGTTTTATGGCCCATATGTGGTCTATCCTGGAGAATGTCTCATGTGCACTTGAAAAGAATGCGTAATCTTCAGTTGGTGAAGGCTTCTATGAATGTCACACTGGTTGATAGTGTCATTCAAGTCTTCTGTATCCTGGCTGAGTTTCTAATTGCTTTGTCAGTTATTGAGATTGGGACATTAAAATCTCCACTATTATTGTTGAATTATCTATATCTTCTTTCAATTCTCACAGTTTTTACTTCATGTTTTGGGGGGCTTGTTAAGTGCATATATAATACATATATAGTTTTTATATCTTCCTAATATGTTGACTTTTTTGTCATTATGAAATGTCTTTGTCTCTAGAAATATATATCTTGCCTTAAAGTCTATTTTGCCTGATATCAGCATAACCACTCAAGCTGTTTGTATGCTATATCTCCTTCCATCCTTTTATTTTCAAACTATTTGTGTCTTTGAATCAGGTGTGTTTCTTGCAGTCAGCATACAGGTAGGTCTTGTCTTTTTATTTACTCTGACAATCTCTGCCCTTTAAGTGGAGTTATTAATCCATTCATACATCTTCCTTTTCTTTCTTTCTTTCTTTTTTTTTTTTTTTTTTTTTTTTTTTTTTGGTGAGGCGAGATCTCACTCTGTCAACCAGGCTGGAGTTCAATGGCTCTATATAGACCTCCCAGGCTCAAGCAATCCTCATAGGCACACACCACCAAGCCCAGCTAATTTTTTCTACTTTTTATAGAGATAGGGGTCTTGCTGTGTTGCCTAGGCTGCATTCATATCTTTGTGTTTTGGGGGGTTTTTCTGGTTTTTTTATTTTGAGATGGCGTCTCACTCCGTCACCCAGGCTGGAGTGCAAGTGGCGCGATCTTGGCTCACTACAACCTCCGCCTCCCGGATTTAAGCGATTCTCCTGCCTCAGCCTCCCGAGTAGCTGGGATTACAGACGTTCGCCACCACGCCCGGCTAATTTTTGTATTTTTAGTACAGATAGGGTTTTACCATGTTGGCCAGGCTTGTCTTGAACTCCTGACCTCAAGTGATCCACCCACCTCAGCCTCCCAAAGTGCTGGGATTACAGGCATGAGCAACCGTGCCTGGCCACCATTCATATCTTTTTTAAAACACAAGTTAATGTAATAAAATATAAATGTTGATATGGTTAGATGTTACATCAGCCATTTTGCTATTTGTTTTCTTTTTGTTTCATGTCTTTTTTGTTTATCTGCTCTTCCTTTGCTTCCTTCTTTTGTGTTAAACATGTTTAATATACTATTTTGATTCTTTTGCGTTTTTTTCCTGTTTAATTATTATTATTTTATTATTTTTTTTTTGAGACAGAGTCTTGCTCTGTTGCCCAGGCTGGAGTGCAGTGGCACAAACTCGGCTCACTGCAAGCGCCACCTCCCGGGTTCATGCCATTCTCCTGCCTCAGCCTCCCGAGTAGCTGGGACTACAGCCACACGCCATCATGCCTGGCTAATTTTTTTTTTTTTTTGTATTTTTTAGTAGAGGCGGGGTTACAGGCGTGAGCCACCGTGCCCGGCCTTTCCTGTTTAATAATTTAATTAATGGTTATATAGGGATTACATATGCATCTTACTTTATCACAATCTACTTCAGTGTAATATTAACTCAAATCCAATAACATATAGAAACCTTGCCAATATATTTAATTTTCCTCTCCCCAATTTTGTGCTTTTATTGTAATATATATTACACCTATATATATAAATCCAACAAAATGGTATTATAATTATTGTTTATATAATCTTATGTCTTTTAAAGAAGTTATGAGAATAAATGAGAAAGAGATGTAGAGAGAACCTTTGATATTTACCTATATATTTACCATATCCAGAACTTTTCATTTCTTCCTGCAGATTTAAGTAGCATCTAGCATCAATCATTTCCTTTCAGCCTAAAAGACTTCCTTTAGTAATTATCATAAGGCATATCCACTAGCAACAAAATCTCTCATTTTTTTTTCTGGAAATGTCTTTGTTTTACCTTCAACTTTGAAGGATAGTTTCACTAATATAGAACTCTTCTTTGAGCCAAGCATAGTGTTTCACACCTGTAATCCCAGCACTTTGGGAGGCTGAGGTGGGCGAATCACTTGAGCTCAGGAGTTCAACACCAGCCTAAGCAACATGACGAAACCCATGTCTACCAAAAATACATAAAATTAGCCAGGCGTGGTGGGGTGCACCTGTGGTCCCAGGAGGGGACCTACTCAGGAGGCTGAGGCAGGAGGATCACTTGAGCCCAGGAGGCAGAGGTTGCAGTGAGTCAAGATTGCACCACTGGGCAATGTGGTAAGACCCCGTTTCAAAAAAACAGAGAGAGAAAGAAAAGAAAAAAGAACTCTTCTTTGTTTAGTTTTGGTTTTTGTTCTTGTTTCTTTTTTCTTTTTTTCCCCCCCTAGCACTTTGGGATTATTTTGTTTTATGGAGTGGTGTGATCTCGGCTCACTGTAAAACCTCCACCTCCTGGGTTCAAGCGATTCTTGTGCCTCAGCCTCCTGAATAGCTCAGATTATAAGTGTGTGCCACTATGCCCAGCTAATCTTTTGTATTTGTTAGTAAAGATGGGGTTTCACCATGTTGGCCAGGCTGCTTTTGAACTCTTGGCCTCAAGTGACCCACCCACCTCAGCCTCTCAAATTGCTGAGATTACAGGCGTGAGCCACCATGCCCAGCCTTTCCTAGCACTTTGAACATGGCATTCCACTGCCTTCTGCCTTCCACTGTTTCTGATTAGACATTAAGCATTAATCATATTGTTGTTCCCCCTGTTTGTGATGAGCTGTTTTTCTCTTGGTGCTTTCATGATTTCTCTTTGTCTTTTGTCTTTGGCTTTCAGTAGTTTGACTGTGATGTGTGTAGGTGTGGATCTCTTTGTGTTTATTCTACATGGGATTTGTTGAATTTCATGGATATGTAGATTTTTTTTGTCAAACTTGGGGAATTGTCACCACTATTTCTTCAAATATTTTTTTCAGCCCCTTTCTCTCCTTTCCTTCCGGGACTCCCATTACACATATTTTGCTATGCTTGATGTTGTTCCAGAAGTTTTTGAGTCTCTGTTCATTTTTTTCTTCAATCCATTTTTCTCCCCCTTCTTCACGTTGGATTACTTTTTAATCGATTCATTTTCATCTGTTCTTTCTTCTGCCATCTCAAATCTGCCAATGAATCCCTCCAGTGATTTTTTATTTGAGTTATATTTTTCAAATCAGAATTTCCATTTGGTTATTTATTGTAATTTCTGTCTCTTTATTAAGATTCTCTATTCATTGAGACATTGTCATCCTACTCTCCTTTAATTATTTAGACATGACTTTGCTTAGTTATTCAAACATATTTATAATAGCTGCTTTAAACTCTTTGCTAAATCCAACACCTGAGGACACTCATCCACAGCTTCTTTTGATGGGTTTTTTGCTTTGGGTTTGGTTTTTTATTTTGTTATTTTTATTTTTTCCTGAATATGGATCATAGTTTATAAGACAAAGAAACAAGAAAGTGTGATCCATTTGGATGGGCTCTTTCCAACAGTAGCAGGGAAGCTGCTGGTTTTCACAGACAGGGGAACAGAGCTGGTGGGGAGGGGTATGGAGGCAGTCATAGGCAAGAACATTACAGGTTCACACTGTGCTTACCTGACATTCAGTCTTTTTCATACTAAGTGCTTCTCAGTTCGTTGTATGCCTTTGATCAACTTCCAGAGAACTGCAATGGTACTTTGACAGTTTCGTCCAGCTTTATAGTTGCATGTATGGACTGCTAAATTATCTCCCTTAATCCTCACAGAAACACTCTGAGTGGTCATTACTCTTTTAGAGATGAGGAAGCTAAGGTACATAGGTGTTAAATACCCTGGTCAGTGTCACTAAGCCAGGCTCTTAAACACTGCATTTACCACTTCTGGGTACATCCTCTCCCAATAGCTTTTAGAGCAATGCAAGTAACACCCCCAAATCAGGATGATTATTCACAGCTACAACAGCAAGTAATGTAACGGTGACCTGCACATACCATAAGTTGGCTCATTCTCCCAAATCTGAATCACAGAGGGAATTTGTAAATTGGCTGTGTCGAATGATGCTAACTAGCACCAGAGAGCCAAAGAAGGACTGATTTCCTTTGCTTTTGAAGTTGAGCTACAGAGTGTCCCTGAGCTTCCTGGAGGCCAAAGCAAAACAGCAAAGAGGATCAGTTACATGATTCTCATGGTCTATGAGGAGAAAGTAGCTCTTTTGGAGAAAGAAAAGCTTTCGCTGGCCCTCATATCTTGGAGAAATTTCTTACATGAAGCCTTACCTAGGGATACTGAGAGGTATAGTGGACAATACCTGCAGCAACACGCTTATAATAAAGCTACTTTTTTTTTTTTTGAAACAGAGTCTTATTCTATCGCCCAAGCTGAAGTGCAGTATTACGATCACAGTTCACCACAGCCTTGACCTCCCAAGTTCAAGTGATCCTCCCACCTCAGCCTCCCAAGTAGCTGGGACTACAGGCACATGCCACCATGCCCAACTAATTTTGGTATTTTTTTAAGAGTCAGGATTTCACCATATTGCCCAGGGTGGTCTTGAGCTCCTGCGCTCAAGCAATCCGCCCACCTCAGGCTCCCGATGTGCTGGGATTACAGGTGTGAGCCACTGCTCCTGGCTGTGATAAAGCTACTTCTTAAGCTAGTCCCCTCAATACAGGCTCTGAGCATAAGGCAAAGCCCAACTCCAGGAAGCTCATTCTTGGGAAGGAGGCTCAGTCACTGTGGCCTAGGAACACAGCTCTAGGCTGGCTGAACTTGTTCCAAGGACTAAAACCTTTACTGTGCAGAGCAGCGTGTGGATGACATGGCCTTCACACAATCCTTTGTAAATATTCTCTCTCCCCTGGGTGGGATAGCTGATGAAAATTCGCAGCATTCATGAATTTAACATTTTACATGTCAATTATTCACTAGCTTCCTGGAAAGTCCATATTATAGTCAAAGGTCATTTTTCTGAGCCATGATTTTGAGTAGCAAAATGCAAGCTGGTAGGTGGGCCCAGCCAGCCCCCCCAGAATCTGCTTCTCAACCCAATTCCACTGTCTCCTACTTATCAGGCATGCACAGTAACTCCACTGGCATTATATTATATATATAAAAGCCTCTGGGCTCTTTGTGGAAAATGGCCCAAGAGCCAACTCTAGATGGTGATGGAAGAGAAGAGAATATGAGCAGGTTGAGTCCAGTCATTATTCTAGCAAGAAAATGAGAGCTTGGTGTGGGTTCAAGTGGAATGTTTAATTCTACTGTGGCTTGGTTCTGTGATGTCAACCAGTTTGCCATTTCCTCTGCAGAAATAGGGAAAAGTAATTTGTGAAATTGTTTCAGTGAGTTTTTCAGCCAATAAATAAGTTCTTCTTTAAGCCGGAGTTAAAACCTTAGTGAATGATGACAAGGTGGTAAACTTAAGGAAGTTAGATACGCAGAGGAATATGTGCGTTAATCTTAGTGAGTTTATTTAAATAAACTTAAGTGGTAGAATGTATCTTCATAGTGGAATGAATTGCTTTCATCTTACATTTATAGAACCATTAAGGGTTTGTGGGTGGTCACTTGTATTTTTCCAGTTACGTTTTAACACAATGGTTGAAAAGCTTCTATTTGGCAGTGAAGTGCTCTCCTGTTCACTCTGACACATTAAACAGATGGAAGCAGAGGTGGGAGCAGGGAACAGTGCCAGCAGCTGTGTGGGACCTCTTGCTTTCCCCAGTCTGAGAGGTCCATTTTAGTCTGAGTCATATTTGTGTTCCCAGTGTCTAGCATATATCCAGGCATGAATTAAGTGTTTGGTGAGTATTGGTGAGGGGATGGGTGGATGGATGGATGAATGACGGATGGATGGATGATTAATGGATGGATGGATAAGTGAGTGATTGAGTGGATGTTGAGTAGATGCATAGATAGTTAAATGCCTGAGCGGATGGATGATTTGCTGGCTGGGCGAATTGATGGAGGATTGTTGAATAGGGACTGATGAATAGGTATATGACCTCACCTTCCATGTCTCCTGTCCACTGTAATCTGCCCCGCTCCCAATGCCACAAATGTCAGGTGGCATGGACCATGACAAGACATTAGTTGACTTCTTGTAGAGATGCATCCCCATTGTAAAAAGTAGTCTGAACACCAAGTATCCTTTTCCTCACCCCATGATCCAAATGTTCAGCTGCCATCAAGGTGACATCCTACAGACTCACCCCTCTGTGTTCCTGCCCATGCTCTTCTCTCCATTTACTGATCCTGATATGCTTAGTTCATCTTTCGAGACCCAGCCCTTCTGTGTCCTCCTCTCCGAGATGTCCCTGGCCTGTCCCCAGACCTCCAACGTCCCTCTATCAGTCCCCTGGTGACCAGAGGACAGATATCAGCAAGTGAGCTAAAAAGTTGCCCAAAAAAAAAAAGCAGCAGAGGAGACTCAGAAGTATCCAAACCAATGAGCCCTGCCCTGCCATGTCCCCTCCCCCAGCCCTTCTTGAAGTCCCTGCTTAGAGGATGGGACCAGCCAATGGTGAACAGAGGGAAAATGGTGCCTGAGTCATGTTCCCTACACTCCCTCCAATGACTCCACACCTCACCCTGTCCATTTCAGTAGTGGAGGAAGAGTATACTGATGAGGCCAGACTTGCCCGGGAAGTGGACCTGTGACAAATGTCTTTGGAATTTTTGTGACAGGAGCCATCCATTAGTTCTGAGTCCTTGGCCCCCCTTCTCCCTCTAACCAGCATCTCTGAGAGAGTGGGCAGGATTGGCAGCCTGAAGGTGCTGAGTCAGCACTTTTGCATCTCTGTTCCTTCCCTTTGTCACTGCAGTTCAGGTAGCTTCAGGCTGCAAAGAGCACTTCCCTGAACCCAGACAGAATGACTGTGGAGCTGCCTCCATGCTACACTCAGCAAGGACTTGGGAGTGATGGTCTGCCTCAGTTTCCCTGCCCTTAATGTTCCCCAGGTTCCCCACACCAGAGCCAGCCCTTACCTAAGCCACCTGATACAAGCCTGGATCTCATTTCCTCCCCTCATAGTTTTTGGCCCCCTCCCCTCCCACCCTGGAGGGAGTTGAATAATCAGTGCCTCTTCAAACAGCCAGCTGGTTCAGAGAGGGCAAGGGGCATGCCAAAGGTCACACAGTGAATGAGTGACAGAACGAGGAACAGAGCCCAGTTCTCCGGCCCCCACCCCCAAACCCCTCAGCCCCACAAAATCCTGCTCTCTTCTTCTGTTCTGTGCTACTATTTGATAAATTATCAGATAAACCTGAGTTCAAACCCCAGATCTGCCACAAAACTAGGTGGGCAATCTTGAACACATAACTTTAGCTCACCAAGACAAAATGTCCTCATCTGTAAATGAGAGTGACAATGGCATCCACACAGAGAGGAAGCAAGCCCGACTCACTTCCACATCCAGGTCTGCAAAAGGACCTTTTTGCACTTAGGACCTTCTGATTCCATGGAGTTGCCAGTCCCAGCCCTGGACTAGAAGCTGGAGGAGCCAGAGCTGGCTTCTGCCTTGCACAGCAGAGGCCCATGGACCCAGGCACCGCTCCTGCCTCGTCAGGGGACTTGGGGTCCCATCCGTGGAATGGGAATAATACCACGGCTGTCTCTGAAGCCTGCTCAGAAGACAACTAACTGGAGAGGCTAAGGAACTCCCTGCAGTGTCATTCTGTGGCATCAAGTGTGCTCATCCAAGCCGTGCTCAGCTCTGTGCTCACCTCTGTGCAGGGCAGGGGCCGTGGGCTCAGCTTCCTCTAGCCTGAGTTCCAGGCTCATGGGGACCCTTGCAGCAGCCTCCTCCCTGGTCTCCTGCCCCGAACCCTGCCTCTGCCCATTCTGTCCTCCATCTGCAACCAGAGGCCTTCCTAAAACACTCTGACCACACCCCTCTTTGCCCTTGGGGAAAAGGACAATCTCTCTTTTTTTTTTTCTTTTTCTCTTTTGAGGTGGTGTTTCACTGTGTCACCCAGGCTGGAGTACAGTGGCACAATCTCAGCTCACTGCAACCTCTGCCTCCTGGGTTCAAGTGATTCCCCTGCCTCAGCTTCCCGAGTAGCTGGGATTACAAGCACCTGCCACCACGCAAGGCTAATTTTTTGTATTTTTAGTAGAGACAGGTTTTCACCATGTTGACCAGGCTGATCTCAAACTCCTGACCTCAGGTGGTCCACCCACCTCAGCCTCCCAAAGTGCTGAGATTACAGGCATGAGCCACTGCACCTGTCCCAAATGACAGTCTCTTGATGTGACCTTGAAGACCCCTCACGCTATGGTCCCTGCAAGCCCCTCCAAACTTAGCCCCCAGCAGGCTTCTCTCCAGCCTCCTCCGCTCTTATGATTCCTGAAATGCATCAAGTCCTCAGCAGGGCCCCAAGTTTCTCCTATAATGGAATTTGCCAGACGGATTTATCATTGATGGGCAGCCCATTCCAGACCAGGACTCTTTAAGTCCTGACTTGCTCTTCTGGCTGAAAGCACCTACTCTGTTCCGACACTCTGCCACTCCTTGTAAATGTCTGTGGATCCCATGATTGGGCTGTGGGGGTTGGGTGGGTGATGGACAGAAGGATGGGCCAATGGGTGACTGGGAGCAGCTCCCCTGGGATGCACTCAGGCACACCGTGCACACCAAGCAACCAGTCACAGACTGCCCCTGGTCCAATTCAAACGGCTCCTGAGCTTCCTCTCTGCACTGGCCCTCCCCAGTATCCTAGGCAGATAGGGTGACAAGAGAGAGAGACACAGGCCCCACCCTCCTGGCGTCCTCAGTCCCTGTGGAACCAGAGCGCTGGAGAGTGCCAGTTCAGGAATTGCAAAGAGCATTCCAGGCTCACCACTTTAACCAGCTCTGTGCTCAGCTTCCCTCTCTGTAAGATGGAGGAAAGACACTCTCCACCTCTCAGGGCTGCTGTGAAGATTAAATGAGAGAAGCATGCATGAAAAGAGTTTAGAGCCTGATGGATGTACAGTAAGTGCTGTCAGTGAGAGCTATCTTATGTTTATCATTGTTCTTCCTCAGTAAAATCACCCAAGGGTCCCTACCTGCAATCTAGAACATCTCTAGGACATACCCAGAGATAGAACAGATACAGAACAGGAGGTCCTCGCACATCCCTGGATGATTTGCTTCTCCCCAAGCACCTGCCTGCTGTGGCCCATCTCTTCCTGAGACACACAGGCTCCCATCTCTGGAATCCTGGTATCTTATCGCAATGTTCAGCTGTTGATACACCTTCATCCTGAATAGCCCCAGGTCATGGCTGGCTCTGGCTATATATCAAGTGGCTCAGAAGAAGCAAAATATCATTTTGGGGAGAAGAACATTTTCCCTTCACAAGATTTAAGAAATCAGAACTCCCAGTGCACAGTGCCTGGTAGCCACAGAATAGCATATTGGCTAAGAGCACAGGGCTTCAGTTTTTCACTGACCCAGGTCTCTATCTGTGGGGCTGTGTGACCTTGGGAAAGTTACTTAACCTCTCTGAGGCTGTTTCCTTACCTGTTAACTGGGGGATCCCATTATAGACCATCATGAGGATTAAATGAGATAATATGGTGCATGACAAGTACCACGTATGGTGTAAGGCATACAATTCAGTAGGTGCTCAGGAGATGGTAATTACTCATGCTGGCATGGGGGGGAGGTGGTATCTCAGAGAAGAGCCTATTTTTTTGAGGTTTCCACTGGATCATGAGCACCTTTATAGAAACTGCTTGGGAAGAAAGTCCAGGAAGGAGGCAAAGCTTGTTTCATCTTCTATCCTTGCTGCAGCTGGTACAGGGGGACAGGGAGACAGGGGGTGGGAAGGGGGATTCTCATCATGTTATTTCTCTGCAGTCATATTTATCTTTTTGATAAAATAGGCCCTTGTTATGGAAATTGGAAGAATTTCTCTCATAATTTAAAGCAGCGCCTACCTCTGCCGGTTGTGGTGACTGGGAGATTAATTTCCTAGCCGTCCAAGCAGGCGGATGCCTGCACCAACTGGCTCCATCTTGCAGGCATGGGTGATGCCATCTCCTGCCCAGCTGGTAATGAGCCTGGTGCTGCTAGACAAGGGCAAGGCTCTCATCTGCTGCTGACGCAGGTGAAGGGAGAGGCATCTTCAAGGTGACCCCATGGGGTTGGTCCCAGAGGCAGGTTCTGTGTGCTGTGCAGGGCAGGCAGGCGCACACACACACACACACACACACACACACAAACGCACGCACATCCAACTCTAGGTTTGCAATCTAAGCACCTGCAACCCTGCCATGGCCAGGGGTCATGGGGGATCATGGGGTGACCAGTGTGTCCCAACCCACATCTGGGGTCAGAAGACATTCCAGAGCCCCATCGGGGACAAGATTCTTGGAGCCAGTCCACTATTCTACAGCAGTGTGAACCCCTCACACTACCCTCCCTAAGGAGGGCTAGTGTCCCTAACACTCCCAAGTCCTGCCCTGGGCTCTGAAGGGGAGAGGATGCATGACAGCAATCAGAGTGGCCATTGGCTCAGGAGTGGTAGCAGGGAGAACCGGGATCATGCTAGATGAGTGGTAGCCAAAAGCTCCATTTCATAACCAGCTCTAGCCAGTTGTAGTCACAGCATGGAGTGCTGTGTTGAGAAGGATGCCGAGTCTGCCTTCTGAACCGAACTGGAAAGAGAACCATGGTCAATTAGTAATGTCTGCCATTGGCATAGACTTAGAAAGTGGTGGCAGGTATGCTATAGATTCACCAGACAAGGACTAGATTTCTCCTAAGTTGAGGTCAAACAAGCCAAATTAAACTGACTCCATTTGCCTACAAGAAAAAGATGGAGGAGAGCCTCACCTTGCCACCTTTTCTCTGTGAGTCTTGAAGAAAAATTACAAGCTTTAGTTTACAGTAGCCAAGGGAATAAAAATTAGAGGTTGGCACTTCATCCAAAACTCAAGCTATCACAATCAGTCAAAAAATAGAGAAGAAACTGAATTCTAGACTAATGAAGAGACAGACACAGAGCCAACTAAGTTCTCTGCAGTTCACTCAGTCACCCAACAAATATTTAATGAGCACCTATTATGTGCCCAGCACCTGGCTAGGCGCTGCAGATTCATGCAATAAAAGAGTCAGGACAAGGCCAGGGGCAGTGGCTCACACCTGTAATCCCAGCACTTTGGGAGGCCAAGGCAGGTGGATCACCTGAGGTCAGGAGTTTGAGACCAGCCTGGCCAGCATGGTGAAGCCCTGTCTCTGCTAAAAATACAAAATTAGCTGGGCATGGTGGTACATGCCTATAATCCCAGCTACTTGGGAGGCTGAGGCGGGAGAATTGCTTGAACCCGGGAGTCAGATGTTGCGGTGAGCTGAGATCGCGCCATTGCACTCCAGCCTAGGCAGCAAAAGCAAAACTGTCTCAAAAAAAAAAAAAGTCAGGACAGATGGGGTATCTGCCTTCAAAGATCTAACAATCAAATGAGGTGGACAGGGAATCCAAAGACATCACAATTTAATAAACAAGTAAACAAATAAATAAGCAGGATGTTTAGGGATTGTGATGACTGCTGTTCAAAGAAAACACATGGCATGATATATAGTGGGGTGGAGGTCAATCAGGAGCAACCTGTCTGAGGAGCTGACTTTTAAGGAAAGCTCTAAAGGATGAGAAAGAGGCAGCTGTGCACCATGTACTTTGCGGGACTACCATGAATAATACTCATGAATATTCATGTACAAATTTTTGTGTGGACTTATGTTTTCATTTTTCTCGGGTATATGCCTAGGAGTGCAAGTGCTGGATCATGGGATAATTATGTTTAACCATTTGAGAACTGCCAGTCTGTGTTCACAAAGCAGCTGTACCATTTTACATTCCCACCAGCAGTTTATAAGGGTTTCCATTTCTCCACATCCTCACCAACACTTGGCATTATCTGTCTTTTTGATTATAGCCATCCTACTGGGTGTGAAATGGTATCTCATTGTGGCTTTGATTTGCATTTCTCTGATGGTTAATGATGTTGAGCAACTTTTCATGTGCTTACTGGCCAATTGTATCTTCTTTGGAGAAATGTCTGTTCAGATCTTTTGACAATTTTTTAATTGGGTTGTCTTTTTATTATTGAGTTGTAATAGCTCTTTACATATTCTAGGTAAAAGTCCCTTATGAGATAAGTGATACACAAATATCTTCTCCCATTCTACCGACTGTCTCTTCACTTTCTTGAAGGTGTCCTTTGCTGCACTAGTTTTTAATTTTGATGTTTATCTATTTTTCTTTTGCTTCTTGTGCTTCTGGTGTCGTATCTAAGAATCATTTGCCAAATCCAAAATCATGACAACTTACCCCTATGTTTTTATCTAAGAGTTTTATAGTTTTAGGTCATACATTTAGGTCTTTAATCCATTTTCAGTTAATTTTTGTATATTATGTAGGGAATTCATCTTCATTCTTTTGAATGTAAGCATTCAGTTGTCCTAACACCATTTGTTGAAAAGCCTATTCTTTCTTCCATTTAATTGTCTTGGCACCCTTGCTGAAAATCCACTGACCATAAATATGAGGGTCTGTTTCTCAACTCTCAATTCTAGTCTATTTATTTATATGTCTATCTCCACGCTAGTACCACACTATCTTGATCATAGTAGCTCTGTAGTAAGTTTAGAAATCAGGAAATGCCTCCCCTCCAACTTTGTTCTTCTTTTGAGGTTATTTTAGCTATGTTTGGTCCCTTGAATTTTCACGTGAATTTTAAGATCAGCTTAAGATCATTTCGGTTTCTGCAAGGAAGGCTGGGACTTTGATCAGCATTGTGTTGAATCTTCAGATGAATTTGGGGAGTATTGTCATCTTAATATTTAGTCTTCTGAAACATGAACATGGGATGTCTTTCTATTTATCTGGGTCTTTAATTTCTTTTGAAAATGTTTTGGAGTTTTCAGAATATAAGTTTTGTACTTTTTTTTTTTTTTTCTTGAGACAGAGTCTCGCTCTGTCACCCAGGCTGAAGTGCAGTGGCGTGATCTCGGCTCACTGCAAACTCCGTTTCCCGGGCTCAAACGATTCCCCTGCCGCAGCCTCCTGAGTAGCTGGAATTACAGGTGCCTGGCACCACGCCTGGCTAATTTTCTTTGTATTTTTAGTAGAGACGGATTTTACCATTTTGGCTAGGCTGGTTTCAAACTCCTGACCTCAGGTGATCCACCTGCCTCAGCCTCCCAAAGTGCTAGGATTACAGGTGTGCGCCACTGTGCCCAGCCTAAGTTTTGTACTTCTTTAGTTAAATTTACTTCTATTTCATTCTTAATTTCATTTTAGGTTTGGTCATTGCTACCATATAAATATACTATTGATTTTTATCTATCAGTCTTGTATCTTGCAACCTTGCTGAATTTATTAGTTCTAATAGTTTTTTAATGAATTCCTTAGGATTTTTTATATACAAGATTATGTCATCTGCAAATGTAGTTTTACTTCTTCCTTTACAATGTGGATGCCTTTTATTTCATTTTCTTGCCTAAATTGCCCTGGCTAGAATATCCGATATAATGTTGAATAGAAGTGGCAAAAGTGGACATTCTTGTCTAGATCCTGATCATAGGGAGAAGGTTTTAGTATTTCACCATGAAGCACCATGTTATCTGTGAGTCTTTCATAAATGCCCTTTATCAGGTTGAGGAAGTTCCCTTCTATTTTTAGTTTGTTGAGTGATTTTATCAAGAAGGAGAATTCAATTTTGTCATATTTTTCTGTATCTGTTTTGATCATGTGGTTTTTGTCCTAAAGTCTATTGATATGGTATATTACATTAATTGATTTTTTGGATGTTAAACCAATCTTTCATTCCTGGGATAAATCGTATGTAGTCCTGGTGTATAATCCTTTTTATGTATTACTGGATCCAATTTGCTAGTATTTTGTTGGGGATTTTTGCACCTATATTCCTAGGAGATATTGTTCTGTCATTTTCTTTTCTCGTAATGTCTTTGTCTAGTTTTGGTATCAGGGTAATGCTGGCCTTATAGAATGAGTTGATAAGTGTTCCCTCCTATGTTTTAGAAAAGTTTATGGAAATTGGTATTATTTCCTTTTTAGCTTTTTCTGTTGTGATAAAATATATATAACATAAAATTTATCACTTTAACCATTTTTAAGTATACAGTTTGCTGGTATTAAGTACATTCACATTGCTATGCAGCCATCAACACTATCCATCTCCAGAACTCTTCCCATCATCCCAAACTGAAATCCTATATGCATTAAAGTTATTATTTCTTCTGTAAATTTTTGGTAGAATTCTCCAATGAAGCCATCTGGTCCTGGGATTTTCTTTCTGGAAAAAGAAGCTGAGAACTTTCTCGTGTTAATAATTCAATCTCTTTGCTTGTGATAGGCCTCGCCAGAGTTTCTGTTTCTTTTTAAGTCTTTTTCCTTACTTTTGTGTATTTCTTGGAATTTGCACATTTTATCCAAGTTATCCAATTTGTTGGCATACAGTTGTCCATAGTATTCCCTGAAAATTCTTATTTCTGTAAGGTCTGTAGTAACACCTGTAACTGGGACCACAGGTGTGTGCCACCACACCTGGCTAACTTTTTGTATTTTTAGTAGAGATGGAGTGTCACCATGTTGGCCACGCTGGACTTGAACTCCTGGCCTCAAGTGATCCACTCACCTCGGCCTCCCAAAGTGCTGGGATTATAGGTGTGAGCCACCGCAGCCGGCCAAATTTGATAATCTTTTTAAAGAACCAACTTCTGGGCCGGGCGTGGTGGCTCACACCTATGGTCCCAGTTACTCAGGAGGCTGAGGCAGGAGAATCACTTGAACCTGGGAGGCAGAGGTTGCAGCTGCACTCCAGCCTGGGAGACAATGCGAGACTCTGTCTCGAAAAAAACAAACAAAAAAACAACAACAACAACAAAAACACACTTCTGGTTTTATTGGCTTTCTCTATTGTTTTTCTATTCTTTGTTTCACTAATTTCCACTCTAATCTTTATTATTTCCTTCTCTCTGCCCACTTCAGATTTTAGTTTGCTCTTCTCTTCCCAGTATCTTAAGGTAGAAGGTTAGGTTGTTGATTTGAGATCTTTTTTCATTTTTAATGTAGACATTTACATACATAAATTTCCCTCTAAACACTGCATTAGCTGCATCCTGCAAGTTTTTTGTTTTGTTTTTGTTTTTGTTTTGAGATGGAGTTTTGCTCTTGTTGCCCAGGCTGGAGTGCAGTGGCACGATCTTTGCTCACTGCAACCTCCGCCTCCCAGGTTCAAGTGATTCTCCTGCCTCAGGCTCCCAAGTAGCTGGGATTACAAGCACCCACCACCACGCCCGGGTAAATTTTTTTGTATTTTTAGTAGAGACGGAATTTCACCATCTTGGTCAGGCGGGTCTCAAACTCCTGACCTCAAGTGATCCACCCACCTCACCCTCCCAAAGTGCTGGGATTACAGGCATGAGCCACTGCGCCCAGCCTGCATCTCACAAGTTTTAGTGTGATGTCATTTTAACTTATCACCAAAGTGAGGCAGACAAATCCAATTTGTCAGTACGGAGTGATTTATTTGGGGAACTTAAGGATGGAAGTGTAGTCTTGGAGAGCAGCAAAACAGGTAGATCTCCACACTGTTGCTCCCCAGACCCAGGGCTTATATATCACAGGGAAAGGGTATACATGCTCTATGCAAGACAATTAAAGGCAGCCCTCCAGAACAGGCAAGAATGCTACATGCGTCATAACCTATAATTTGTGCAATAACATCAAGGCTGACATGTTCTTACGCTAAAGACAGTAAATAAAGTGAGAATCAGGAGGTTTTCACAGGACCAGGGCTAATCAGAAGTCAACATGGCAGATTAGCATCTGTATTAGTCCATTCTCACATTGCTATGAAGAAATACCTAAGGCCGGATAATTTATAAAGAAAAGAGGTTTAATTGACTCACGGTTCCAGATGGCTGGAGAGGCCTCAAGAAACAGACAGTCATGGCAGAAGGCACCTCTTCACGGGGCAGTAGGAGAGAGAATGAGTACAAGCAGGGGAAATGCCAGACACTTATAAAACCATCAGATCTCATGAGACTCACTCATCACGAGAACAGCATGGGAGAAACTGCCCCCAAGATTCAATTACCTCCACCTGGTCCTGCCCTTAACACGTGGGGATTATAGGGATTACAATTAAAGGTGAGATTTGGATGGGGACACAGAGCCAAACTATATCAGCACCCAAGATGGAGTCACTTTTGTCTCCACACCCCACATTCTCACATCGGAGGGTGAGGAAGCATGCATGTCCAACCAAAGCCTTAGGGCGCTCCCTCACTCCAGTGTGTGCCTCTCCAGGGGAGCATCTTACAGTGAACTTCAGCAAAGGCTTGGCTCTCAAGAGTGAGATGACACACTGGCCCAGACACTAGAGCCTCCATCTCACTCCCTCCTGATGAAGGCTAGTAGGCTGCAAGAGCCACCAGCATGGGCCACACCTGCCCCAAGGGCATGTTTCTAGCCCCAGCTAAGGTCCCGAGTTTGTGCTTTACCACCTGTTCCTGTCCTAGGCTGAGTGTGATTGAGGCTTTTGGGGTCAGTGCTAGAAAGGTATGGGAAGGAGAAGCGATCACAGCTGAGTGTCAAGCCTCTGATTGGTAGATGGCCAGGCCCTCACCTGGGAAAAAAGCCCTCCTACAGCTACTCAGGCAGGTGGCCACCCACGCTCTCCTTGATTACCACCCAAGACAGAGGCCTCACTCTCCTGAGGCATCGCAAGGCCTCCCTGCCATTTCCCCATCTGGTCTCAAGACTGGAGCTACTCACTCAATACATGCATTAGGAAACTTTGGAGTGCCCAGCCACATTGTTGAGTTTGAGGACACAGAGAGTGATCAAACACAAGCCCTGGAAACCAGACATGATCATATGTAACAAATGCAAAGCTGGGGCTTGAACATGCGCTCTGGGAGAACGTGCAAGGGGACCCCTCTCAGAACAGAGCCTACGAAAGATCTGACCTTCCTGGTGCTTGCCCGTGACCCTGTGGTTCATTGAATGTCTGAAGCTGTCTCCCTACTGCTGTTCAGAGATCCGGCTGGCAGCCTCAGGAAGGGTTTGCACTGAGAGCAGGAGAGGCACTGAGGTCAAGAGAGCAAGCACTGGACTTTGAAGCCAGATCTGGGTTCTAGCTTAGCTCGGCCGTGGAGTAACTGAGCAACCATGGGCCAGTCACTTACCAGCGCTGAGTCTCAGTCCACCCATCTGTGAAAGGAGAAAGTTGCATCCTGAGTTGCAGGGCTGAGTTGGAGGGAATTCAGTGACACTCCAAGACACTCACTAATGAGGAGCTGACTGTCCAAGTGAGGCAGTGGGTGCCCATGGCTGCCCCTAGCTGACTCTGACCCCTCCCCAGGACCCCAGCTCCCAAGGCCCCAGCATCTTTTCCGGTGAGAGGACTAAGTCACCCATCCCCAGGAGCTTCTTTCCGTAGGACTCTCAAGGATCCAGCTGTTAGTCCTGGAGGAGGTTCCTGCACTCTCCCCTTGCCCCCACCACACCACATCCTCCCTGGAAGTCCCCTCCACCCTTCTGTGCCTTTGTCCCTCCTAGAATGCCTCTCCCTGCCTTCCCTGAGCTAACTCATCCTCACCCTCCAAGATCACCTTGGCCTTACCTCTTCTGGGAAACCTTCTCTCATCTGATCCAACCCCCTGACGCATCTGGGTCAATTTCAGCCCACAGCCCCAGGCCTGCCTGAAGCCGGCAGAATGGTTACTCATACTCTGTCCCCCTGTGCATCCCCCACTGCTTCCTAAGACATTGGTAAAATCATGTTGACCTTTCAACTTGTCTAGCTCTAAGAGTCTTGGATTCAAGCCTCAGCTCTACCACTAATTTGCTGGGTGACCTTGGGCAAGTCCACTGCCCTCTCTGAGCTTCCCGTTTCCTATCTGTGAGGTAGTTCAGCTTGTGGGCAGAGGCTTCAGAGGAGAGGAGGGACAGTCAGCCCTCACTACCAGAGGCTCCTGCAGGCAGCGGAGTGAGGTGCTGCTCTCCTTCTCCCTCCCAGGAGCAGCCAGGATAGAGTCCGTGGGCCTGAGCCCAGACCCTCCTCCATTTATTTAGGGAGCAACAGCTCACAGGGCAGCAGGGGCAGAGAAGGAAGGGGTGTGGCAGGCCTGGGCTCCAGCTCAGTGTCCTCTCTCTCTGTCCACAGTAGCACGATACAACCGCACCAGCTACTTCTACCCCACATTCTCAGAGAGCTCGGAGCACAGCCATCTGCTCGTGTCCCCCGTGCTGGTGGCGAGTGCCGTCATAGGTGTGGTCATCATCCTCTCCTGCATCACCATCATTGTGGGCAGCATCCGCAGGGACAGGCAGGCCCGGCTTCAGCGGCACCGCCACCGCCACCACCGCCACCACCACCACCACCATCACCACCGCCGGCGTCGACACCGAGAGTACGAGCACGGCTACGGTGAGCTGCCGCCCACCCTGGGGCCCTGGGACCTCATCTGACTGCGATTGCAACACAGGAGGCATCAAGGAGTTGGCAACTCTGCCCTGGGTGGAGCAGGGTGGTCGGGAAAGCATCCTAGAAGTCTTGGGTGGTCAGGAAGAGCTCACAGGCACCCACCATAATGTTCTCGGTGACATGAGAGGCCCGGGTGACTGCTAAGAGAGAAACTCAGAGTGAGGCTGAAGGTCAGAGGGAGAGTGTGTCACTCCTCCCCTGCCACTGTTGGTCCAGGCTGCACCAAGGGCTGGTCCATCTGGTGTCTCGATGGATGGATGGATGGATGGATGGATGGATGGATGGATGGATGGATGGATGGTTGGGTGGAGAGATGGGTGGATGAATGAAGAGAGGAATGGATGGGTGAGAAGGGAGAAGGACTCGTAGGAAAATGGATGGGTGAGGAGTGAGGTGATGGATAGATGGAGGTTGAGTGGAAGAGTCAGTGGATGGGTGGAGAGATGGATGGGTGGAGAGTATGAATGGATAAATGGGTAGATGAAAGGATGGATGAATGAGAAAATGGAGGGATGGATAGATGGGTGGATTGAGTGTTATGCCTGAGTGGAGAGATGGAAGGGAGGGTTGAGTGGAGGAATGGAAAGATAAATAGGTGGGCAGTGGGATGGGTTGATGGGGGTGAATATAAGAATAAGTGAATGGGTGAATTTACGGAATGAATGATGAGTAAATAAAACTATCCCTGGTGAGAGTCAGCAGAGTGCAAATAGAACTGATCTGAGGGTCTCCCAGTTGTTGGGATCACCCTTAAACAGAGTTGGTGGCTAATTCTTGGGTGACCAGTCCCAAATCTGTGCATGTGGCCAGAATGCCTGAACTTTTTACAGAATGCAGCCACCTGACTGTGTCCCTCCTGGAAGGGGCCAGCTGTCTAAGGCAGCAGGAAAAAATTCAATTGCATTCCATTCTCAGACGATTTTCAATGGCAGGAAAAAGCCAGACTCTTCCTTCCCAAATCACCATCCACAGGCCTTCAGGGGCCTCTGCCTAGGTCCAAGGCCACCACCAGATAGGGAAAAGAAAAGCAGGACCTTGGAGGTGCTTAACAGCAGTAGGCATCCTTCACACTGCAGGGTGAAGTGATGCCAACCTCCTAGGAGCCAGAGCCATGGCCAGACCTGAGGCGTTTCACCCTCCAAGGCAGGAAAAGCTTGGGGAAAAGAAAGATAGGAAACATTTTTAAAATAGACTGAATTGGATCCGATCAGCCCTGGCCTTTGGGGCCCCTCCTCCCCCTCCCAGACACACCCTGATTAGCCAGGTTTGGGGTATTTCCTGTCCTTTTTCAGAGTTAACTGGTTAAGGAGGGGACTGATGGGTAGCTGGAGCTGGTGAACAGGTGCCTGGTAGTAACGGCCAGTGAGTAAGGAGTGCTTGCTGGGTGCCTGGCGCTGTCTGTGCACATAATCTCACTGCAAAATCCTCACCATGGTCCTAGTGAGATGACAAAAGTCCTACCTTTTATCATCATTCCAATTGACAGATCGAAAAGTTGAGGCTGGAGTGATTAAGTAACCAGGTGGGATCGCCCAGCCAGCAAGTGGTGGATCCCAGACTTGAGCCCAGGCAGCCTGACCTGGCACCCACAGGCTGCCTGCTGCACAGCACTGCCTGGGAAGGGAGCTGGAGGTGTCGGGGAGACGCCCCTGGGAGCCGCCCCATGGGCTCAAGGCAGTGTCCGGCAGACACGTACATGGCCACAGTGGGTGTCACTCAGACCTGGATGTCGCTCCCCTGGGAAAGCTGTTAGGAGAACCAGAAGAGCAGGAGGCTGGACCTTGTGTAAGACACAGAGGGACATCCCGGGATAAGTCGGACAAGTGGCCACAGTTGAGGAAAGACACAGCAGGCTAGTGGACTGTTCTCACTGTCCAACAATGAGGATCAAAGAGAAAGTTCAGCATGAATAAAACAGATGTGGAAAGCTCAGCCCACCCAGTCTCCGCAAGTCTCCCCAGAAGCCAGGGACTCCCCAAGGAGACAAGCCAGAAGCACTCCCAGGGCAGGACGGGCCTGTCCCACCCCCGCATCACCAACCTGAGCCTGGAGAGTCCAGGGCTCCTGCCCAGAGCATGCCCATCCCCTGCAAGAGAAACCCAGGACCCCAAGCCCTGGAGGATGCCGGGTAGACCCAGGATGGTCAGTCTGCCGCCTGCCCCTCGCACAGCCTGGCCCTTGCCCAGCTCCTCCCACTCTTTTCCAATCCCCTGTCCATGCTCCTTCCAGCCTCTGCCCTTTGCCTGGGCTCTTCCCTCTGCCCTGACTGCCATTCCCTGGGCTTCTCGAACTAAAAAAAGCCTTCCAGGCCCCGCTCAAAGGCTGCCTCCTTATGGGAGCTTGTCTGGCCTCTCCTCGCACCTACCAGGCAGAGCTGGATGGGTGTCCCCCTCCTCTGTACCTCCTCGGCATTGCACCCATGCCTCCCGCAGTGTCTCGGTCATGGGGTGATTGTGCTGCATCCATGAGAGCAGGGCCCACAGGTGACTCGTCCCCACACAGGCTCGGGCCTGGAGGAAGTGCTCCATGGGCAAGGTAGGAGCCACTGTATTTTATCCTCAAGGCAAAATATGTAGTTGCCCCCTTTAAAGACTAGGAAAGTAGTCAGGTGCGGTGGCTCATGCCTGTAATCCTAGCACTTTGGGAGGCTGAGGCAGACAGATCATCTGAAGTCAGGAGTTCAAGACCAGCCTGGCCAACATGGCAAAACCTTGTCTCTACTAAAAATACAAAAATTAGCTGGGCATGGTGGCACATGCCTCTCATCCCAGCTACTCAGGAGGCTGAGGTACAAGAATCGCTTGAACCTGGGAGGCATAGGTTACAGTGAGCCGTGATCATGCCACTGCACTCCAGCCTGGGTGGCAGAACGAGACTCTGTCTCAAAAAATAAAAAATAAATAAAGAATAGGAAACTGGGCTGGGTGCCATGGCTCACACCTGTAATTTCAACACTTTGGGAGGCCAAGGTGGGAGGATCGCTTCAGACCAGGAGTTTGAGACCAGCCTGGGCAACACAGCAAGACCCCATCTCTACAAAAAAAATGTAAAAATTATCCAGGTGTGGTGGCACATGTCTGTAGTCCCAGCTATTCAGGAGGCTGAGTCGGGAGGGTCCCTTGAGCCCAGGTCAAGGCTTCAGTGAGCTATGATCTCACCACTGCATGCCAGCCCGGGTGACAGCAGAGAGAGACCCTGTCTCTAAAAAAATAAGAAAAAAATTAAGACTGGGAAACTGAGGCACAAAGAAGCAACTTGTTCAATGACTATCTTGGAGTGCACGCTAGGGGCCCACAGTAGTTCCCAAGCTGAGAGGGCTGAGGGGTTGGCCTTGGCGCAGAGGAAAGAGATGGGCCTAGGGGCAGGCCAGCCCCTCTGTAGCCTGTGGTGGCCTCGGGACTGGTGCCAATGAATGAGGCCTCGGCTCTGTCCCTGGGGTGGGTGGGATGACTGAGGTCACAGCTCTGCCAAGCGGGGTCAGGCCTTGGCTTCCCCACTGCAGCCTGTGGTGGTGGTGACCCCTGTGGGGTTCCGGCCTCCCTGCCCCACTTCTGCTCTCGGCTCCAGCTTTGACACCTCCTGGGGCCTCAGCAGGGAGCCCAGAGGTGCTGTTGCCCCATACCTTCCCCCGGCCTTCTGGAGGATGCGCAGGGGCTGCCGGGAGCCTTGGAAGGGTGCCAGGGAAGAGGGAAACGCACTGTGAGCAGCTGTGGGAGAACATAAAAGCAGCACCGCCAGGCGCGGTGCCTCACACCTGTAATCCCAGCACTTTGGGAGGCCAAGGTGGGAGGATAGCTTGAGCTCAGGGGTTTCAGGCTGCAGTGAGCTACGATCACACCACTGCACTCCAGCCTGAGCAACAGAGCAAGACCCTGTCTCTAAAAAAATAAATAAATAATAAATAATAAAAGAGGGAGGGGCAGTGCACCAGCGAACCCCAACCTTTGGCACTGGGCCCCTTCCACCTGTCAGACACACTCACAGCCCCCCAGCTCTGGTGACTCAAGCCCTCCGGCCTCTCTCCCACCCCTCTGGCTGCGGATTCCTCTCCTCTGTCCCTTTATAGGTCAAGGTCCCTCAGATCCCACGCCTTGGTCCTGGTCCTCTCTCTACACCCACTCCCTGCTCCATCTCATACACCATCCGTCATCCTCCCTTACCTAGCTCCAGCCCGCAGGTCAGCTCCAGAACTGCATGCCCAGAGGTCCCCTGGACATCACCCTCTGAAGCCCCACAGGCACCTCAGGCTCCAGGTGTCCACAGAGGCCTGATTTCCTACTTCCTATGCGCGTCCTCAGGAAAGCTGCCAAAACTCTCTTTGCCTCAGGCGAGTCGTCTATAAAACTGGTACAAGAGGATCCACCTCAAACAGTTATTGTGAGGACTAAATTAGCACAGCACCTGGCCAATGGGTAAATACATGCTCAATAAATGTGAGCTATTTTCATCATCTCTTTCTCCAAGAAAACCTGCTCCCAGGCCACTGCACTAATGTCAGCTGTCCCTGCCTGCCAGCCACCAGCTTGGCACCTCCAAGGCATTCTCCACAAGGCAACCAAAGTGACAGGACTGTGACCACTTCCCAATGGCTCCCCATCGCCCTCAGGACAGAGTTGGCCCTCTGCCTGCCCACAGAGCCTTTCTGTAGTCTAGCCAGACACAGAGAGGAGCCACAAATCTTTGAGAATGAGATGGGGGTGGGGGAGGAAGAAGAAAGAGGGAGGGAAAGAGGGAGGGAGAGAGGGAGGGAGGGAGGAAGGAAGGAAGGAAGGGAGGGAGGGGAAATAGAGAAGAAAGAGAGAAAGAAATAAAGAAGAAAGAGAAGAGAAGAAAGAAGAGAGAGAGAAAAAAGGAGAGAAAGAAAAAGGAAAAAGAAAGGAAAGAGAGAAAGAGAAAGAAAGAAAGAGAGAAGGAAAGAAAAGAAAATTCTGTAATTCTGTTCCATCTTGAGCTTTAAGAGAGATCTGGTGGCTGACTCTGTCTCCTGTCACTTCTGCAGGTTTAGAGCAAGTGACTTCACTCTCGGTCTCTTCATCTGGTGGAAGGGGTAACCACTGCTCTCCTCCCACAGTGGGGTGTGAGGTAGATGAGATCATAGAGATTGAGCACAGCAGGTGCTCATGAGTGCCAGTTCCTCTTCCTCCCTCTCCCAGAGCCTGTCAAGGGGCAGTGAACTTGGAGTGATGTTAAATAATGAACCAAGGTGTGGGGGTAAACAGGAGGTTTCAGCTTATGTGAAGTGGGAAGCACGGCTTCCGGAGTCCTGGACTATTTGGGTCAGTGCTGACAGGGAAGTCAGGAGAGAAGGGAAAAGAAGGGATTTGGGAAGTTCAAATGGGAGTGGAGGGTGCGGGTTTCTTTCCAGCTGTCTCTCAGGAGCTCTGCCCAGCTGGATGTCTCAGGTTTGGGGTCTGAGCACCTTGGGGCAGCCTCAGTTTTCCCAAGATGCTCCCCTCTGGGAAGTCCAAGAAAAAGCAGCCCAAGAAGAAAGGGTAGATAGCAGTTTGCTCCAGCTCTAACAGCCCTCAGCGCTGCCCACCCAGTCACTCCTCTCAGGTCCAGGAAGCAGCCCTGACTTTCCCCAGGGATCCCTGTGTGACAGGCACACCTGCTGCCCTGCAGGTGGAACCCTCCCTGAACCCAAAAACCCTTCCCTGGCAATGCTGGCTGGTGGGGCGAAGGGGTACATGGCACCCGAGCCCAGCAGCCCTGGTTCAACTTCCAGTCTCACCTTGTTGCTGTGTGCTGTTGTCTTTTCTTAGTTTCTTCCCTAAGTTCTTCCAAAAATTCTGTCTCTCAGCTGGTGCCCTGAACAGGAGAAACAAATGGCATTTCAGCTCCTTTTTTACAGCATATGTTATTGACTTCATTTCTCCTAGTAGAAAAGTAATGTGTGTTCATTATAGAAAACCTTAAAAATATAGACAATATAAGAAAAGAAATATAAAGAAATAAATAGGCCAGGCGCGGTGGCTCACGCCTGTAATCCCAGCACTTTGGGAGGCCGAGGCGGGCAGATCACGAGGTCAGGAGATTGAGGCCATCCTGGCTAACACGGTGAAACCCGGTCTCTACTAAAAATACAAAAAATGAGCCGGGCATGGTGGCGGGTGCCTGTAGTCCCAGCTACTCGGGAGGCTGAGGCAGGAGAATGGAGTGGACCCCGGAGGCGGAGCTTGCAGTGAGCTGAGATCGCGCCACTGCACTCCAGCCTGGGCGACAGTGAGAGACTCCGTCTCAAAAAAAAAGAAAAGAAAAGAAAAGAAAAAAAGAAAAGAAAAAGAAATAAGGGTCATGATCCTCTGTCATCTGGACAGGGCCACCATCAACGTGTTTGGAATATTTTGTTCTGAGAGCTTTCTCGGTGTCGGTATATAACCCTGGAATTGGAATTGTACCTGCAGATAGAGTTTCATATCCAGATTCTTCCACTCACTATTATATGAAGAGTGGGAAAAAGAGTTTAGGGGAGTGGGAAGAGCAGTCTTTGGGGTTATACAGAGTGCATAAATTACAACTCCATGCTTCACCACGTATGTGACCCTGAGTATCAGCTTCCTTGTCTGTAGAATGGGGATGGCAACTGCACCACTCAAAGCAGAGAAAGGTTATAGCTCCGCCCCTGATGCCAAGCCCCACCCCCAGAGGGGAGGAGGCACCTGGGAGCCCTGGACTGAGGAGACCTCGTTTCTCAGCCACCTTTGCAGCTCCCACTGTTCCCATCCAGGACGAGACATGTCAGAAACTGGGCTGTAGAGAGCTTAGCAAGGAGGAGCCAAGACACCCAGCTGCCCTCTGGCCCAACCACTCACTGTGTGTTGTCCTCCAGCAAGTCACCGGGCCTCCCAGAACCTCAGCTGTGGAATGAGAGGATTGTGCTCCAGCAGCATTTCCTAAACAGTGTTACTAGGTCTAAGAAAGGAAGATTCTGAGGTCGAATGCTGGACAGGCACAGTTAAATGTGTTTTTTAGCTGCAGGACTTTTCAGAGCCTTTGATGTACTGGTGCATGGTAAAAAATGCAGAGGAGAATGCAGTGTGGGGAGCTGCCAGACTCATCATAGAAGCCCCTTTTTTTCCCCAAGATACCTAAAGGGCAGTGAGTGTGGGAGGGCTGATCCCAGAGTTCTCTGAAGCCCTCATTCCTTGCTACTCTCCACCGCATTTTCCATGCCCAGCCCAACTCCACAGCTCAAAGCTCCCTGTTCACACCACACTCTTCTTTCTTATCTCCCTCCTTGGAAAGCTATTCAGTTCCCTCCTCCCAGCCTTCCCTTCTTCCCCTGGTTAAATCCTAGACAAGACTCAGCTGTAGCAGCCCCTCCTCCAGGAAGCCCTCCCTGACTTCCAGACTGGTCAGGCCTGCCTTTACTCCCACAGTCCCAGTAGGACCTCTACCAAAGCTCATGACACACTGCCTAGTGCCAGGTTATCCCCAAAGCAGGCTGCCACCACCTTGGGAGCTGGCCAGGACAGGGCCAGCTCTGCTTCCTCTCTGTATCCCCATGCCCAACACGACAATGGCACCCACATTCTGGAGCTGTCACTGATGGATGAAGGCAGCTGTGCTTGGTGAGGAGAGGAGTGGTCAGGTGGGGAACCAGAGCCTCCATGGCCCCAGGTAGACCTACAGACCCATGAGGACCATCCCTGGATCCTGGTCTGAGGCCCAGGCCGGTGGTCTGTTCCCTGCAGTGTCGGACGAGCACACATACAGCCGCTCAAGCCACAGGATGCGCTATGCCTGCAGCTCCTCAGAGGACTGGCCCCCACCCTTGGACATCAGCTCTGACGGGGACGTGGATGCCACAGTGCTCAGGGAGCTGTACCCAGATTCTCCACCAGGGTAAGGAGGCCTCGTGGGGAAGGGGGCATCAGAGGATGGGGCCCTGGACACAAAGACCCCCCAACTCCATCATGGGAAAGAGTGGCACCCCTCCATGTCGTATAAATGCAGAAAACATCTGCTCAGTGGGCATGGCCACCTCCTCCCCACTCCTGACCAAGTAGGTCCCACTGAGGCAGTGTGACTTAGCAGATGTCACCTGGAAGTGCTAGGAAAGGAAGAGACAAGCCCAGCTCCTCAGGCTGTTGAGTAGGCATGCCGGGAATGCCCTTGCAGTTTCAGGGGAGGTTCCGTGGCAGCTGTTCTGAATTCCCTGGGGATCTGCTCCTCCGGGTGTCTCCCTCAGGGTGGGAGGGAAGGCCAGAGGAGTATCCGGCTATTTCAGTGGCCGTGGGATCAACTTCCCCCTAGGGAAAAAAAACTGTATTGTGTTTCTATAAATAACACCAGGGACTGGAGGGTAAAGAGGGGACAAGCCCATATGCTGACATCTGATGGCCCCAGGTGCACTCGCTCTGGAAATTCTTTCTTGTATGATCATGAGCAAGTTACTTAATCCCGCTGTGCCTGCTTCTCCATTGTGGAAATGTCCATGTAATAATACCTGCCCCAGCCGGGCGTGGGGGCTCACGCCTGTAATCCCAGCACTTTGGGAGGCTGAGGTGGGGGGATCACGAGGTCAGGAGATCGAGACCATTATGGCTAACACGGTGAAACCCCATCTCTACTAAAAATACAAAAAATTCGCCGGGCGTGGTGGCGGGCGCCTGTAGTCCCAGCTACTTGGGAGGCTGAGGCAGGAGAATCGCTTGAACCCGGGAGGCGGAGGTTGTAGTGAGCTGAGATCGCACCACTGCACTCCAGCCTTGGCGACAGAGCGAGACTTCGTCTCAAAAAAATAATAATAAAATAATAATAATAATATCTGCCCCACAGGATACTCATGAAAATGACACAGAAGTGCCAGTAAAATGCTCAGCAAGGCACTGGCTCTTCCCACCAGTGGTGTCGTTACTATTTCGAGGCCACAGGTGATAACTATCATGCTGAGGAGGACAAGGGGAGGGGATCAGGGAGGATGGGCTGACACAGGAAATCAGCCTTTGTCAAGGGTGTGTGGTGCTTGGGTTGGGAGGAACTGGGACCTTCAGAGATACAGAGGAGGGTGTGACCAGCAGAGGGCACAGAAGAGCAAAGGCCCAGAGGCAGGCGAGCACGCGTGCGCCACGCTACAGAGGGCACAGTGGGGTTTGACCTCCTCTCCCCTTCCCCTGCCCTGGCTTTCCAGTCATACCCACCTGAGTTTGAGCCCATCCTGGATGCCGCCCAGGTTGATGCTCTCAGGCATGTCACTGTGGCTCTCAGGGGCTCCATTTCTTTGTTTATGAAATAAGGACAAATAACCCTGCTTCCTGGGAAGGAAGATACTGTGGGTATCTGAGGATGTGGCTCAGGGTTAGACCTGAGCCCTTGGTTCCTGAGGCCATAGCCTGAGGACACAGGCACCTCCCCCATCCCCAGCTGCCTCTGCCTGGTGCCCCTCATCTAAAGGACAGGAACAGGTGGGGCTGCTTCTGATGGAGGTGGAGGTGCACAGATGCCCTGGGGGTGCCTGGGAGCTGACTTCTCCCTGAGTCAGAGCAGAGGGTTGGGTTGGCCTCAGGCACGAGGGGACGCCCCAGCTGCAGGCCTCCATTGTGGTCAGGCACCCCCAAGGCTGGTTGGGTCCAGTGCCTGGACAGGGCTGGGTAGGCATGAGGCAGGGGTGGAGAGGGGTGGGGAAGGTGGGGGCACGACTATGAAGACAGGTGATTCCCCCTCCAAACACACACACACACATACATGCACACACGAACACACACACGCACACACCTTCCGAGACCTCCCAGGCAACAAGGGTCTGGCTTAGCCTGGGGTCTCTGTGGCCTCACCTGCAGCCACTGAGGCAGAGACTGGCCTTAGGGATCAAGACGGGTTCCTCTCAGAGAAGTGGGGGGTCATGGAGCCGGAAGGAGGGAGTTATGCCCTCAGCTCCTGAGGACCCCAGAGACAGTGGCAGTGGGAAGAGAAAGGACAGGTGGAGCTTGTGGCCAGGAGGGCCCTGTGCCTGTGATCATGCCCACAGGAGTGGCTGTGTCCAAACTGCCCTCAGGGCCCTCAAGCAGCCCCCTCCCCATGGGGAGCTCTTCTCTGGAGGGCTTTTGTTCCTCTCCTGCCAGCCCCCCTCAGGCAGATCACCCATCAGTACTCGAAGAGGGGAAGGGGTCAGGGCCTCCACCATTCCCTGCTAGGAGACCCCTCCAGCCCTGGATGAATGGCCCGTGTCCTCCTCCTTGCCCTTCCACCTTCACCCCTGCCCCAGGGGCTCGAGCAGGGGTGGTGCTGCCAGTCCTTTCGGGGCAATGGGTGCTCTTTTGCTCTGTATCTGTGGGTTCAGAGGGGCCCAGGGGACTCTTTCCTAAACTGAGAAGGGGAACTTTGGAGTGGCTGGAGACCAGAGTGTCTGGTAGCCTGAGGTTGGTCCTACCCAGCCTCTGCACACCCAGTGCGCTGCGGGGAGATGCTCCCTAGACAGTGGCCACTGCTGTTGCGAGGCACCGCAGACCCAGGCAGCTCAGTGTTCATGAGTTGAGCTCACACCGCATATGAGGGCTGAGTCAGGTCCCAAATCCAGGTCCCAGGGTTCTGAGTTCCCCTCTGGAGATGGAGGGAAGTAGCAGGGTTTCATTGGAGCCAGCGTGGACAAGGCCCACCCTGGTCCACAGCCAGGACAGCTTGTCACTGCAGATAGACCCCCAGGCCTTTGGGAGAGACCCAGCCCTAAGGCCTAGGTGGGGCACTGAGGGAGCCTCTTCTCTCGTAGCTACGAGGAGTGTGTGGGGCCAGGGGCCACTCAGCTGTACGTCCCCACGGACGCACCGCCACCCTACTCGCTGACTGATTCCTGCCCCACGCTGGATGGCACCTCCGACTCAGGCAGCGGCCACAGCCCTGGCCGACACCAGCAGGAGCAGAGGACCCCGGCCCAAGGTGGCCTCCACACGGTCTCCATGGACACCCTTCCCCCCTACGAGGCTGTGTGCGGGGCCGGCCCCCCATCAGGCCTGCTGCCACTGCCGGGCCCAGGCCCAGGGCCAAGGGGCTCCCAGGGCTCACCCACCCCAACCCGGGCCCCAGCCTCTGGCCCAGAGAGGATTGTGTGAGGGACCCAGCCAGCCGGGTCCTGCTGGTCCCTACAGGCTGAACCACATTCTTTAGGCACACAAAGGCGTGCACACACACACACACACACACACAGAGATGCACACGTGACTCATAAGACACACATAGACCAAACTTGTATACACACAGACATCTACACTGACATACCCCATGTACACACACAGATCTAGACGTGCTCCACATGTGTGTGAACATGCGCACATACAGGCCTACCACAAACACAAAACCCACCTGCAAAGGTTTCACGGAACGTGGAGCTCTCCTGGCCTCCCGTCCTTCCTCCCGGCCTGTTTGTTGTGCCTCTGTAGAGAGCGCTGCGGGGAGAGAGGCGAAGTAGGAAGTGGGACTTTCTCTTCCCTCTCCCGGGCCCGTTTGCCCCTACCCTCGCCTAGCAAGCTGCGCCCAAATTCTGTTCTGCCTCTGGAAACTGCTGGACCATCCGAGGTCAGCTGCCTGCCCTGACCCCTACCCCAGGGCCAGCTTGTCCTCCTGGGAGGCGGGACAGGCCCCAGTGAGGTTCTGTTGTGCGCTGTGCCTATCTCTCGATTCCAGGGCAGATGAGCCACAACATCACCACCCTGCCACTTACAAGGTGGGGGACCCGGGTCTGGGGTCTCAGGCGCAACCTGGAGGCCCTCACAGCCCACTAGGCCCCCTCCTGACCCCAGTACCCTCAGTCAGGTGGTGCTAGTAGAGCTATCTCTGACGCTGCAGGCCCCAGGTAGATAGGCAGGGCCCTCCGTGGGTGTGCAGCGGCGGTTCCCTCATCAGTCCAGCCACTGCCCAGGACTAAGGGTCTTCAAGGAAGATGAGGCCATTGCCCTTCTCCAGGTGGCTTCACCACAGTGCTGCCTGGGCACCTCTCTGAGGCAGAGAAGTGGCCCCTCCCTCAGTCCCTGCCTGGCCGACCACTGTGGCCTGCACGCGAATGGGTCAGAGCCAGACCCCGGAGCTGGTGCTGTCCTTCTAGGTGGCTGCTCATAGCTGGGGATGGTGAGTGGCTGTGTTCTGGCCTTGCCCATGTGGGTGTTTGCAGAGACAAAATGAAGGGGATATGCTCCCCATAAATACCACCTTGACACCACAAGAGGACAGAAGGCTACTCGGCCTTGCTGCCACAGAAGGGGATTTGTAGGGTCAGCCTGGCTGCAGAAAGGCTGGCTCAGATCTTGACCAAGAAACCCCAGGGATTTCCATCAAAGACCACGCAGATAACAGAGGTGATTCCTGAAGACCCAGCCTACCGAGGGTGGCAGCCAAGCATCTCTGAGCAGTGTCCCTGCTAGCATCGCCAGCGGCCATCACTCTGCCTCCCTCCCACCTCTTGTCCCTCGTCATTAAAAAACAGCACCCTATCCTGCTTCCCCACATTTCCGTTCCTCCAATGAAGGGCTAAGACTATTTAGTAATCTCTTTCTTAAGCAGAGGAGTGGCAAGGATGGCAATCTTGAATTTTATTTTCTGTAGAGATAGCATTTCTTCTGGTGCGGAGCTGAAAGGAATCCACCCAGAAGTTCTGTAGCATCCTGCGTGCAGCCTCCTGGAGCCCCAGACTCCATCTGGGGGAGGGACTTGTTTACAAGCAGTTCTGACCACCTTAGTGGCGTACTGTTTTCTAGGCAAAAAATATCTGTCTGTTGTACTGTATAGCCTTTAAAATGCACTCCAGGAATGAGACTCTTTTAAGAAACACATCCAGCTTCTGCAATTCCAGAGAGTGCTGGGGGAAAAAAAGGGATAAAAATTCCTACCTACTCATCAGTGTTTGAAAGATGGAGCTGAATAGCTTTTCTTGTTCCTGGACTAGGCAATGAATAAGCAACAATGTATCTTTTCTGTGTTCAAAATAAATACATCATATCAATAAAATGTAGCAAGAAGTAACACTTTCAGAGAGTGCATAAGGGTTCCTTTTTTTCTTTTCTTTTTTTCTTCAGACAGGGTCTCACTCAGTCGCCTACGCTGGAGTGCAATGGTATGAACATAGCTCACTGTAGCCTTGAACTCAGGCTCAAGTGATCCTCCCACCTCAGCCTCCTAAGCAGCTGGGACTACAGGCATGCACCACCATACCCAGCTAATTTTTTATTTTGAAGTTTTGTAAACACAGGGTCTCACTATGTTGCCCAGGCTAGTTGAAACTCCTGGTCTCAAGCGATCCTCTCACCTCAGCCTCTCGAGTAGGGTTTATACCTTCTGAAACTTGTAAGAAAAGGAAACACTGAATAGCAACAAAATGAAAATACACCTCCGGCTAACAATCCCTACCCATTCATTACCTCTCAAGATTAGGCACCATTGAAGCCTTGTCATTTTCCTGTTGATGTGGATATTTGGATAGTCAGTGCCTTACAGGAGTTGCTTTTTTTTTTTTTAACCTCACTGAAACTTGGCATCATTTCTCTGAGACATGGCTGGTGTAACGTCATGAGGATGGGCCGTCAACTTCAGGACCTGACTCTAGGAACTTCAGAGACCACACGTTTTACTCTAACAGGAGTTGGCTTGTAGCACCCTGATGGTTTGTACCACCAGGAAAGAGAGGAAAGTGGCAATGAAACTGAAATGAGCTGTTGTCTCACCCTCTGCAGGAATTCCCCTCTTCCTTTCCATGCCCTCCACAACACCATGGCTTGGGCTATTGATCTCTTAGCGGACAGAGCCTGGGCCCCTTCCTCTGTCACATTTCCCTCCCACCAGAACTCCAATAGAGCCCACTAACATAGTCCTAGATGCCCCCAAGTGCCTTGAAAGTGGGGTGCAATCCAAAATTCGAATAGTCCATTAATATAGTCCTAGACCCCCAAGTGCCTTGAAAGTGGGGTGCCATCCTGAAGGAGGGTGCAGCGGGGGGAAAGACCACAAGATAGGCTCATCCTTCTGGTTCTCCAGCCCATGTCCCTGCTGGACAGGCCAAGGCTGGCTCTGCTGCGCCTATCACCCCCACCCTGAGCCCACACTGCCACCTGCCGGCTCGCTGCTGCCACTGCTCAAAGTGAACAAGTCAGGCCCTGAAGAATGAGGAAGCCCCTCCTCTCACCTTGAAACACAATACCCACCAACACTCATAATTGCAGACAAAACCCGTCATTTTAATCCTGGGCTTTTCTTCCACCCTTGAGATGTTCTATGAGGTTTAACCCATTCAAGTATTCCATTTATGGGGCTCACCCCCGCCCCGCCAGCATCTCTCTCTGGACAAAGCCTGACACTTATGTCCCCCTCTCTGTATGCAAAATAATCACCCCTCTGTTCTGAACATCACTAGGCATGGCTCTGGTGCCACCTCCGTGCTCTGGGGCTCCACCTCCTGGGAATGAATGCAGAAACTTCCACAGTGATGGTGTCCAGCCATGTGCTGCCCCCAACCGAAACCACCCCACACCGACACCCAGCTCCCACCACAAAGACTTAGGATCCCACAGGCCTTTGGGACTGTCACGCTCTTGGCTTTTCCTGCTCCTCCATCCACGACATGCCCTATGTTGTGGTGTGTCACATATGGCACCACATTCAAGGTCCTTTGCACATTCCTAAGGAGATGCCGCCTGTCTGTGCCAGGGGCCGAGGAGAACACCCCAGGTACCTGGGCTCATCAGAGGCCCAAGGAGATGGAAGGTGAAGCTGCATCACAGGACGATGGAGACAGGGGCCCCAGGGCCAGACCCTGGGATGAGGATGTGGGTGCGAGAGTTTGGTTAGGGAAGTGTTCCCAGGAGTACCAGATGGAGTGAGGCAGGAAACAAGGCAAGGAAGCCAGTGAGGGGGTCGCCAAGCAGGTCACCACTGCAGGCCACTGAGCGCAGTCCCACTGGTGACTCTGAGACACAGAGTAGAACGCACCTCAAAGTGACGCCCGCCCTCAGGTGGGGGAGATGGGTTGTTTGTACCCTGATGCTCAGCAGACATTTTTGGAGGCTGCCCTTTGGAGAATGTTCATTCCTGCCCCTTGTGGAGGCCAAATGGGCTCCTCTGGCCAGAAAAAGTCTTCAGGGGAGTCACCGTGCTGGCGATGATGCCATCGTGATAGTCCACAAGAGCCATCATTGGGTCCCCGTGTATGGGCGTGGCGAGGTCCCAGGTCTCTGCAAAGGGCTCCAGCAGCTGCTGCCACACACAAGCAACAGGCATCGCCCAGAAGAGGGCGGAAGGAGGGTTGATACAGAGTAAGGCTGTTCACAGCCACCACGAGGAACATCCATTGTCACACTGGCCAAGCCCACATGCACATACACACACTGGGGCCCCTCCCACCAAGTTCCTAGAGATACCCCTGGCACACGCTCACATGTAGCATCCCTCAGCTCCACCTCCTGTGGTTTCGTGGACATTTGCTCAGACAGCTTTGGTGCACACACACTAGTGCCCTTCTCACTTAGAGCTTGTGCACATACACACTTGGTGTTGCACACTCCAGTGCCACTGACACTCCCACTCAGCTGTTCCTATCCATGCCCACCTGCATGTCCAGGCTCTTGGCATGAGCGGTGGAGACACAGTAAGCTTCATCATCTGAGGAAGTGAATCTTCTGTCCTGGTCTCTGCTTTGCTTCACCCCACATTGCATGTCCTCGGGGCCAGAGGAACTCTCTGGAGCCCAGGACTGGTTGCCTAGATCAGGCCGGGTATCTCTGGGCTTGGGGGCTGGGCAGATCTTTACCCCCAGGGTGGCAGTCCAGTTGTGCCAGCCCAACATGTCTCCAAGAAATCCAAGGTTGCAGGTCCTCATGCCCTGCCGTCCCCACCTCAGCCATGCCACCACTGACCATCTCACCAGCATGACTCCTGGGGGCCTGGGGCTGCCTGTCTCTCTTCCACTGCCAGTGGCTGCCTGGTCCACAGCCCACCCCAAGGCTGGCACCATCTGAACTGTGTGGTGGAGTAGAAAGGCATCCCTTGAAAAGGACCCTCCACTCCCTGCCACTCTGAGCCTCATTATCCAACTGCAAGAGTCAGAAACCCAACTTGAATCTTCATGAGCAAGGAAGAATACTTACTGAATTGTCCAAGTCAGGCATGGCTGGATCCAGAAAGTCTGGGAATATGGGCAGGTATGTCATCTCTCTCTGGATTCTGCTGTCCACCACAGTGCCTTCATTCTCCCATCAGAACAAAAGTATGGAAGCCCCAAGTCTACTTTGGTTGGTTCATAATCCAAAACAAAGAGATCCTCTCTCTCCCAGAGAGCAAATACCAAGTCTCAGAGAAAACTGGCCCAGACATGTCCTTATCCCTGACTCTCTGAATGGCTGTGGCTGGGATTAGGGTCTCTGTTGTTTGTTTGTTGTTTGTTTTTGAGTCAAAGTCTCACCCTGTCGCCCACACTGGAGTGCAGTGGTACGATCTCGGCTCACTGCAACCTCCGTCTCCCAGGTTCAAGCGATTACCCTGCCTCAGCCTCCTGAGTAGCTGGGATTACGGGCATCCTGAGTAGCTGGGATTACGGGCACATGTCACTGCGCCCAGCTAAATTTTTGTATTTTTAGTAGAGACGGGGTCTCACCATGTTGGCCAGGCTGGTCTTGAACTCATGACCTCAGGTGATCTGCCTGCCTTGGCCACCCAAAGTGCTGGGATTACAGGCGTGAGCCACCGCACCCAGCCGGGATTACGGTCTCTGGCTGACTGAGCCTGGGTCATGCCAAAGCAGCCCTTGCACATCTCCCATGCCTCCATCTCCCATGCCTCCATCTCCCCTCCCTGCCTGCCACTCTGTGGAGGGTGGAGGAGAAGGAGCCACATTCATCTCTCCTGGAATGGCTTCTGCAAAGAAAAGAGGGGAGGAGGCTGGGAGGACTGGAGACACACAGACGAGCAGCCTCTGCCATGTTCCCTTGACAGGGACAGGCCCTACCCCTCAGATCTCAGTCTGAGCGATGACCCCAAGTCACAGATAGACAATGAGCTGGGCAGTGAGTCAGGGCAGGTGCTGGGGCAGGGTCAGGCGGAGAGTGGTTGCTAAGCAGGGCCCATGGCAAAGAAAGGAGGAAAGAGCAACAGCCTCCAGCCAGGCCTGAGGGCTCCAGGCTCACTGGACACCATCTTGAATCTGTGCCAGCTCTTTCCCATGGTTGCCATAGCAGGGAGGGGGCTTGGATCAGAGAGGCCCAGCTCCACTGCCCACTGGAAGGGGCCCCAGCCAGCTGCAGGGAGCCAGCTGAGCTCCACACTGAGGGCAGTCTGTGACTTGTGGACTTACAAGACTCTTCCAAGGAATACACTCACCCACAGTGTATGGTTACACAGTTTTGTTCCTGAAGAGGAACATAAATTTGGGCAAAAGGCCAAGGTATGAATCTATGCAACTGGGCCTGAGACTCCACTCCAGGCACTGACTTCTCCCTAGGACAATCTCACCATGGGCTCCTGCCTCTTCTCCTCCTTACAGCCCTTCCCTTCCTGGGCTGTCCCCAAGGGCCTGAGTTATGCCTCCCAGACTAGGGGCCTGGAATTGTGGCCCAAGCTGACTCCTGTCCAGGTGGTGGGCCCAGCACAGAGCCCAGGAGGGTTTATGGGGTAATCAGCAGGAACTCCCAGCTCAATTATGAGAGAAACAGTGCTTCCTGCCAGTCACACAGACTTGATGACAGTAAGTGCTGAGTTCCAGACCTGGGACCCTCTGCCCAGCCAGCATCCCCATCCAGCTTCTCCTCCTCACCCTCTGCAGAATGGGCACATGACTCAGGCTCAGCCAGCCAGAGACCCTGTGGCCTCTGAGCTCCTAAGCTCTGCAAGGAACCTGGGAGCTGCTGTGAGTGAAGGCTGAGTATGGGGACCCAGAGGTCTGGCTTCTCTGCTTCTGTCATCAGCTCACCATGTGAACTTGAACCAGGCCTCAGGACCCCCATGCCCCATCAGCTCACCTAGGCCAAAGCAGCCCCTGCAGATCTCCCATGCCTCCACCTCCCCTCCCTGCCTGCACTGTTCCCAAAGTCAGTCACACGGACGGGCAGAGAGAGCAGGTTCTCACGAAATCAGTCACTCCCCCAAGGACCCAGAAAATGTGAACAATGCAATTAACACCAAATCCAACTGTTGAAGGAGGCTGCAGAGAGCCAACAGGGAGAAGCAAGGCTGACTCCAGCATGAGAGGGCAGGGAAGGGGTGATTTTAGGCACCATGCCCAGCGTTCTCACCCTCACTGTCTCAGCCACCCTGGGAAAGATGAGAGTGGCTGGCAGTTCACAGGCATGACAGGTTCCCCATGAGGGGAACGGAGGACTAAGATGTCCAGAATGAATGTAGTTAGTAAGCAACCAAAAGCAATAGAAGAATCACAGTGGTGGGGCAGGGGGGTGGGGGCCTTGGAATGTACCAATTTGTGGAATTTAACAAGAAAAAAACAAAGGCCATTCTAGGCCTCTCCCTAGGGAAAAAAACTGCCTGGGGTCGAAGAATGAGAGAAAAAGAGAGAACCTTGGCCTGGTGACTATACTCTTCAACACAACTCAGGGAGGCCAGGTGTGGTGGCTCACACCTATAACCCCAGCACTTTGGGAGGCAGAGGTGGGAGGCTAGCTTGAGCTCAGGAGTTGGAAACCAGCCTGGGCAACATAGTGAGACCTTATCACTACCAAAAAAAAAAAAAAAAAAAAAAAACTGTTTTAATTAGCCAGATGCTATGGGGTGTGCCTGTAGTCCCAGCTACAGGGGAGGGTGGGACAGGAGGATTGTTTGAGCCCAGGAGGTCAAGGCTGCAGTGAGCTGATTGTGCCACTGTACTCCAGCCTGGGCAACAGAGTGAGATCATATCTCAAAAAACAAAAAACAAAAACAAACAAACAGAAAACTACACTGCTGGCTTTTAAGATGGAGGAAGAGGCCCTGAGCCAAGGAATGTAGGTGGCCTCTAGGAACTGGAAAAAGCAAGGAAATGAATTCTCCCCAAAGGAACAAGCCCAGTGAGACTGATTTTGGACCTCGGTCTGACCTTTAAAAGTATAAAATAGGCCAGGCAAGGTGGCTCACACCTGTAAGCCCAGCACTTTGAGAGGCCGAGGCAGGCGGATTGCCTGAGGTCAGGAGTTCGAGACCAGCCTGGGCAACATGGTGAAACCCTGTTTCTACTAAAAATACAAAAATTAGCTGGGCGTGATGGTGGGCACCTGTAATCCCAGCTACTTGGGAGTCTGAGACAGGAGAATCACTTGAACCCAGGAGGTGGAGGTAGCAGTGAGCCGAGACCGCACTGTTGTACTTCAGCCTGGGCAAGAAGAGTGAAACTCCATCTCAAAAAAAACCAAAAAAAAGTATAAGTTAATAAATACTTCTTCTTTTAAACCACTAAACCCGTAGAAATTCACTGCAGCATCAATAGGAAACGAATACACTTGGGTTCCAATCCCAGCTCTTGCTCTCCCTGCCTCAATCTCTTGGTTCATAAGATGAGAGGAAGGCAGATTTGGACAAGTGATGGGCAAAGGCCTCTCTAACCCTCTTTGACCCCAGGCTGTGATCATGCCAACTCTTAGCATTCTCTCACATGAACCTGCCCTGGGCCTTACCTGTGTCTTCATTTCAGAGGGAGGTAGACAGGGAAGCCAAGGGGTGGCCACGTGTGACCCTGGACCTAACATTTCTGATGTTCAGGATCAGATGAGCCCATGTGTGTGAATGAGTAGCACCCACAGTGCTGTGGGTAGTGACTATCTGGAGCCAGTAGTGTGGGTGGTAAAGGAATTTACCAAGACAGTTGTGGATACAGAAAGGCAGATTTATTAGAGAAGGTAGGAAAGAGAGAAAATATGTTGCAAGGTTGCAATGGGCAGCACAGCAGAGACAGGGCTGTCTGCACAGAGGCAGAGGCTGGAGGGAAGTTTTATAGGATCATGCTGGAGGGGGCTACATATAGAAAGGGGTTGTGCTGCTGAACTATCACGGTGCTACTCCAGGGGGATCTATTTTCGAGTAGAACTCCAACTGGGATGCAGTTTCTCAATCAAAGGGATATGAACTGCCCTGGCCACTGAATTCAGAGAACATTGTAGGGGGCAGGGGAGTTGGGAGCAGGGAGCAGAGATCCCAGCTGTGACGAGCCCAGGTCTGAGGCAGCTCCAAGACCAAGCACCCAGGTGGCTGTCCTTCCTGGTGACTGGAGAGGCAGGAGCCCAGCAGAGTCTCATAGAAAGCAAATGACAATCAAGAACCAGGTCCTCAGCCAGATGCGGTGGCTCATGCCTGTAATCTCAGCACTTTGGGAGGCCAAGGTGGGCAGATCACCTCAGGTCAGGAGTTTGAGATCAGCCTGGCCAACATGGTGAAATCCCATCTCTACTAAAAAAAAAAAAAAAAAAAAAAAAAAAATTAGCCAGGCATAGTGGCACATGCATGTAGTCCCAACTACTTGGGAGGCTGAGGCAGGAGAATCGCTTGAACCCAGAAGGTGGAGGTTGCAGTGGGCCAAGATCACGTCACTGCACTCCAGCCTGGGCAACAAAACGAGACTCTGTTTCAATAAAATAAAATAAAATAAAATAATAAAATAAAAAGAAACCTCTAAATTGATTGAGATCTGCCTCCGACACTTTTCAGTTTACAAAAACATACCTAAGAATTGGCCACCCAGGGGCAGGAAGCTGGGGTTTCTATCCAGTAACTCTCACCCCGCTGGCCCTTGGTTGGTTGAGGGTCGCCACCTTCCTGGCGCTTCCAGCCTGTCCCGCACACTAGCAGAGTATGCCTCTGCAGCCAGGAGCACTCAGGCATGAGGCATTACAGGGGATATCTGGATGGGATGGTAGTGTGGAAAGATGCAGATGCTGATGTGCCTGGTCTTCATTTTTTGTGGGGCAGGGGGACAAAGAAAGGACAAATCCTGACCTAGGCCCTGCTCCACTGGGAGGGGCCCGGTCACCCTCCGATCTCAGCCTTTCAGAGTGACAAGCAGTGGCAGGGCCTGGCTGCACATAGCTTTATCTCTTGCTAGCACAACTTCCTCCTTTGCTTCCAGATTGGGCTTTGGAGCAGGAGAGGCAGGACCCATCCATTCCTCCGAGTGCCCAGCCTGAGCCTGGCCTGGGACAGGACTCTCTCCTCCATATCCAGCCCCCCCGAAGCCACCATGATCAGGTCCCAATCCCCAGGCCCAGGCGAAGCTGCTCTGGGTGAGACCCTCCTGGGCAACATCATCAGCTACTACCAGGAGATGGCAGGGGAGGGCCGGCTCGATGTCTGCAGGCAAGCAGCCCTCACCCACAGGGCCAGGTGGCTCCTGGGCAGGAGGGCCCCTCCATGGCTCTGTCTGCCAGAGGAAGTGGCCCTTGCTCTGGGTGGCTGCCGTTGTGGGGATCCCAGCCCTGTCCCAAAAGTCAGCCCTGAGCTGGTGCATGCACTAGAGTTCCTGGAGCTGATCTCTGTCAACCTGCTTCTGTTTCCCTGGAGGAAGGAAATGAGGTCCCTAAAGGTAGGCACTGCCACACGTCTGAGCAAGGGGGGTTCAGCCAGGGGTTGGGGCTCTGCCTCTGGGAGAAACAGCATGCCCATCATATCCATTGACTTCAGTCCCATTTCAGTTTAAGAAATTGAGGGCTAAAGAGACAGATGCAACTTATCCATGGTCAACAGCTAGCAAGTGGTACCACTGCTCCTAACCACGAGACCAGCGGTCCCCAACCTTTTTGGCACCAGAGGCCAGTTTCATAGAAGACAATTTTACACAGACAGGGTGGAGGGATGGGGGCGGGGGTTGGTTTCAGGATGAAACTCTTCCACCTCAGACCATCAGGCATTAGATTTTCATAAGGAGCATGCAACCTAGATCCCTCTCATGCACAGTTCACAATAGGGTTGGTTCCACTTCTTTGAGAATCTAATGCCACTGCTGATCGTGACAGGAGGCGGAGCTCAAGTGATAATGGTTGTTTGCCCGCCACTCGCCTCCTGCTCTGCGGCCAGGTTCCTAACAGACCATAGACCAGTACTGGTCCAAGGCCTGGGGATTGGGGACTCCTGCACTGGACTATTACTGCCTCTCCGAGGAAAGATGAACCAAGGTGCTCATAATAAACAACGGGAGGAGTTGGGCTTTAGAGAGCTACCAGAGAGGTTTTGTTTTTTTGTTGTTTTTCATTTTGTTTTGTTCTTGAGACAGAGTCTTGCTCTGTCGCCCAGGCTGGAGTACAGTGGCGCAATCTTGGCTCACTGCAACTTCTGCCTCTCAGGATCAAGCGATTCTCCTGCCTCAGCCCCCTGAGTAGCTGGGATTACAGGTGTCCACCAACACACCTGGCTAATTTTTGTATTTTTAGTAGAGACGGGGTTTCACCATGTTGGCCATGCTGGTCTCAAACTCCTGACCTGAAGTGATCTGCCTGCCTCGCCCTCCCAAAGTGCTGGGTTTACAGATGTGAGCAATCACACTCGGCCCCTACCAGAGTTTTAATTTCTTCCTGCTCCAGGCCCTGACTGCTAGGCTGGGAGCTGGGATACCTAGAGCCTTACCCCAGCTCAGTCACTCTCTTTTTGCGTTTTTTTGTTTTTTTGAGATGGAGTCTCGCTCTGTGGCCCAGGCTGGAGAGCAGTGGTGCAATCTGTGCTCACTGCAACCTCCACCTCCTGGGTTCGAGCAATTCTCCTGCCTCAGCCTCCCAAACAGCTGGGATTACAGGCGCCTGCCACCATGCCCGGCTAATTTTTTTGTATTTTTAGTAGAGAGGGGTTTCACCATGTTGGCCAGGCTGGTCTCGAACTCCTGACCTCAGGTGATCCGCCCTCCTTGGCCTCCCAAAGTGCTGGGATTACAGGCGTGAGCCACCACACCCAGCCACTTTCTCAGTGTCTTTGGACAGATCCTGCTTTGTCTTTGAGCCTCAGTGTACCCCTGATCATGGGCCAGGCTTTCCTTTGGCCAAATGCCCTCATCCACGTGCTTCTCAGAAGCCCCTGGTGTCCCTCGGCACCAGCCCTTGGTCCTGCCTGGCCTGGCCCCTCTCAGCCACTCTGCTGAGGCCTGTCCCACTCCTAACAAGCTCCCTTGTCTGTTCTAGATGTACACTGGGAGCTTTACCTACTGGGTGCGATCTGTGCTTTCCAGACACAAACTGGATGCCATCCTGGGCAGGCTGGGCTACACAGCCACCTTGGAGTCTGAGTTCTCACTGGTCCAGGCCATCAGCAAAGAGAATGTCAAGCAGATGGTGTTCGAGATCTTCCTGGTGAGGGTCTCATGTGAAGCCGTTCTCAGAACCGCGGGCACATGGATGCTTGAGCCGGGCACAGAGAAACTCGCTAGGACCCACAGCAGGCACAGCTCAGAGAAAAGGCTGGTGAAGCCCTGCAGCTGCCTCAAGGGGGTTCAGCCAGGCCCAGGTTCTGGGGGACCACAGCAAGGTCCCTTAGAAGGGGTGGGGTCCGAGAGGGCCCTGGCAGAGGGCACTGCTGGCCAGAGATCTCTGCCCATGGCTCTGAGCCCATCTGAGGTCTCAACAGCTCCCAACAGCCTCCCCAGTGGCTCTCCAGTCCTCTAGGGCCCCCAGTGCCATGGCAGCACATGCCTGGACAGTGAGGAGGACCTGCCTTGCTTCAGTGACCCTGTCTTACACTGGATGCCCTGGTTTCCCAAGGACATTTTCCTGAGAAGCCTGAAGGGAAACCAACTCCCAGGCCCAGCCCTGGCCCCTGGCCCTTCATCGGGTGAGGTGGTCACCGCCTCAGGGTGCAGCAGGGGGCAGCCCCTGGTCTCGGATGCAGTTCCTGAGAGCAGAGAAGTCACCATTCTTAGCCAGCTCTGCCCGACACCAGGTCCCCAATCTCCAGGGCAGCCCTTAGACCGGAAGCCAGAAGCATAGCTGGAGCTGGCCAGCCGCAGAATAGACACCGCACCTCCCAGCACCTCTTCCGAGAGGAATGAGCTCTGTGAGTGCTCCCTCACCTTCTTGGCCCCCCAACTCCTGCAGGCCATCCTAGAGGCATCCCACGCCCTGAGGTGGAGGAAGATGGACAACTAGGGCCTCTTGTGGGGCCAGAGCCAACTGGTGATGATGGCAGCCCAGAAAGTGGAGTCACTCCATTCTGGAGGTCTACCCAGGCTCCCCTGCATGGATGAGAGCACCCCAGCACCCACTATACCCCCCAGTGGGGGCTGGTGGCACCAGTACCCACCCAAAGACACCATCCCAGCAATAGCTGAGGGAGTGATCTCTCGCTAATACAGGGCAGGCACCCTGAATAAGCAAATAGCTCTCACTGTGATGTCCACCAGGAGGTGACTGCTGGGAGAGGTGCTAGACCTGGGATCACAGCACAGGAGGAGAAGCAGGGCACGGGGGAAGAGTGGCCAAACCTATGGCTTGCTTGTGAGGCATAGGAGCCAATCTGCTAACCCCAAAAGGTCTCAAATTCCAGCCCTGCCATCGATGGCTTGTGTGACCTTGGGCAACTCACTCCACCTCTATGAGCCTCGTTTTCCTCATCTGTAAAGTGACTATGGTCAGACCTCCTTCCCAGGAGGCTGGGAAGAGTTAGTGAGGTGAGGTGTGCTCAGTGCCCATCAGAGACCGACCCAGAGAAGGGCCCCTCCCTTTAGGTTTTCTGTCCCCTTCATGTCCCAGTTCAGTTGTGTGACCCTGGGTAAGTCATCCTGCAGCTCTGAGTAGCCGCTTCCCTCAGCAGCCTTCAGACCCACTTCACCTATCACAGTGCAAATAAAGAGGGCATAGATGTGTAGACAATTGGATGTGTAGTACACCCTTAATCCATCTAGGATCCGCTACTGGCCTCCCTTTTCTTTCGGCTAATTTGTTGGGAGCTCAGGGTCAACTCTCATGCCTGCTCTCCATCCAGGAGCGGGGGCACCCCCTCTACCTGCCATCTCCTTCCCCTTTATGTACACATATACATGCACATGTGCACACAAATAGGTACATTCAGGTATGGCACATGCACATACACACACCCTTAGTCATTCCTCATTGGGATCCCAACAGAGGGCATCCTCCTCCAACCAGGGGCTTCTCTATGTGGTGGCAGGTGTCACTAACCCAGGGACAGCCTCTAGGCTTCCCATCTGTGAAATGGGAAAAATTAAATAGGCGAAGGTCCCTTCAGGGTGCAAAGCAGGTGTTTAATAATTGTTGGTACCTGCCTTTGCTCTCCCTGAAACTGAGCATATAACCACACCACTTTCAGTCCTTAAGACCAAGGGGGGGCCTCAGGCTGGAAGGATTTTAAAAGCTTTGGCTCCACCTGCATCCAAGTCAGACAGCAGTCCTAAAACAGCCCCTACACAGGCTTTCTGAGACATAAATCAGGAAGCAGTATGCACTGGGCAGCACAGGGCACGCTGGTTATCACCCACTCATCCATCCAACCATCCATCCCTCCCTGCCTCCCACCCTCCCTCCTTCCCTTGATCCTTCCTTCCTTCCCTCCATCCAACCATCCATCCATCCCTGCCTCCCATCTCCCTCCCGCCCTGGATCCTTCCTTCCTTCTTTCCTTCCTTCCCTCCATCCAACCGTCCATCCATCCCTGCCTCCCACCTCCCTCCTGCCCTTGATCCTTCCTTCCTTCTTTCCTTCCTTCCCTCCATCCATCCATCCATCCTTCCATCCATCCATCCCCACCTCCCACCTTCCTTTCTTCCTTCCTTCTATCCATCCAGCCATTCATCCATCCAACCATCCATCCATCCATCCATCCATCCACCCATCCATCCATCCACCCATCCTAATCACTTAGCACAGCATCTGGCAGCCCACAGCCAAGCTGGAGAGCTGTCAGGGTGTGGAGCATTATCGGGAAAGTGAGGGAGCCACACCCCAGCCACAAGCCTCCATCAGGAACATCAAAAACAAGTGAGGCCAGGTGCGGTGGCTCATACCTATAATCCCAGCACTTTGGGAGGCCAAGACGGGAGGATCACTTGAGCCCAGGAGTTTGAGACCAGCCTGGACAACATAGTAAGACCTTGTCTCTATTAAAAAAAAAAATTAGGAGGTGGAGCCAAGATGGCCGAATAGGAACAGCTCCAGTCTACAGCTCCCAGCATGAGCGATGCAGAAGACGGGTGATTTCTGCATTTCCAACTGAGGTACCGGGTTCATCTCACTGGGGAGTGTCGGAAAGCGGGTGCAGGACAGTGGGTGCAGCGCACCGAGCATGAGCCAAAGCAGGGTGAGGCATCGCCTCACCCAGGAAGCGCGAGGGGTCAGGGAATTCCCTTTCCTAGTCAAAGAAAGGGGTGACAGACGGCACCTGGAAAATTGGGTCACTCCCACCCTAATACTGCGCTTTTCCAATGGTCTTAGCAAATGGCACACCAGGAGATTATATTCCACGCATGGCTCAGAGGGTCCTACGCCCACGAAGCCTCGCTCATTGCTAGCACAGCAGTCTGAGATCAAACTGCAAGGTGGCAGCAAGGCTGGGGGAGGGGCGCCCGCCATTGCCAAGGCTTGAGTAGGTAAACAAAGCAGCCAGGAAGTTCGAACTGGGTGAAGCCCACTGCAGCTCAAGGAGGCCTGCCTGCCTCTGTAGACTCCACCTCTGGGGACAGGGCACAGCCAAACAAAAGGCAGCAAAATCCTCTGCAGACTTAAATGTCCCTGTCTGACAGCTTTGAAGAGAGTAGTGGTTCTCCCAGCACGCAGCTGGAGATCTGAGAATGGACAGACTGCCTCCTCAAGTGGGTCCCTGACCCCTGAGTAGCCTAACTGGGAGGCACCCCCAAGTAGGGGCAGACTGACACCTCACACAGCCGGGTACTCCTCTGAGACAAAACTTCCAGAGGAACGATCAGGCAGCAACATTTGCTGTTCACCAAAATCTGCTGTTCTGCAGCCTCTGCTGCTGATACCCAGGCAAACAGGGTCTGGAGTGGACCTCTGGCAAACTCCAACAGACCTGCAGCTGAGGGTCCTGACTGTTAGAAGGAAAACTAACAAACAGAAAGGACATCCACACCAAAACCCCATCTGTACGTCACCATCATCAAAGACCAAAGGTAGATACAACTACAAAGATGGGGAAAAAACAGAGCAGAAAAACTGGAAACTCTAAAAATCAGAGTGCCTCTCCTCCTCCAAAGGAACACAGCTCCTCACCAGCAACAGAACAAAGCTGGACGGAGAATGACTTTGACGAGTTGAGAGGAGAAGGCTTCAGATGATCAAACTACTCCAAGCTAAAGGAGGAAGTCCAAACCCATGGCAAAGAAGTTAAAAACCTTGAAAAAAAATTAGACGAATGGCTAACTAGAATAACCAATGCAGAGAAGTCCTTAAAGGACCTGATGGAGCTGAAAACCAAGGCACGAGAACTACGTGACGAATGCACAAGCCTCAGTAGCCGATTCGATCAACTGGAAGAAAGGGTATCAGTGATGGAAGATCAAATGAATGAAATGAAGTGAGAAGAGAAGTTTAGAGAAAAAATAATAAAAAGAACACAGCCTCCAAGAAATATGGGACTATGTGAAAAGACCAAATCTACATCTGATTGGTGTACCTGAAAGTGATGGGGAGAATGGAACCAAGTTGGAAAACACTCTGCAGGATATTACCCAGGAGAACTTCCCCAACCTAGCAAGGCAGGCCAACATTCATATTCAGGAAATACAGAGAATGCCACAAAGATACTCCTTGAGAAGAGCAACTCCAAGACACATAATTGTCAGATTCACCAAAGTTGAAATGAAGGAAAAAATGTTAAGGGCAGACAGAGAGAAAGGTCGGGTTACCCACAAAGGGAAGCCCATCAGACTAACAGCTGATCTCTCGGCAGAAACTCTACAAGCCAGAAGAGAGTGGGGGCCGATATTCAACATTCTTAAAGAAAAGAATTTTCAACCCAGAATTTCATATCCAGCCAAACTAAGCTTCATAAGTGAAGGAGAAATAAAATACTTTACAGACAAGCAAATGCTGAGAGATTTTCTCACCACCAGGCCTGCCCTAAAAGAGCTCCTGAACGAAGCACTAAACATGGAAAGGAACAACTGGTACCAGCCACTGCAAAAACATGCCAAACTGTAAAGACCATTGAGGCTAGGAAGAAACTGCATCAACTAATGAGCAAAATAACCAGCTAACATCATAATGACAGGATCAAATTCACACATAACAATAATGTAAATGGGCTAAATGCTCCAATTAAAAGACACAGACTGGCAAATTGGATAAAGAGTCAAGACCCATCAGTGTGCTGTATTCAGGAAACCCATCTCACGTGCAGAGATACACATAGGCTCAAAATAAAGGGATGGAGGAAGATCTACCAAGCAAATGGAAAACAAAAAAAGGCAGGGGTTGCAATCCTAGTCTCTGATAAAACAGACTTTAAACCAACAAAGATCAAAAGAGACAAAGAAGACCATTACATAATGGTAAAGGGATCAATTCAAGAAGAAGAGCTAACTATCCTAAATATATATGCACCCAATACAGGAGCATCCAGATTCATAAAGCAAGTCCTTAGAGACCTACAAAGAGACTTAGACTCCCACACAATAATAATGGGAGACTTTAACACCCCACTGTCAACATTAGACAGATCAACGAAACAGAAAGTTAACAAGGATATCCAGGAATTGAACTCAGCTCTGCACCAAGCGGACCTAATAGACATCTACAGAACTCTCCACCCCAAATCAACAGAATATAATTCTTTGCAGCACCACACCGCACCTATTCCAAAATTGACCACATAGTTGGAAGTAAAGCACTCCTCAGCAAATGTAAAAGAACAGAAATGATAACAAACTGTCTCTCAGACCACAGGCAATCAAACTAGAACTCAGCATTAAGAAACTCACTCAAAACCGCTCAACTACATGGAAACTGAACAACCTGCTCCTGAATGACTGCTGGGTACATAACGAAATGAAGGCAGAAATAAAGATGTTCTTTGAAACCAACGAGAACAAAGACACATCATACCAGAATCTCTGGGACACATTCAAAGCAGTCTGTAGGGGGAAATTTATAGCACTAAATGCCCACAAGAGAAAGCAGGAAAGATCTAAAATTGACACCCTAACATCACAATTAAAAGAACTAGAGAAGCAAGAGCAAGCACATTCAAAAGCTAGCAGAAGGCAAGAAATAACTAAGATCACAGCAGAACTGAAGGAGATAGAGACACAAAAAACCTTTCAAAAAAATCAATGAATCCAGGAGCTAGTTTTTTGAAAAGATCAACAAAATTGATAGACTGCTAGCAAGACTAATAAAGAAGAAAAGAGAGAAGAATCAAATAGATGCAACAAAAAATGATAAAGGGGATATCACCACCAATCCCACAGAATTACAAACTACCATCAGAGAATACTATAAACACCTCTACGCAAGTAAACTAGAAAATCTAGAAGAAATGGATAAATTCCTCGACACATACACCCTCCCAAGACTAAACCAGGAAGAAGTTGAATCCCTGAATAGACCAATAATAGGCTCTGAAATTGAGGCAATAATTAATAGTTTACCAACCAAAAAAAGTCAAGGACCAGATGGATTCACAGTTGAATTCTACCAGAGGTACAAGGAAGAGCTGGTACCATTCCTTCTGAAACTATTCCAATCAATAGAAAAACAGGGAATCCTCCCTAACTCATTTTATGAGGCCAGCATCATCCTGATACCAAAGCCTGGCAGAGACCCAACAAAAAAAGAGAATTTCAGGCCAATATCCCTGATGAACATCAATGCAAAAATCCTCAATAAAATACTGGCAAACCGAATCCAGCAGCACATCAAAAAGCTTATCCGCCACGATCAAGTGGGCTGCATCCCTGGGATGCAAGGCTGGTTCAACATACACAAATCAATAAACGTAATCCAGCATATAAACAGAACCAAAGACAAAAACCATATGATTATCTCAATAGATGCAGAAAAGGCCTTTGACAAAATTCAACAACCCTTCATGCTAAAAACTCTCAATAAATTAGGTATTGATGGGACGTATCTCAAAATAATAAGAGCTATCTATGACAAACCCACAGCCAATATCATACTGAATGGGCAAAAACTGGAAGCATTCCCTTTGAAAACTGGCACAAGACAGGGATGCCCTCTCTCACGACTCCTATTCAACAGTGTTGGAAGCTCTGGCCAGGGCAATCAGGCAGGAGAAGGAAATAAAGGGTATTCAATTAGGAAAAGAGGAAGTCAAATTGTTCCTGTTTGCAGATGACATGATTGTATATGTAGAAAACCCCATCATCTCAGCCCAAAATCTCCTTAAGCTGATAGGCAACTTCAGCAAAGTCTCAGGATGCAAAGTCTCAGGATACAAAATCAATGTGCAAAAATCACAAGCATTCTTATATACCAATAACAGACAGAGAGCCAAATCATGAGTGAACTCCCATTCACAATTGCTTCAAAGAGAATAAAATACCTAGGAATCCAACTTACAAGGGACGTGAAGGACCTCTTCAAGGAGAACTACAAACCACTGCTCAATGAAATTAAAGAGGATACAAACAAATGGAAGAACATTCCATGCTCATGGGTAGGAAGAATCAGTATCGTGAAAATGGCCATACTGCCCAAGGTAATTTACAGATTCAATGCCATCCCCATCAAGCTACCAATGACTTTCTTCACAGAATTGGAAAAAACTACTTTAAAGTTCATATGGAACCAAAAAAGAGCCCACATTGCCAAGTCAATCCTAAGCCAAAAGAACAAAGCTGGAGGCATCATGCTACCTGACTTCAAACTATACTACAAGGCTACAGTAACCAAAACAGCATGGTATTGGTACCAAAACAGAGATATAGACCAACGGAACAGAATAGACCCCTCAGAAATATTGCCGCATATCTATAACCATCTGATCTTTGACAAACCTGATAAAAACAGGAAATGGGGAAAGGATTCCCTATTTAATAAATGGTGCTGGGAAAACTGGCTAGCCATATGTAGAAAGCTGAAACTGGATCCCTTCCTTACACCTTACACAAAAATTAATTCAAGATGGATTAAAGACTTAAATGTTAGACCTAAAACCATAAAAACACTAGAAGAAAACCTAGGCAATACTATTCAGGACATAGGCATGGGCAAGGACTTCATGTCTAAAACACCAAAAGCAATGGCAACCAAAGCCAAAATTGACAAACAGGATCTCATTAAACTAAAGAGCTTCTGCACAGCAAAAGAAACTACCATCAGAGCGAACAGGCAACCTACAGAATGGGAGAAAATTTTTGCAATCTACTTATCTGACAAAGGGCTAATATCCAGAATCTACAAAGAACTCAAACAAATTTACAAGAAGAAAAACAAACAACCCCATCAAAAAGTGGGCAAAGGATATGAATAGACACTTCTCGAAAGAAGACATTTATGCAGCCAAAAGACACATAAAAAAATGTTCATCATCACTGGCCATCAGAGAGATGCAAATCAAAACAACAATGAGATACCATCTCACACCAGTTAGAATGGTGATCATTAAAAAGTCAGGAAACAACAGGTGCTGGAGAGGATGTGGAGAAATAGGAACACTTTTACACTGTTGGTGGGACTGTAAACTACTTCAACCACTGTGGAAGTCAGTGTGGCGATTCCTCAGGGATCTAGAACTAGACATACCATTTGGCCCAGCAATCCCATTACTGGATATATACCCAAAGGATTATAAATCATGCTGCTATAAAGACACATGCACATGTATGTTTATTGCAGCATTATTCACAATAGCAAAGACTTGGAACCAAGCCAAATGTCCAACAATGATAGACTGGATTAAGAAAATGTGGCACATACACACCATGGAACACTATGCAGCCATAAAAAATGATGAGTTCATGTCCTTTGTAGGGACATGGATGAAGCCGGAAACCATCATTCTCAGCAAACTATTGCAAGGACAAAAAACCAAACACCACATGTTCTCACTCATAGGTGGGAACTGAACAATGAGAACACATGGACACAGGAACGGGAACATCACACACTGGGGCCTGTTGTGGGGTGGGGGGACGGGGGAGGGATAGCATTGGGAGACATACCTAATGTTAAATGACGAGTTAATGGGTGCAGGACACCAAGATGGCACATGTATACATATGTAACTAACCTGCACGTTGTGCACATGTACCCTAAAACTTAAAGTATAATTTAAAAAAAAATTAAAATTAGCCAGCCATGTAGTCCCAGCTACTCAGGAGGCTGAGATGGGAGGACTGATTGAGCCCAGGAGCTCAAGGCTGCAGTGAGCCGTGATTACACCACTGCACTCCAGCCTGGGTGACAATTAGACCCTGTCTCTTAAAATAAATAAATGGAAAAAAAAAAAAAAAGAACAGGCTGATCTGGAGGCAGAGCAGGTCAGCAATCTCAGGAGAAGGATGAGGCAAGAGGCTGCGTCAGCTTGGAACCATGACAGCCACTCCAAGGCATATCCCCCAGGGCACCTGACCTGCAGCAAAGGAACCTGGGAGAGCAACTTAGGCCAAGGATTCCAGAGGCAGGAAAGGCGAGCTAATTATTTTTTTATTCATTCTTTTCTGACCATTAACATAATAAGCATGCTCATTCCAAACCAAAACAGAACTTTTGCTCTCTCCACTAAGCCTGCCGCTCCCGCGTTCCCCATCTGGGTAAATGAGTCCACCATCCACTCACTCACTCCAATCCAATGCAGACATCACCCTTGACCGACATATATCTCTCTCTCCTCTCTCTTTCCTCCTCCCCCCGCTCTCTCTCTCTACAACATCCTTCATCCAATTCCTAGCTCCTCTCTTTCACAACAGAGTCTGAATCCAACCCCTTCCCACCTCCTTCCACAGTAACCAAATTCACCATCCTCTCTCACTCACGTCCCTGGAGGCTGCCAGCCTTCTGCAGCCTGTGCTCCACCCGAACGCCGGAGGATTCCGTTAAACCTACATTAGGGCTGTGCGTGGTGGCTCATGCCTGTAATTCCAGCACTTTGGAAAGCTGAGGTGGGAGTACTGCTTGAGTCCAGGAGTTTGGGACCAGCCTGGGCAACACAGAAAGACCCCGTCTCTATATATTTAAAAAATAAAATAAAATAGAAAATGTTAAAAAAAAAAAAAAAAAAACCTACATTTGATCATGATTCTCATGTGTTCAGTTCCCTCCAGGGGTGCCCGAGGCCATATCAAGTCCTAGGCTCAGCCCCTCACTTTCCCTCTGAACTCATCTCAGGTCCCTTCCCCATTGTCCGCTGTAGCCAAAGCCACCCTGGCTTCTGGAAGGTTCTGGAACATGCTGAGCCTGGCCCTATTCCCAGCCTCTGCACAGACTGTTCCCTCTGCTCTGTCTCCCTACCCTACCCTGCCATGTTCTCTTCCTTGTTATTCACATCTCCCCTTAAATGTCACCTTCTCAGAGAGGCCCCCTCTGACCAACCATCTATCACATCAGCTTAATTTTCTGCACAAAGATTTTAATTCATGTATTCATTTTCCATTTCCTCCCATTAGAAGATAAGCTCCATGAGAGATAAACTTCATCTTGTCTCATTCACCGTTATTTCCAAGGATCCATCATATTAAACCATCAAATGAGTAGAAAACTTAGAAAGTACAGATGAATATGAAAACGAAAGCAAACCTTACCATAATTTCCACCATTCAGAGATACCCAATGTCACCACATTCCTGCAATTCCTCCCAGTCTTTTTTCTATATACGCATATATTAAACATTTGGGATTGTAATATTTACAGTGTTATGCTCTGCCTTTATTTCCCATGAAGGGCGTTATTCTAACTAATTTTAGATGGAGAGAAAAGTTGCAAAATAGTACAAAGAACTCCTTTCCACTCCTGGCCCTGCTTCTCCTGAAGTTGACATCTTATGTAACCATAGTATAATGATCAAGAACAGGAAATTAATATTGATACAATGTTCTTAACTATACTACAAACCTTATTTAAGTTTCCCCAATGTTCCATTAATATCCTTTCTCTATTGCAGGAGCATATACAGGATCCCACATTGCACTGAAGTTGACATCTTATGTAACCATAATATAATGATCAAGAACAGGAAATCAATATTGATACAATGTTATTAACGATACTACACATATTATTTAAGTTTCCTAGTGTTCTATTAAAATCCTTTCTCTATTCCAGGAGCCCATCCAGGATCCCACATTGCATTTGTATATTTTCCTTTGTCTCCTCCAGTCTGTAATAGTTCTTGATTTTCCCTTGTCTAACACGATCTTGATGCTTTTAAAGAGTTTTTTCCAATCAGTTATTTTGTTGAATGTCCCTCCATTTGGGTTTGTCTGGTGCTTTCTTATTACTGGAGTCAAGTATGCATTTCTGGCAAGGATACCACACCAAAAAAAAAAATGATGCTGCCAGGCATGATGGCTCACACTGTAATCCCAGCACTTTCAGAGGCCAAGGCAGGCAGATCACTTGAGCTCAGGAGTTCGAGTCCAGCCTGGGCAACATGACAAAACCCTTCTCTACAAAAAATACAAAAAATTAGCCAGCCTGGTGGCACACACCTGTAGTCCCAGCTCCCCGGGAAGCTGAGGAGGATCACCTGAGCCCAGGAGGTCGAGGCTGCAGTGAGCTGTGATTGCGCCACTGCATTCCAGCCTGGGTGACAGAGTGAGACCCTGTCTCAAAAAAAAAAAAAAAAAAAAAAAAAGATGCTGTCCTCAGTGCATCTTTGTAAAGGCTTCATGATGTCACTACGTCTTATTACCTTAATCACTTATTAAGCCGGTTTCTATGGGGTTTCCATCTCCACTGTCAAATTAGTTAATTTCTTTCCCTTTTTACTTGATAAGTATATTAGGGGAAATAGGAACTATGCAAATCTTGTTTCTCCTCAAACTTCTGTCCACTAATTTTAGTATCAACAGGTAAATCTTGTCTGTGATTATATATATATATATATACACAGGTGTGTATATGCCAGGTGTGATGGTGTGCGCCTGTAGTCCCAGCTACTTGGGAGGCTGAGATGTGAGAATAGATTGAGTCCGGGGGTTCAAGGCTGAAGAGAGCTGTGATTGTACCACTGCACTCCAGCCTGGGTAACAAAGGAAGACCCTGTCGCTAAATAAATAATAAATAAAATTATATATAGATGGATACAGAAATATAGATTGTGTGTGTGTGTGTGTGTGTGTGTTTATGTGTGCTTAGTATACATACTTATGTTTCCTAGCTCTGTCCTGAGTGGGTCTCAGGACCCACTAGACGGAGTCTCGCTCTGTCACCTAGGCTGGAGTGCAGTGGCACGATCTCGGCTGACTGCAAGCTCCGCCTCCTGGGTTCTCGCCATTTTCCTGCCTCAGCCTCCAGAGTAGCTGGGACTACAGGCGCCCGCCACCATGCCCAGCTAATTTTTTGTATTTTTAGTAGAGACAGGGTTTCACCGTGTTAGTCAGGATGGTTTCGATCTCCTGACCTTGTGATCCGCCTGCCTCGGCCTCCCAAAGTGCTGGGATTACAGGCATGAGCCACTGCACCTGGCCTGTCTGTGATTTTTTAACTGTGGTGTTTGTGTAATGGCAAGTCTCTGTTTCCCTCTTGCCTTTTGTGTGTATTAACTGGAAATCTATCATAAGGAAGCACTCCCTTTCTTCCCTATTTACTTATTTCTTCAACTGTTTATATCAGCATGGATTCGTGGATATTTATTTTAGTCTATGTGTTAGAATCCAATACTATCATAATTTATTTTGTTCCTCAAACTGTTCCAGCTTTGGCCGTTAGGAACCTCAGGCAAGCTCCTCAATTCCCTTGACATGGCTCCATCATCCCCCCACATCCCTGCACTTTCTTTCTAGCACCACAAGATATTCCAGGGTCATCCTGTCATTCCCCTGTGGCATCCCTGGAATCAACCACATCTCCTAGGAGACCTGGTTCCTTTTACAGGAGAATGATGTTTAGACACCAAGTACTGGGTACCGGGTGTGCTCACTGTTACTGGGTGCCATTGCCTCTAGACCCACTCAGGACAGAGCTAGGAAACATAAGTATGTATACTAAGCACACATAAACACACACACACACACACACACACACACACACACAATCTATATTTCTGTATCCATCTATATATAATTTTATTTATTATTTATTTAGCGACAGGGTCTTCCTTTGTTACCCAGGCTGGAGTGCAGTGGTACAATCACAGCTCTCTTCAGCCTTGAACCCCTGGACTCAATCTATTCTCACATCTCAGCCTCCCAAGTAGCTGGGACTACAGGCGCACACCATCACACCTGGCTAATTTTTGTATTTTTTGTAGAGATGGGGTTTTGCCACATTGCCCAGGCTGATCTCTAACTCCTGGGCTCAAGCTATTCACCTGCCTTGGCCTCCCAAAGTGCTGGGATTACAAGAGTGAGCCACCAGAGCGTAAAATTTTAAAATCATGAGTTTAGACTGACACCTCCTATTCTAACCCAGCACCACAGGGTTTATTCTAGACCCCTATTATTTGTAACCTCTTTCACTAACAGTAAGAAATCCAGCCCTCATAGTCTACAATCTATTTACTTGTTTGTTCAACTTTAGTATACATAGTTTCAGAATCACTAACCTATACTGAGAAACATTTTTTTTTTTTGCCCATTGCAACCTCTGCCTCCTGGGTTCAAGCAATTCTCAGCCTTCCGACATAGCTGGGATTACAGGCGTGTACCACCACGCCTGGCTAATTTTTGTATTTTTAGTAGAGACAGGGTTTCACCATGTTGGTCAGGCTGGTCTCTAACTCCTGACCTCAGGTGATCCGCCCACCCTGGCCTCCCAAAGTGCTGGGATTACAGGTGTGAGCCACCACGCATGGTCGAGAAACATTTTTAATAACTATACAACTTTTATGTACAGAAATTTTTGCCTTTACTCTTACCATATCCAGTAAAGATACTGTTTTCCACAGTTATTTGTTAGTTCTGTTCTTTCCTGCCCCCTTCAGTATGGTTATGTTACTCACCTGTGATATGGTGGAGTTCATCTGTAATTTTGTTTTCTGTTTTCCCTACATCCTGGTTGCTCTTATTTATTTTGGCAGTATGTGAAGGTTATGTGAAACATTGCTACATCACAGTATGTAACAGTCAGTTACAGAAAAAGACATTTCAGGCTGGGCGCAGCGGTTCACTAATCCCAGTACTTTGGGAGACCAAGGTGGGCATATCACTGGAGAGCAGGCAGGCCAACCTGGGGAAACCCTGTCTCTACTAAAAGTACAAAAATTAGCCAGGCGTAGTGGCACACACCTGTAATCCCAGTTACTCAGGAGGCTGAGGCACGAGAATCACTTGAGCCTGGGAGGTGGGGCTTGCAGTGAGCCAAGATCACACCACTGCACTCCAGCCTGGGCGACAGGGCGAGACTCTGTCTCAAAAAAATAAATAAATAAAATAAAAAGATATTTCAGAGAAGTGTCATTCCCTTCTCATCCCTGTAGCCCAGTCTCATCCTTCCCTTCTTTCTAGCCCTTTCCCACCAACCTATTTTGTCTCTGGGCGTCCTTCCTATATTTCCTTTGCATCTGTGTATTTTCTTCTATCGCTTTTCTTTTTATTTTTCGAGATGGAGTTTCATTCTTGCTGCCCAGACTGGAGTGCAATGGCGCAGTCTCGGCTCACTGCAGCCTCCAACTCCCGGGTTCAAGTGATTCTCTTGCCTCAGCCTCTCAAATAGTTGGGATTACAGGTGCCCACCACCACGCCTGGCTAACTTTTTTGTATTTTTGGTAGAGATGGGGTTTCACCATGTTGCAGGCTGGTCTCGAACTCCTGACCTCAGGTGATCCACCCACCTCCCAAAGTGCTGGGATTACAGGCGTGAGCTACTGCGCCTGGCCTCTCTTCTTTCTAATATAAAGGGTAGCATACTATAGACACTCATTTGGGCATTGCTTTTTTCACATAACTTTATGTCCTAGACATTACTTCATATCCATTCAGAGAGATCTTCCTCATTCTTCTATATAGCTGCATAGTACTCCACCATGTGAATGGAAAATGGTTTATTTGACCACTCTCTTATGTATGCATCTTTAGATTGTTTCCAATATTTTGTAATGATTAACCATCTCCCAGGACACCTGTGTTCCACAGAGCCCAGTCTGGTAAACAACAGTCTTAAAGAAAAAAAAGAAGAGACACAGAAAGAAATTCAAGACAGCTTCTGTGGACAGCAGTAAATGGCAATACCCATTCTGGATTCCACAACATAGGCTTTCTCTTAGCTTCTGTTTAATGATAGCTTTTGCCAAGTTCACCATCTTATGTAAACTAGAGGAACACGAAATTCACTCTAGCCTTAGGAAAGCTGAGGGGATGGGATTATTAGGAAAAGAAAGTGTGTGCCAGTAACCCTGAGGCCTTCAGTGAGTAATCCTGGCCAAGCCCAGCGCAGCCAGGGATGTATTATTGCTATTCCATTCTGAACAATGGATGACTGACATTTGCAAGAGCTTGCCAATTATTTTAATAACTAACTCTTCAGGGTGGAGAGGGCCAAGGAGATGGGTGTTCCTCATTCCACACACATGTGAACACTTGGGGGCGCTCCCCACCCCAGGGCTCTAGGAAAAAAGAAGTGATTCAGATTCCATAGCACCCTGTGGGTAGACCGGTTTCAGGACCACCTTTTACCTGCTCTGAGGTTTAAATGGCACCACCGTCCCTCGGGTCTAATGGTGCAAGTCTGCAGGAAGATTGTTCTGACTGATATATTCCCCAGGCGGGGGGACACTTCTCATCTAGGTAGAGGGCTCCTACGGAAATGAAAGGGGCAGAAAGAGAAAGTGAAAAGTAAAAACAAGCTGGGTAATGTTTCCAGAGGTCCACATTCACTCGTTTGTAAATTCGGTCACTCACGCTATTGGAACAAGGATGAGGTGGTTTCATTCCTCACAGAGTTAGGCCTCGCAAGGGACATTACGGTATGGGATGGGAATGGTGAGGGTGAGGATGAGGGTAGGATGACGTGGGGGCAGAGGGGAGAGGGAGGTGAAGCCCAAAGGACCCCACAGCGCTGATGCCAGGTCATGTGACCCGGTCTATGGGTGGGCACTGCCCTCTTGCCTTTCCCCCCACCTCCCAGGGCCTCTAGCAAAGCCTCGTAGGAACCTTCCAGCTTATCTTAGTTATGCCTTGGAAAGGGACATTACCAGCATCTGGATTAAAGAGTGGATGGGGAGCAGTGGGCTCTGATGCCAACTGTGCCCAGAGCAGGAGCTCCAGCTGCCATCCTGGACAGTCAGGCCCTGGAGGAAGGAAGCCAGGAGCCAAGAGGTGGACCCAAAAGAGAAAGGTGGGAAGAGCCTGGGACCCCGATGGCCACTAAGCCACCGCAAAGCCCTGGACCACCCCGCTACACACTTCTTTTATGTAAAAGATAAATATATTTCTACCTAGTTTCCAAAAAAAACCAGGTACATAAGGTATTTTTAAATGGTTATAATCATATATTTTACATGTACTGTCAAAAAGCTTAAATAAAAGCTGAAATAAATGCTAATTCAAAGAAAATGTATATGATGTGCAACAAAAAAGTCAGCGAGAGGTAGAGCAGCTGAGCAGCTCTGCGGTGTACTGACTTCATGTCCCCATGGAACTCCAGTCTCACAGCAAGGATGAGGTGAGCCCAACATATCTGGAATGTCACTGCCCTGGGTGGCCCCTCTGGCTCTACTGGGATGCCAGCCCCTGCCATGCCCCTCCCAGCCATGACCCCCCAGTGCTCTAAGGACGAGGCCCTGTTGTGCCCATGTGCCATCTGCCCTTCTCCTGCCCTGGTCCACAGTGTCTATGACTGCTCTGTGACCCCTGCCCCCACCAGCTCTGCCTGCCGCAGGGGGACAGCAGCCCTTGTGCAAGCTGGCTTCAGCCGTTTCAGGTGTGGTCTCTAGGCTGGGAGATTTTGCCACCTGCCCTGGCCACTGCTGATATGTCCAGCCTCCTCTCCAAGGTGGAAGGCAGGGAGGACAGCAGGCTCTTTTAGACCCATACACTCCACGTTAGGAAACACAGAGTTTGAAAAATAAAAATACATTAATCTACTGGCAAAAGCAGCTGGCAGAAGCTAAAATCACTGGCCTAGGAAGCACTTCAAAATCAACAACAGGGCTTAGGTGAAGGAGTTATTGGGTATCACAGAGCAAGAAAAAAATCATGGGTACATGTTCTCAGGACCTCTTGAGATTGTGCCTTAGGCAAAAAAAAAAAAAAGAGAGAGAGAGAGAAATCACATTTCCCCCAAAATGGATGTGCAAAATGAGCCGAGAGGAAATATTGGACTGTTCATTTACAAATTCTCAAAGACAGACCCCACATGTCAAGATTCCCAGTAGCAAAGGTTCTGCCTTCCCCAGTTTTCCAGCTAATTAGCAGCACGTGGGCTACAGGTGCTGCTAGACACAGCTCCCGCCTGGCTGCTGCCTCTCATCCTGCCAATGGCAGAAGAACTGGTCCAAACAGGAAGAACCAGGAGTTGGAGGCCTTGACTTCCTAACATTCTGGGACTGGCCCAGCAGGAGCACTTGGCACCTCTGCAGAGTTGGAGCATCGCATGCACAGGTGCCCACACTCACAGGGGCCTGGGAGTGGCCTTGCTACCTCTATTTACAGCCAACAGCTGCTCTGAGAGGCTGTGGCCTGTTTCTCCAGAGTTGAGCCTTAATCCTTTCCAGGGTTTGCATCTAGTCTTCTTGAAGCTCTCTCTGCCCACCTCCAAAGCTTCAGGACCAGCAACGCTTCCAGAGCCTTTATTTGCAAATCCCAACTTTCCAGACTATCCCCAAAGGGAACGTTCTTTCTTTCTCTTGTTTTCTGCTTGATCCAAGGGACAGCCTCGCCTTCAATGCAGTTCCAGCTGAGTGAAGCTAAGGTATTTTCTGAGCCAACAAAGATGATTTCAGGCTCTATGGCTCGAGGCATTTCCCTGGATGAAATAACATTTCAAAAAGACTTAAGGCCACTTGTGTCTCTCTTGGGCCACAGACTTTCAGTAATTCCAAGAGCAAAGCTCCTTATACAAGGATACAGAGAGTACGGGAGCCTTGGAAGCCAGGGCTGGCTGCCCCTTGCCCCAGCTTGGCTCTGGGCAAACCAGCCAGGCACCAAAAGCGACTTCCCTGACATGGAGTTGGCAGCAGTTCAAGCAGGACCTTCATCACCAAGGAGACTGAGCACCCTTCAGGAGCCAGCGTGTGAATCTCAGTGTCCACATGAAGATGTGGTAGATGGGGCTGCAGCGGCCTCAGGCAGGGAAACCACTGAACACCAGGCTCCAGCCAAATGCAGCATAATTTTGTGGAAGTCTAGAAATGCTGACTGTCCTTGGGAACTGCTCAATATTGGGAAAATGTTATCAGCTCCGCACACTGCCAGCTCTCCCCAAAGAGACAAGAGAGCCTCCAACCGGAAGAGGCAGGGCGGTGGGGAACGTCTCTCAGGAGGAGGCAGCCCAGGGCAAGGGAAAGTTGCTGAGTCGGCTGAAAGTCTGAATGGTGCCAGCTCCACTGCACACAGGCTGTGTGACCTCTGGGGAGCCCCTCAACCTTTCTGAGCTTCAAATTCCTCACCTGGGATATAAGACTCCTACCTCGGCCTCCTAATGAAGGCTGAGACGATTGGTACACAGCTCCAGCGTGGTGTCAGGCACACAACAGGTGCTCTCCCTAAGGGCTTCATGAGAGCGACTCAGCAGCACAAAGCCATGGGAGAGGCACCGGGGGGAATGTGAGGCTGCGAACAGCAAAGGGCTTGGCAAACCCATTGGTCCCGTTTGTCATTTACCCACGAGGGCCAGAGACACATGACAAAGACACTAGCAAAGGAGATGAGACCATTAGGAAAATCAAGCTGGCAAGACACAAAGCCCTCCTGGGAGCAAGTTTTTCCAGATTGCTCCCAATAGCTAACTTGGCAGCAGCAGGCATTTTTCAGACATGAGCCATAGACCTTTTGCCTCCTATGGGCAATGCTTCCGATTCTCTGGAGTTAATATTCGATCCCGATTTTGTTCAAAGAGTTCTAACATCCTCTCCATGTGGTGGTCAGCCTCAATCACCTGGAAATTAGACACATGGGTCACAAGGCTGCATGACCTCAGCAGCATCCTCCTTTCACAGCTGGAGACAGACAGATGGAAGCAGGCAGCAGGGTGCAGGGAAGGGCACAGAAGGTTGCAGGCAGATAAAAAGGAAGGCTAGAGCCAAATCGCTTTCAGCTCTAGGGCAATCTACATTTCCAATGAGGTTTTCACTTAAGAATGTACTACAAGAGCTAGGTATGGTGGCTCATGTCTACTATCCAAGCACTTTGGGAGGCTGAGAACTGAAGATTACACGAGCCCAGGAGTTTGAGACCAGCCTGGGCAACACAGTGAGACCCTGTAAGCTCATGAATGATTTGTTTTTTTCCCTCATCACTTTCTACCCTCCTTTTTTTTCATAATGAGGGAGAAAAATAAGCTGTACTTATTTAAAAATCTACTACAGTAGGCCAGGTGCAGTGGCTCACGCCTGTGATCCCAGAATTTTGGGAGGCCGAGGCAGGCAGATCACTTGAGGCCAGGAGTTTGAGACCAGCTTGGCCAACGTGGCAAAATCCCATCTCTATGAAAAATATAAAAAATTATCCAGGCATGGTGGCATGCGCCTGTAGTCCCAGCTATTCAGGAGGCTGAGGCAAGAGAATCATTTGAACCCATGAGGCAGAGGTTGCAGCGAGCCAAGACTGCATCACTGTATTCCAGTCTGGGCAACAGAGTGAGGCTCTGTCTCAAAAACAAACAAACAAAAAATAACTACAGTAATATCTCACTTTCCGGCAACCTCACTGCCTGCAAGAGCCATAAGCAGAAGTGTTTGAGCCCAAACAGATATTCCTATGGCCACGCACAAAAGCTCATGCACGGCCCTGCCTCACATCCCATCCAACAATGTTCCTATAGCCATGCACCAAAGCTTGCGCACAACCCTGCCTCACAGCCAATCCCATGTTGTATATGTAACCATCTTAGGTTCCCTCCAATCAAGACTCGGAGGGACCCCAGACTCCGCATTTCTTGGGAGCATCTGGGCCACTGCATATTTGTCTGAGTAAAGAAATCTGGAAACAGCAAACTGGAAAACAAGGAGATGGGGAAGTGAGGAAATGCTGACGGGGACAGACACATCAATATCAGTCAGAAATGACACATGGCAGCAAGAGAAAGGAGGATTACTGTAAAAAGTAAACACAGGAACGCAGAGACATTAGTAGGCAGGACAGACAGTTCCACACACCTCAGCATTCCTAAGGGCATCACTGTGTGACAGCCCAGACCAGACACTGACATTCCTTCTGATGACCTGAGTCACCAAACAAAGGTGAAATGAGGCTCTGTGTCATCCACGGAAGAAGGAAGGTCACATCAGAGGAACTACCATCCCAAATGGTGAAAACTGACACCCGGGTCTAGAGTCTTCGCTGAAGATGCTGGATCAGTGACAACTGCCAGGTGTGATGGCACTGGCACAGACTGCCTTCCCTCGGGTCTGACCCACTCTGAGACTCAGCCCAGAAACAGGCACTGGGAGAGAGAGGACCAGCCTTCCCACCTTCCTTCTTCTAAGTTGTCAAACTCTAAAGGACTGTGCCCTCCCCTGTCTGCAAGGTGGCTGACATTCCCTGAGTCACTCCTCTTTCTAGAACAGTCTCGTACCCTGTAAGGGAGTCTTACTTACCAGAACAGGCGCTGCCACAGGGAAAAGGCTGCCTTTGATGAGCCACTCCTCATGCAGATGGTGAATTGCTTCCAGGTATTCCTGCCAGGGAAACACAAGCAGTCTGTCGGGAGTGGGCAGAGCAGACCCCACCCAACAAGGGTCTCAAGCAGAGGGGGACAAAGTAGTCAATGACCATGGGCAGTGACTCAGACAAAGGAACCCTGCAAGAGCAAACCTGGCTCAGGTGGACAGCGGCAGACGCAGCCACACACTCGGTGGCCAGGCTGAGCAAAACAGCAGAAGTGTCACCAGCCACCCTGCTCTGCTCCACTGGGGGTTTGTGGGCACAAACACTGGCCCTTCCCCTGGCGCCTGAATCAAAGCCAAGGCAAAAGGCAGGACCCCCTCCCCCTCCCCCTCTCCCTCTCCCCTTTGCACGGTCTCCCTCTGATGCCGAGCCAAGACTGGACTGTACTGCTGCCAACTCGACTCACTGCAACCTCCCTGCCTGATTCTCCTGCCTCAGCCTGCCGAGTGCCTGGGATTGCAGCACGCGCCGCCACGCCTGACTGGTTTTCGTATTTTTTGGTGGAGACGGGGTTTCGCCGTGCTGGCCGGGCTGGTCTCCAGCTCCTGACCGCGAGTGATCTGCCAGCCTTGGCCTCCTGAGGTGCCGGGATTGCAGACGGAGTCTCGCTCACTCAGTGCTCAATGTTGCCCAGGCTGGAGTGCAGTGGCGTGATCTCGGCTCGCTACAACCTCCACCTCCCAGCCGCCTGCCTTGGCCTCCCAAAGTGCCGAGATTGCAGCCTCTGCCCGGCCGCCACCCCGTCTAGGAAGTGAGGAGCGTCTCTGCCTGGCCACCCATCGTCTGGGATGTGAGGACCCCTCTGCCCGGCCGCCCAGTCTGGGAAGTGAGGAGCGCCTCTTCCCGGCCGTCATCCCGTCTAGGAAGTGAGGAGCGTCTCTGCCCGGCCGCCCATTGTCTGGGATGTGGGGAGCGCCTCTTCCCCGCCGCCCCGTCTGAGATGTGAAGAGCGCCTCTGCCCGGCCGCGACCCCGTCTGGGAACTAAGAAGTGTCTCTGCCCTGCCGCCACCCCGTCTGGGAGGTGAGGAGCGTCTCCAACCGGCCGCCCCATCTGGGAAGTGAGGAGCCCCTCCGCCCAGCAGCCGCCCCATATGGGAGGTGGGGGGCAGCCCCCGCCCGGCCAGCCGCCCCGTCTGGGAGGTGGGGGGGCGCCTCTGCCCAGCTGCCCCATCTGGGAAGTGAGGAGCCCCTCTGCCCGGCCGCCACCCTGTCTGGGAGGTGTACCCAATAGCTCATTGAGAACGGGCCATGATGACGATGGCGGTTTTGTCTAATAGAAAAGGGGGAAATGTGGGGAAAAGAAAGATCAGATTGTTACTGTGTCTGTGTAGAAAGAAGTAGACATAGGAGACTCCATTTTGTTCTGTACTAAGAAAAATTCTTCTGCCTTGGGATGCTGTTAGTCTATAACCTTACCCCCAACCCCGTGCTCTCTGAAACATGTGCTGTGTCCACTAAGGGTTAAATGGATTAAGGGCAATGCAAGATGTGCTTTGTTAAACAGATGCTTGAAGGCAGCATACTCGTTAAGAGTCATCACCATTCCCTAATCTCCAGTACCCAGGGACACAAACACTGCGGAAGGCGGCAGGGCCCTCTGCCTAGGAAAACCAGAGACCTTTGTTCACATGTTTATCTGCTGACCTTCCCTCCACTATTGTCCTATGACCCTGCCAAATCCCCCTCTCTGAGAAACACCCAAGAATGATCAATAAATACTAAAAAAAAAAAAAAAAAAAAAAGGCAGGACCCACACCTGGCTTCTCCCATTTACTGCCACTTTTGCAGCAGCCGGGCCTCAGTTCCTTCAGGCAGGGGCCCAGCCCTGGGCAGCCTCTAAACCCTCCCCTCTGTCTTGCCACCAAGAGGACTGTGCCCCTCACCCATTGCCCTTCTACCCCCTCAACAACTCGTAACCTATAGACCCTCCAGACTATAAAGACCACAACTGCAGAAAGCCTGATGCGGCGGAGCCCAAGGGAAAAGGGGCACAGGCCCTCCTGAGCCATGGGGCCTGCATGCCAGGCAGAGCAGATACTCGTGCTCTCCCAGGCACAGAGTGGGATGGCTCCTCACACAGATTCCACTCGCCATCCCAGAGGCTCGCATGTCAACTCTGCAGCTGCCTTTTCATCTCCTGCCCAGCTCTCCCTTGGCAAGAGGAGCCAGATGTGTCCCATGGACCTGATCAAACCCTTAAGACAATGGCTTGGATCATGGCTTGGAGGGCCCCCAGGCTTGGGGAGCATCTGGGTCACTGCACAGAGCTGCTGCGCCCATCACAGCATGGTCCAGCCTGGCCCCATTCCACCACATTCCATCTTCCTAGCATTCTTGTCTCCAAGATTTCAAAGGAGCTGCCCAGAGTGAGGCCTGGGCCCTCGTGGCAGGAATGCATCGTGCTGGCACCAGGGAAAAACAAGGCTGAGCAGGACTTCAGGAGTTGGATAGGCTTCCCAGGGCCCCCAGTCCAGCCTATCCTGAGCTCAGAGCCCCTGACACCCCACTGAATGCTTGCCCAGCCTCTGTCTCCCTCCAGTGGCAGCTTCTCACATGGGACATTCAGTTCAATACTAACTGAGCAACTACTAGGCACCAGGCCCCAAGGCACATGCAGAGGACACGGAGGGAATAAGACCCAATCTCAAAAAGCTCACATTAGTGAGGGATGGGGAACAAAGGTATAAACAAATAGTGTCAGTATGCTGTCCTAAGGCCCATGATCACAGAAAGCCAGGGGGTGGGTTTGGGGGGGGTTACAATGGAAGGAAGGTCAGGGGTGGCTTCCTGGAGGAGATGACCTCTGAGTAACACTTTAAAGACAAAGGAAACGACTGTGCAAAGGCACATTTGCATAACTCCACTGTGTATGTGGTTGTTTGTGTGTGGCCACAACTAGTTCCTTATAGCCAGAGCACAGAAAGTAGGGAATGGAGGATGATAACGCCAGAGAGGCAGTTGGGGCCGGGTCATAAGCCGTATTACAAAGTGGGGACTGCATTCTAGCCAGCAGCAAGGCACTGAAAGGTTCTGGGCTGGGAAATTGCACGAGTGGTGATGAGTATTGGAAATATCAGCTGGGTGGCAGCCTGGAGGCCAGATTTTGAAGGGAGATGCAAGGAGGGAAGGGCCAGGGCGAGATGCACAGCCCGGGCCTATACTGGCAGAGTCCCCATGAGAGTCAGTGTGGCCTGAGCAGAACTCAGAAGGGCATGGCATCTCTCCAGTGGGCAAACACCACTAAGCATGAGCACCGCCTCCGTGCCGGGCACTGTGCTAAGCACTAGGGATGCAGCTGTGAACAAGAGGGCTGGGTCCTGCCCTCCTGGAACTCGCATTCTAGGGAGGACCCAGAGAGCACAAGGCCAGGCAATCTTCAGGAGGCAGAACAGACAAGCCCTGGTGCTGCCAAGATGGGGAGGGGCAGCTGGGGAGAGGAGGGGAACGCCTCCAAGCAGGCGGGTTGCCAAACTGTGAGTCAGCGACCACAGGAAGCCAAGCAGATCTGGACATCCACGTGGGTCTCTGGCCAAACACGAAGTCAGAGTTCACCCTCTGATACACTTGGTTCCTGTTCTCTCTCTGCAGACAAGGGCACAACGATCTCATGGGGGTGGGGCCGGGAGAGGAAGCCGGGCTTGGACAGAGGTGGTTTCCCAGTTTGTCTTTAACCAAGTCAAAGAGGCCTCTTACCAGCGGAATGACCTTCTCCTCTTCCCTGCATCTCTTCTTTAACCTCTGGTAACAAGTCTCAGGATTGGTCCGAAGGTAAACTGAGGTTAAAAGAATACGTGGCTCTCAGGACTCTGCTCATGGCTTGGAAGCAAAGCAGGCACACAGGCAAAGGCGGGAGGAAGGTCTGCACAGCTCGAGCAGGAAGCAGGGAGGGCCAGCTCTCGGCTTGACCACTGACCCTCCGCCTCGACTTTCATTCTCTTTCCGTGTCAGCGGCCCCACGGGGTCGTTGTGAGGCTGAATGGGATTCTGTGCATAGACAGAGCTCAAAACAGGCCTCACACCCAGCAGGTCTCAGTGAATGTTCAGGTTCTGTCCTTCCTGTTCCTTTGCAAACTAGAAAAACCCATCAGATCACAGTGGATTTGGGTCTGAAAGTAGCTGAGCCAGGGAGGGAAGTTTAAAGAACAAAGGCCAGGGTTCTTCTCCATGAGAGACCAGAAGTCCCGAATTCTGTCTGCCCTCAGGGAGAAAGCTGAATTCCCATGGGGAAGGAATTGCCGAGGGCAAGTGCCTCACCCACTGCCCCCAAGGGTTGGGGCCCAGCCAAGCACATCCTCAAGGGACCCAGGAGAGAGACAAGAGAGGGAGGTGGGAGGGGTGCATCTCACCTATCAAATCAACAGACACGTCCATGTTCCTCAAGATCCAGTCAAACCATTCCGACAGAACTACATAGTCCACTTCTGGCATCTTCCCACTGCAATGAGAGTTGTAAGGGCTTATTCACCTAAGAGAAAACTTCTGGGCTATGCAATTCCCCCAAAAGGATCTGGAGACGGCTCTCTGAAAGGAGTCACCAAGGGTACCAGGGCACAGTGTGATCCGTGCAATACTGGACATGCAGTGACAAGGACCCTAAGCATTCCCGACCTCCTGCTGCCTGGGAGCGGCTTATGGCACAATGCTGCAAGGGCCATGGCACGGAGTGATGGGAGAATTCACTTGGGATTGGAACTCTAAGCAGAGAAACGGACTTTAATGCTTGTACCCTGAGAACAGAGACAGTGCTCAGGTTGGGCAATGAATCAGCAAACCAGTTTCACTTCTAGAAATTTATTTTGTGGACCAGGGTGGTGGCTTATGCCTGTAATCCCAGCACTTTGGGAGGGTGAGGTGGGAGGATCGCTTGAGGCCAGAAGTTCAAGATCTGCCTGGGCAACATGGAAAGACCCCATCTCTACAAAAACTACAAAAAAGTTAGCTAGGGGTGGTGGCGCATGCCTATGGTCCCAGCTACTCGGGAAACTGAGGCAGGAGGATCACTTGAGCCCAGGGGTTTAAGGCTGTAGTGGGTCATGATCATGCCACTGCACTCCAGCCTGGGCAAGAGTGAGACCCCTGACTCAAACAAAACAAAAAATTTATTTTGTGAAAATAATCATGATGCTCACCGCGGCACTGTTTAAACCAATAAAAAACTAAATCTTGGTAAATCTATATAACAGAAAATTCACGCAGTAACTGAAGGATGATATTGTAAAATAATATTTAATGGCATGGAAAAATTTCAAATCTAATGTTCAGTGAAAGCAACAGGATCTAAAACTGTGTATACCCCAACCACATTTCCAAAAGTATTCACCAATGCATCTTGGAAAGGTGGGAAAGAAAAATATCAAAATGTAAAAAGTGCTTTTCTCAAGCTGCAGGACTACATGAGACTTTTCCTTTTTTCTTTATACCTTTTTGTATTTTCCAAATTTTAACAACACATTACTTCTCAAATCAGCAGTGGGAGTTGGGGAGCATTACTACATATTTTAGTTTTTATTTTTTTTATTTTTTTTTATTTTTTATTTTTTGAGACGTAGTGTCGCTCTGTCGCCCAGGCTGGAGTGCAGTAGTGTGATCTTGGCTCACTGCAAGCTCCACCCCCCAGGTTCATGCCATTCTCCTGCCTCAGCCTCCCGAGTAGCTGGGACTACAGGCACCCGCCACCACGCCGGGCTAATATTTTGTATTTTTAGTAGAGACAGGGTTTCACCGTGTTAGCCAGGATGGTCTATTTTTTATTTTTTTAAGACAGAGTTTCACTCTGTCGCCCAGGCTGGAGTGCAGTGGCGTGATCTCAGCTCACAGCAACCTCCGCCTCCTAGGTTCAAGCGATTCTCCTGCCTCAGCCTCCTGAGTAGCTGGGACTACAGGTGTGCACCACCATGCCTGGCTAATTTTTGTATTTTTAGTAGACACGGGGTTTCACTATGTTGGCCAGGCTGGTCTCGAAATCCTGACCTCAAATGATCCACCCGCCTCGGCCTCCCAAAGTGCTGGGATTACAGGCATGAGCCACTGCGCCCGGCCTACTACACATTTTAAATGTTAACTTTAAAAGAAAGAAGAAAAGGCAAGAAAGTGGGAAGGAAGAATGAGCCAGGGTGAAGGAGAAATCTGGCATCTATTCCTGGTATTCCTGTGGGTTTCCTGTGCCCTGGGAGGAAATGAACAGGAAAGAGAGAGCAGGAATGGACACAGCTGGAGGGCACAAGCCCATCAGCAAGCAGACAACCCTCACAGGCCTAGCAGAGGAATTCTCCCTTTAACATCCTCCATTCCACTAGTGGCTCCACGTGGGTCCCGCTCAGAGCTGGGTTCGGCAAGACTGGCCATGGGGGAGTGGCCGTACCTGAGCCATGTGCAATGGGAGGCTCCCAGTGGGGAGGGGGCAGGGAGGGGCTGACTCCAGTCCCACGAGGGGATGAGCATGGAAGGAAGTAAGAGGCTGGAAAAGTGAGGCAGGCACTCTGGGAGGCCAAGGGCACAAGTAGCCCTGTCTTGGGGCCCTAACAGCAAGGCATGGCACCAACTGGAGAGGGACATTCTCCCCTAGTCTCTGAGACCACCCCCATGTCCTCAGAAGAGAAGAGTATTTGACAGAGGAGCGGGAGAGTGGACGGAGAACAGCAGCGGGGCCTGAGCAGACTGCAGCACAGAGGCCAGGGCAGACCAACCTGTGGGACTGCCAGGACTCCCAGAAAACCTGGAGAAGCTGTGTGGGAGGCTGGAGGAGTGGGAAGGAAATCCTACAGCATTGCAGAGGGGACTCCCAGCCAACAAAACTCAGGCACTACAAGTTCAGGTGACAACTTTGTGCCCACAGGCTGCCTCCCTGCCTCCTCCCCACTTACCTCCTTAAAAGTAGCCCATTCTTTATTCAGGGTCCATCCACAGACCCAAGGGCTTCAGGGAAACCTCACCCCACCCCAAGCTTCCAAGCTTTAGGGTAGGCACAATCGGTCTAAGGGAAGTCGTCTCCCCTAGTTCCAGCAATGCGTTCAGGAAGCCAAGCTAAGTCAATCAGTGCAGGGCCTCCCCCAGCCAGGGGCCCGCTTTGGATTAGGCAGGCGTGAGGGAGGTTTGCAGGGACTTACAGAAAAGATACTTCCGCACGCTTAGGGAAGAGCCACTAGCAAGACACCTGCCCTTACTCCAACCAGCAAGTGAGAAGCCCAATGCTGCCACGACTACATTGTCACCCGGAGAGAATTGCATGAGGACACGAACAGGATGCACAGTAGCAAAATGTAGAGAAACCAGGCCAGAGGCACCAAATTAAGCCATCTGTTGGGAGTTGATGACAACTCATTGTTCAGGCTGCCCTGAGTTGGGTTTCAGTTAGTTCAGCTCCGAATATTTGATGTTCAAGAAACCAAACCACTATCTCTTATTTTCCTTTTCTGGAAAAAGAAGACTGAGAACAAAATTGACTCTAAGAAAATGAGGATGTGCAATGAGGAAGCTGCTGATTAGCTTCTCGCCTACTCCAGCAAACTCACGGCTTGAGAGCACAGAAGAGGTGGCACCGAAGGGGTGGGGCAGTTAGCAGAAACTGGGGAGAAGCTGCGCTGCCCACGGGACAGTCTCCCAAGTGTCCAAGGCCGGACTAGCCACCGGAGTACCTCATGCGTCTGCACAGCTCGAGGGAGACTCTGTCCAATCCCAGAGCTGGGAGGGTGCCCACAGATATGATCATGGAACTGAACCACAGCTCAGAACAAATGAAGCAGTGTTAACTAAAACCAAACCGACCACCACTGCAAAACAGTCACAGTACACGGGGGTCTGCACATGGAGACATGGGGAGGGGGTCACACCTGTGGGGGACTCTGGGACTGACAGACTCCGGTGGCTCTGCCCCTGCCACAGCTCCCCCTGGGAATTGGCTCCAGGTAGTCACAGGGGCCTCCCACTCCCACCCCCACCACAGCCAAACAAAAGGCTTCCCCCACAGGGTTGGTGCAGACTGAGGGGCAGCCTCTCCCTTCCCAGTGCTCTTGGAAGGGGTCCTTGGTCAGGTGGCCTCCCATGGGCAGGGTCAGTAGGCCAGACCTATTGAAAACCCTTCCATGACTAGAACCATGTGCCGGAAGAGGCTGGGGGATCCAGGAGGACTGAATGACCAGTGTCTGAGCTGAGTGAGGAAACAGAAGCCTGATCTCCATGACTCCAAGGGACATGGGGCACAGTGGGCGCTGCTCTAACTGTATTTCCTCCTAGGAACTCTGCCCAGCTCCTCCTATGTCTGTCTCAAGCATGGGGCTCCCCATACCACCGACAAGACAAGCCACTGCCTTTATTTCTACAGAATGCACAGAGAGCAATACCAAGCAAATCCAAGCTTGGCAAATCCAAGCACACGACTCAACAGTGGGCATGGGGGTCTCACCCCTGCCCTGACCCCAAGGGGGCAAAACCAAGGTCTTGATCCACATGAATCCTGCTGTTACATCAGTACAATTTCTTGCATCCTCCCCTGAGGCCAAGAGAGCCCCCCAGTCTGTGCGGAATGGAATAGAAGAGCTCCCTTGTATACGTTATTTCCTTTTGTTTTCACAAGACCTTGTGAGGCTGGCTTCAGTCCCAGTTTATAGAAGAAACCTGAGGATCAGAGAAGTGAAGGCCAACTCCGTCTGAGCAGGGGTCCAAGCCTGGCTCTCCCTACCCCCAAACCCAAATGCTCTCCATTGCACCACCCGCCCACCCCAGTCTGTCAGCTGACCCGGATCAAGTCCAGTGTCTCTCTAGCCTGAGCTCCAGGAAGGCCACAGCTCTTAGGCGCATGACCCACACCAGGAGGTTTCAGTCTAGACAGGAGCTGGGAAGAACCTAAGCCCCTGGGCCAATCAGCGGGGGAGGAGGCCCAGCCTGTGGTTCCAAACACCAGGTCTTACTCAGTGTCCCCAACCACCAGCCGCAGGTGAGTCAGCATGCCACTTTCCGAGCTGGGTCCCACTCCACGCCCTCACTTCTGTTCTTAGAAAAGGACGACCAGGCAATCTTGTAAAACCTTTGCTTCCCATTACTCGGCCCACACAGTCACCTGTGTGGCCTCTTCAGCTACATGAATCTTGCTCACCACCTTCAGCTTTTCATGCCAGCCAGCTGCCTGCCCCTTACACGTTCCTGTCTTTGGCCAGACGCAATGGCTAACGCCTGTAATCCCAGCACTTTGGCAGGCTGAGGCAGGCAGATCACCTGAGGTCGGGAGTTCGAGACTAGCCTGACCAACATGGAGAAACCCCATCTATACTAAAAATACAAAATTAGCTGGGCGTTGTGGCACATGACTAATCCCAGCTACTCGGGAGGCTGAGGCAGGAGAATCGCTTGAACCCGGGAGGTGGAGGCTGCAGTGAGCCGAGATTGCACCATTGCACTCCAGCCTGGGCAATAAGAGCAAAACTCCGTCTCAAAAAAAAAAAAAAAAAGAAGTTCCTGTCTTTAAGGATACTGTGTAACTGGAATCTTCCTCTCCAGCAATTAACACAGCCCTCTCAAATCCCTGGTGGCATAACTGCAGTTACATTCTGCACACCCCAACCTCGCCGGGGTAGACAGTGCCAGAAGAGGTGGGTCTTTTCCCTGGCGAGCTCTTCATTTGTTCATAGCCCAAAGAGCAAGAACACCCTCCAAGAAATTTTACTTCGAGGAGATGCAGGATTCCAATATGTGGGCTTTTCTGGGGACCTGAGCCTGCCATATACCCTTCTGTCTAGGCCCCCACAGATCCTGAACCAAGGTTGCAAGAGCTTCTGAGAGGGAGAAAAAGATCAACCCGAGCACTGAAGGGGCAATGGTAATGTGCCCTCCCACCTTGTGAAGGGCTCCCCATCATGGCATTTTGGGAAGCCTTTTCCTAGAGCATCCCAGGAAATGAGGAAACACGAGCTCCCAGGCAGGAGCTGACGCCCCACATGCCACCGTGTGGTTCCCAGTACCTGGCTGAACTCCCTGCAGGTGGGAACCAAGACACCTTATTCTAGGTATGGGCAAAGGACCCAGCCAAAGTCAGTTCTATGCTACATTTTGCGTAGGTAGTGACAATGACAGTAATCTGCATTTTGGAGGAGCCAAAACCTCTAAAAACATCTACTTTGGCCAGGCATGGTGGCTCACGCATATATCCCAACACTTTGGGAGGCTGAGGCAGGCAGATCACTTGAGGTCAAGAGTTCGAGACCGGCCTGGCCAACATGGTAAAACCCCGTCTCTACTAAAAATACAAAAATGAGCCAGGCGTGGTGGTGGGCGCCTGTAATCCCAGCTACTCGGGAGGCTGAGGCAGGAGAATTGCTTGAATCTGGGAAGCAGAGGTTGCAGTGAGCTGAGATCGCACCTCTGCACTCCAGCCTGAGCAACAGAGCAAGATTCTGTCTCAAAATCAAAAAAACAAAAAAACCCCACATCTACTTTCTCAGTAATACTTCGTTGTGGATGACCGCTGCATCGAGGGCAGCTGGAGTTGTCCGGAGAGTGGCCAAGCTCTAGTCCTCCTTCCCTTTATCCCTTCTGTGGCTCTGGCTAAAAATACTTTTTACTTTGCCCTATGGCTGCCTGATTCTTGGCCTAGGAATAAGTCCAGAAACCTTAAAAACAAAGATAACACAACACAGCCCCCAGCAACCCAAATATGAAGCAACAAATGTGAAATTAAGAAACCACAGGCCAGGTGCAGGAAACAGGAAATCCTGCACTGCGCAGAACTTTTCACCATGGTCCCAAAGACAACCCTCAGGCCGAGGCTCTTGTTCTTATGACCCCCAAAGGTCCAGGGAAGCCCCAAGGAAGCCCACCTTACCGTCAGAACTCCAGGGGAAAAGGGTCGCGGCACTGGGATGGAGGGGGCCCTGTGGACCACCTGGCTACCAGCTTTTTTTATTTTTATTTTTTGAGACAAAGTCCCACTGTGTCACTTGGGCTGGAGTGCAGTGGTATGCTCATGGCTCACTGCAGCCCTGACCTCCTGGGCTCAAATAATCCTCCTGCCTCAGCCTCCTAAGTAGCTGGGACTACAGATGTGCACCACCAGGCCCAGCTAATTTTTTAAATTTTTTGTAGAGATGGGGGTCTTACTTTGTTGCCCAGGCTGGTCTCGAACTCCTGGCTTCAAGTGATCCTTCCCCTTCTGCCTCCCAAAGTGCTGGGATTACAAGTATAAGCCACTACACCCGGCCCTGCCACCTTCTTCTGAGGCCCGTATTCCTCAAAGTGTGATCCCTGACCAGTAGGAGTATGGTCCCACCTGGGCACCTGCTAGAAATGTGGCCTCTCAGGCCCCACCTCAGTGCTACTGAAGTGGAATCTGCCTGTAAACAAGATGCACAGGTGGTTGTGGGAGAAGCTTAGAGTAAAGCCTGTCTGGAAAGAGGCAGAGTCTCCCCCTTGGGCTAGTACCTCAGGATTCTCAGCTTTGGGGAACCCAGTGGGCCCTGAAGCCTTTGGCCTTGATGAGATAAATCTAGATGCCTCCTGCCACTTCCTCATTTGCTGCTTGCCCCCACACAGCAGGGTTCAGAACACCTTCCCCTCCTGTGGTTAGTTCCTGCCCGCCCGATCAGGAAGGAGCACTGGCTTTGTAATCCTTTCTCAGTTCCTTATCTGCCCAATAGGGTCAACAACCAGACAGTAAATGCAGCTCCTGTCCATGGGTCCCTGCCCTGTTCCTTAACCATGAGAGCAGATGCCCCCGTTTCCAGGGAACACATAAGCAGGTGCAGTTCACAAGTGAATCACTTGCCCTGGGAAGGTGTTTTGAATGCCCCTACCCCTCGGTTCTCTGCCTCCTGGACTTAGGGACTCTGGGGTATGTGGCTGAGGGAGTGGGAACTCCAAGCCACATGCAAAGCATGGTGTTTAATACAGGAACATCCATTGTCCTCAATGATAAGCATGTAAATTATTATTTTTAGATACAAACTTAAGAACATATTATGGAGGAAAATGCAAAATCCCAATGAATTCTAGGTTAAAATAGGAGACTCCAAGAAACTTCTGGGTTGTTGGCAGGTGGCTGCTTTGGACCACAGGGGCTGGGAGGATGAGGAAGCAGTGCTGTGGGGAGCTTTCCTCTGCCTTCAGAGGATTCCGATGAAAGGGTCTGAGGAACACCGCCTTTTCTCATCTTCCTGGAGACCATGGTAGATAGCCTGGCCCTCCAGGCAGCCACAGTGCTCCCAGTAGCCTCTGGAGTGCCCGAGGCCACATGCCCACTGAGAGCCTTTGGCTTCAAGAGATCCCAGTGATGGATCTCAAGGCCCCAACAAGGTCTTCAGGGGAATCTGAGCCCCCCGAAAGCCATATGAACTTAAAACAATTAGATCCCAAGAACAGAAAGAAGGACACTGTAAGTTTCTTCTGTGGTTCATTGTCCCACAGAAATCCTAACCACAGAGGCCATGCATTCTGGGAGGGCCGGGGAGAGACATAAATATAAAGTCATCAGGACAGGAAAAGAGCTAAAAAAATTAAAAGCTACATTCTCTTCCTAAACTACCCACAGAACAGCTCCAGGCAAGGCCCATGTCATCTAGACCAATGCCGTAACCACAGAGATTGGGAGATACAGAACTGACGCATCAGAAATGTGGTGACGCAGGACCATGGGCATGAGTTACCAAAGCCCATGGCCATCAGCAGGAACTGTGACCGGCCAAACAAAGACAAATGGCTCCTGGGGAAATCTACCTGGCGCTGGGTGGCCTACAGGTTTGGGGGTAGGATTGGGGAACTCACAAATTTAATAAAGATCAAGGTGGGCAAGGACCCACAAAAGGGTCCTAAGACACGAAGGAGGTGGCAGGTCCAAAGGTTCTTCAGAGATGGACAAGAGGAATCAGAGATGAGAGATGGGCTCAGAGAAATTTAGAAACCTGGTCTTGCTCACAAACAGAGCAAACTTCAGAGCCAGGATAGAACCCAGGCCCACCAAATGCCACACTCTATCCTCTCCCCTTAACCTCTGGTCATTCCATTCCAGATTACTTGCTTCAAAAAGAGCCACGAGGCCGAGCACAGCTGTAATCAGGCTCATGCCTGTAATCCCAGTACTTTGGGAAGCTGAGGCAGGAGGATCGCTTGAGCCCAGGAGTTTGAGACCAGCCTGGGCAACACAGGGAGACCCTGTCTCTACAAAAAATAAGAAATAAATTAGCCAGAAGTGGTGACATGTGCTGTAGGCCCAGCTATTAGGAGGATCTCTTGAGCCCAGGACATCGAGGCCACAGTGAGCCATGATCATGGCACTGCACTACAGTCTGGGTGACAGAGCACAAGCCCATCTCAAAAATAAAAAAAGCAACAAGAGCCACTGACCCCATACAGAACAGGCCAAGCTGAATGTGATTAAAAGACAGACACAGCCCCACTCTGCGAGGTTCATAGGTAATCCCACCTCACTGCCAAGATCTGTTCCTCAGGCTAAGTTCTTTTTTTGAGACGGAGTCTCGCTCTGTTGCCCAGGCTGGAGTGCAGTGGCGCAATCTCGGCTCATTGCAACCTCCGCCTCGGGTTACAGTTCTAATCAGAGCAGTACACAAACATAACAGAGGCTCCCTTCTGCTCTCGCTCTCCTCTGTCCTGCCTGTCCTCCCTCTAGCTGAGGTGCTAAGGAGCAGGAGCTGAGGACGGCAGAGGGCTGGATAAACCTAGCAGTGGACACCTGGAAACCCAGGTTGTCAGGTGAAAATGGGGCTGTAAGGTCAGGAATGCCACCTGCTGAGAGGGCAAGCTGCAGCCCACAAGAAAAGTCTGAGGCCAGGGGGCAAAGCCACGGCCAGGACTCACCTTGGCTGCCAGCCCCTGAGCCCACAGCATTGCTCTGATGCTCTGGGTGGATTTGGGGCAGAGGCTCTCATTTTGGGGGGTGACACAGGCTCAAAGGCATGATCCATGGCAGCTCAGGGCTCCTAGGAGAAGCCTTTTTAGTGGCCCCTCAAATGAAAGGTGCAAAACAGTGGGGGACCAGAGCCTGGGGAACAAGTTGGGCTGGAGACCAAAGCACAGCCACAGGTCCCCTCATCCAACAATAGCTAACAGGTATCAGCGAGGAGCCTGCTCTGTGCTGGGTCCACCCTAGGCAAGGACACCAAACTTGGTGCCTGCCCTTAGGAGCTTATGGTCCGGGGGGGTGGGGGGCAATAAACAATTAGACACATACTAAGTTGAACCACACAAAACTGCCATTTTTGTAGGTCATAATTGGTTAAATGATTTCATATGATTGCCTTAAATACTACAAAGAAAACTAACAGAAAGTAGTCCTTAAGAATAACAAGGGGACCAGGCACAGTGGCTCACACCTATAATCCCAGCACTTTGGGAGGCCAAGGCAGGAGGATCACTTGAGCCCAGGAGTTCAAGACCAACCTGGGCAACATGACGAAATCCTGTCTCTACTAAAAATACAAAAAAAATAGCCAGGTGTGGTGGTGTGTGCCTGTAGTCCCAGCTACTCGGGAGGCTGAGGCAGGACGATGGCTTGAGCTTGGGGGACGGAGGTTGCAGTGAGCTGAGATCGTGCCACCGTACTCCAGCTTGGGTGATAGAGCCAGACCCTGCCTCAAAAAACAAAAACAAAAACCAAAAATGAAACAAAGACTAACAAGGAGCTTGCCCTATCTAGACAGGGTGGTCGGGGAGGGCTGGGAGACAGGGCGGCATTTAGGAAGACAGCTGCAGATGAGAGTGAGAGGAAGGGCCTCCAGCGCTGACATCCGAACAGCTCCGCGAGGGAAGGACAGCAGTATCCCAAGCTCACGGCAGGGACAGGTGGGGTCTGCAACCCATTTCCCCAAGACCCCTAGAAATCGGCAGTCTCTGAGCACAGGGATGGAGGTCCCCATGCCTGAGCCCTTGGCACTGACAAGCCACCAGAAGCCCCTAACTAGGTATACATCACAGAGTCTGCTCTCATGAGGGAAGCTTTTAGCGAAAAACACAACAAATGCGACGCACACTGTGCGTCTGACTCGCCCAACTCTCCACCCCTCCCTTTAGCCTTGCACCATGCTGTGTAACTCACTGGACCCTCCCACCTTTCCACCCTGGGCTCATGTGACCATGTGATCTGCTTTGGCCAATGGAATGCTAGCAAACTTGGAGCAGAGGCCTGAAAATACGTCCTTGCATCTCTGCTGTTGCTTCTACCCTCTGTCACCGTGAGAAGTGGACACCTGGGCTGGTTTGCTGGTCCCAGAAGGAGAGTGACAGGCCAGAGGAAAAGAGATGAGCCACCTCCAGTCACCCTTGCTTAGGCTATCCTACATCGGCTGATCCCTAGACATCTCATTGAGCCTAGCCAAGGTAAGCAGAGCTGCCTGGTGACCACCCTGGCTGACTGGGCAATGAATGCAGATAGCTGTCTGCCATGAGGATTCGTGGCTGTTTGTTACACCACATTGCTATGGCAATGGATAACTGATACAACAGCGGGTACTCCATATCTGTCAATCGAATAAACAAGTTTCTACTTCATTTTGAAAAATTAGTGGTTTAATAAATTATCAATTATGCAAACTACAGTACCTTCTATACAGGTTTTCTACAAAAATGTATCTTGCGCTGTGAATCGACCTCTCCATCAACCGTACAGATGACACCTAAAGGAAAACAAAAAGAGAATCACTAACTTAGGGGAAGAGGAGACAGCCAGGAGGCCTTGAGAAATGTCTGTTACTCCCCCTGCCTGGGGACTTTGCTGAATATGAGAATCAAGGCGGCAGAGAGAGTGAAGCAGGAGGACCTCCTCACTCCCCTGCCGGGAGGAGAAGCCACATCTGCCACCAGGCTCAGGCTGTGTCCCCCTTCCACCCTGACCTGCCCCACACCCCAAAGCTGCATGCATGGCCCAGCAATGCCGAGGCTGAGGGCTCATCAGCAGCTGCCTCTTTGATGGGAGGTGAGTCTCAACTAGAACACGGTCAAGCCCTGGAGAAACCATCCAAAGCTGTCCACTTGAGGCAACATGCGGTGACTAACACGGACCTAAATAGGGTGACTTTGCTTAAGCAGAGGGACCACATGCATGAGGTACAGCCCCACGAGGGTCGGGTTGGGGGTGACGTTCTGGGGGCTCTGCCCAAGGAAACTGGTAAGAACAATGCCCGAGAGGGAGGAAGACAGCCTGACAGTGCCCCTTTCTGCCAGGATGCTCAAACCCTCTGCAGACGATCTTGCCCTTTGTCCAGCGTTCCTCTGGGAAGCAAGAGGCGCCCTGACCCTTGATGTCAGGCAGACAAACACTACTCTCACTTGGCCATGGCCCACAGCACCCGTGGGACCTGGGCCAACAAATCCAAGGCAGATTCAAAGCCATAACCCAGGCACTTCCTCCCTCTCCCTGCTGTCCCTCTGTCCATCCATCCTCTGCCCATCCATCTTCCTTTCCATTCTTCCATCCTCTCTTTCCTTACTTCCTAGCTCCCCATTCATCCCTCTGGTCTCCTTCTGCTCATCTTTCCTGGTCTGTCCATCTCTCTCTGCCTCCTGAGGTAGATTTCCTTAAATAGAGGAGTGCATTTACAGCCCTTCCTATTCAAATATCATTAGATACAACTTAGGTTTGCAATTGAGTGCCTGCTCAGGAAAAGCAAATTAGCAAAGGCAAAATGCACTAACCTCAGATCTTTCGATTTGTGGATTTGTGTAATTTAGACAGATATTTGGGGAGATGGAAATTCTTATTCACCAAAAACGGCCCGCTCACATCTTTCAATTTTAAAAGACAGACTTACAGAAGAATGGTAGCTATTGCTGCAGGTACCCAGACTGGGACCGAACTGTCCAGCCCAGCAGCTGTGCCAGTGTTAACTGGCTGTAGGGATAGTCTGTCTCCTTCATGCAGAGCCTTAAAGCTGGCATCATAGGTTGTGCTTACAGCTTTGAAACATAGGTGCTGATCAGGACCTCCACAGCCCCCTTTCTTCTAAGAGACTGTCTCTAGATGCATCCTCACAGATGGAATAGGCCTAAGCAGCCATGTTTGTGCCTTGGGGTCCTGTCCCCAACACCTGATTGAACCAGGGCTGGACACCTGACCAAAGCTGAACCAATCAGATTCTTTGTCTCAAGAATTTGAACTAAGAGCCAGACCCCATGAAGGTTAAATAAGTGGTTCTCAAATATGAAAACAAACAAAGCATGCATTCAAGTCACCTGGAGGGCTTGATAAAACACAGATTGCTGGGCCTCATCCCTAGAATTTCTAATTCAGCAGGTCTGGGATGTGACTAGAAAATTTGCATTTCTTTCTTTTTTTTTTTTTTTTTTTTTGAGACGGAGTCTCACTCTGTCACCCAGGCTGGAGTGCAGTGGTATGATCTCAGCTCACTGCAACCTCCGCCTCCTGGGTTCAAGCCATTCTCCTGCCTCAGCCTCCCAAGTGGCTGGGATTATAGGCACACACATACCACCACGCCAGGCTAATTTTTGTATTTTTTAGTAGAGATGGGGTTTCACCATGTTGGCCAGGCTGGTCTTGAACTCCTGATCTCAGGTGATCTGCATGCCTCGGCCTCCCAAAGTGCTGGGATTACAGGTGGGATCCACCGCACCCAGCTGAAAATGTGCATTTCTAACAAGTTTCCAGGTGATGCTTCCGCTGCTGGTCCAGGGACCACACTTTGAGAAGAACTGAGTTAAACGGCATTAAGCCCAGCAGTGGTCAGGTCATAAAGATGTGAGCTCAGAATGGTGGCAGGGGCACCACCTGGCTGGCTGAGGTTTGCAGGTGGGGGCACTAGAGGCTGGTCAGAAGAGAACCACAGAAACCAGAGACCTTGGCCCCACACAGAGAGGCCTGCACAGCACTGAAGGCCTAGCCTGGCTTCCTTGTGAAGTTTCCCTTCCTGGCAATCACATACCCCAAGTCTGAAGAAAACGTTTAAGAAGGCTGAAACTGAGCATCTGAAACGCACCTGAGGACGAGTATGCCTGTCCAGCATGGTGAGCTGCACATAAGTCTGTAGCGTAAGACCCCAGCGAGAGGCATCGTGGTACATCAGGCCCTGCAGAAGGGAAAACACAGCACTTTCCATCAAAGTGGCATCTGCAGGAGGACCCTGGTCTCACAAGGCACTAAAGGACAGCTCAAGAAACCTACACAGGTAGGGTTGGGGCTGGAGATGAACCCAGCATGATCACAGGGCTCTGACAGCAAGGTGGACAAAGGCAGACACTGAAACAATTATAGGACGGTATGGTAACAGCTATAATAAGAGCCTATGGAAAGTCTCCGAGGGACCGGAGGAATTAGGCCAGACAAAGAAATGAAGGGCATCCAAATTGGAAAGGAAGAAGTCATCTTAACCTTGTTCACAGACAACATGATCTTACACTTAGAAAAGCTTAAAGACTCAGGCCATTATCCTAAGCTAATTAATGCAGGAACAGAAAACCAAATACTGCATGTTCTCACTTTAAATGGATATTTATAAGTGGGTACAATGGGTACTCATGGACATAAAGATGGCAACAATAGACACTGGGGACTCCTGGAGTGGGGAGGAAGGGAGGGGGCAAAGGTTGAAAAAGTACCTATTGGGTACTATGCTCAGTACCTAGGTGATGGGATCCATCATACCCTAAACCTCAGCATCATGAAATATACCCAGGTAACAAACCTGCACATGTACCCCCCTAAAAGTAAAATAAAAGTTGAAATGACCAAAAAAAAAAAAAAAAAAACCTTAAAGATTCCACCAAACAACTGTTAGAACTGATGAACGAACTCAGTAATACCGCAGGATACAAATCAACATATAAAAATCAGTAGCATGTATATACACCAACAGTGAACAATCTGAGAAAGAAATCAAGAAAGGAATCCCATTTGCGATAGCTACAAAGAATATAAAATACCGGCCAGGCACAGTGGCTCATGCCTGTAATCCCAGCACTTTGGGAGGTTGAGGCAGGCGGATTACTCGAGGCCAGGAGTTCAAGACCAGCCTGGCCAACATGACGAAATCCTGTCTCTATTAAAAATACAAAAAATTAGCTGGGTGTGGTGGCACGCACCTGTGATCCCAGCTACTCTAGAGGCTGAGACATGAGAATCGCTTGAACCCAGGAGGCAGAGGCTGCAGTGGGCCGAGATCGCACCACTGTACTCCAGCCTGGATGACAGAGTGAGACCCTGTCTCGAAAAAAAAATAAAATTAATTAATTAATTAATAAAAGTAAAATACCTAGGAACCTATTTAACCAAAGAAGTGAAAGATCTATACAAGGAAAACTATAAAACACTGATGAAAGAAATTGAACAGAACACACACAAAAAAAGAGATATTCAACACTCATGGATCAGAAGAACTAATACTATTAAAATGACAATACTACCCAAAGCAATTTACAGATTCAATGTAATCTCTATCAAAATACCTATGACAGTCTTTGCAAAAATAGGGAAAAAAAATCCTAAAATTGTTATGAAACCACAAAAGACCCCAAATAGCCAAAGCAATCCTGAGCAAAAAAAACAAAGTTGGAGGCATCACACTGCCTGACTTCATAACTGTTCTCTACAGTAGCTGTACTAATTTACATTCCCACCAACTATGTATGAGGGTTCCCCTTTCTCCACACCTATCACCTGTCTTTTTGATAAAAATCTTTTTTTTTTTTAAACAGAGTCTTGCTCTGTCTCCCAGACTGAAGTGCAGTGGCATGATCTCAGCTCACTGCAACCTCTACCTCCTGGGTTCAAGTGATTCCCTGCCTCAGCCTCCCAAGTAGCTAGGATCACAGGCATGCACCACCACACCAAGCTAAATTTTTTTGTATTTTTAGTAGAGACAGGGTTTCACCATGCTGGCCAGGCAGATCATGCCACTGTACTCCAGCCTGGGTGACAGAGCGAGACTCCATCTCAAAAAAAAAAAAAAAAAAAAAAAAGCTATAAGAGAATAATTTGAATGTTTCTAGCATAAAGAAAAGAGGGCCAGGTGCAGTGGCTCATGCCTATAATCCCAGCACTTTGGGAGCCCAAGGCAGGAGGATCACTTGAGCCCAGGAGTTAAAGGTTACAGTGAGCTATAATTGTGCCACTGCACTCCAGCCTGAGTGATATAGCAAGACCCTATCTCCAAAATATATAAATAAATAAATAAGTTTAAAATTTTAGAAAAAGTTAAGCTCTTTAAGATCATCTTTAACAAATAATACTTTGGTTTGAATGAATCCCCCAAATTTCATGTGTTGGAAACTTAATCCCCCATGTGGCAGTATGTAGCACGTGGTGCCTTTAAGAAATGACTGGATCGGCCGGGCATGGTGGCTCACGCCTGTAATCCCAGCACTTTGGGAGGCCGAGGTGCACGGATCACGAGGTCAGGAGATCGAGACCATCCTGGCTAACACGGTGAAATCCTGTCTCTACTAAAAAATACAAAAAATTAGCCAGGCGTGGTGGTGGGCGCCTGTAGTCCCAGCTACTCGGGAGGCTGAGGCAGGAGAATGGCGCGAACCCGGGAGGCGGAGCTTGCAGTGAGCCGAGATCGTGCCACTGCACTCCAGCCTGGGCAACAGAGTGAGACTCTGTCTCAAAAAAGAAAAAGAAAAAGAAAAAGAAATGACTGGATCATGAGTACAGAGCCCTCTTGAATGGATTAATCTATTCACGGATTAATAGATTAATCGGTTATCTTACACTGGTGGCTTTATGAGAAAAGGGAATGAGACCTGACCTAGCATGCTCAACTCCCTCACCATGTGACACCCTGTACTACCTGGGGACTCACTAGGGAGTCCCTGGGGACTCACTTATGATCCCTAACACCTGCAACTCTAGCTGTCTTACTTAATAACTAAGCCTGGGTTCCTCCTTGGCTTCTAGAGAATATGAATGTTACAGAGGTTTCTTTGTTATATCCAAAGAAGATGACTGGTATTCCATCTTCTCCCGAATGCACAGAGAAGAAATTCTTCTCATGTCTCTTTAGGATTCTTTATTGAAAGACTGAGAGGTTTTGCCTTATTTAAGAAACATCCTTTCACCTGCTTTAGTTTTCTTCCTAGGCCCTATCACCACCTGCCAGATTATATGTTTGTCTTCTGCCTCCCCACACTGGAATATTAGGGGCAGGAGAGCAAGGGCTTTGAATTTATCACTGCCATATCATCTAGAACAGTGTCTGCCACATGGCTGACATGCACTGAATATTGGTTGAATGAATGGATGAATGCACAAGCCCCTACTAAGTGCTAGGCAGTGTGCCTTGGTTTTAGCAAATAACAATGAACAAAGTAGACACAGTCCCTGCTCCTAGTAGAACTCAGAGTCTAATGAACCACACAGGAGATGCCAATTGTGTTGCTAAAAATCAGGGGGCATGGCCGGGCACAGTGGCTCACGCCCGTAATCCCAGCACTTTCTTTGGGAGGCTGAGGTGGGTGGCTCATGAGGGTCAGGAGATGGAGACCACCCTGGCCAACATGATAAAACCCTGTCTCTATTAAAAACACAAAAATTAGCTGGGCATGGTTGTGCGCACCTGTAGTCCCAGCTAGTCAGGAGAGTGAGGCAGGAGAATCGCTTGAACCTGGGAGACAGAGGTTGCAGTGAGCCGAGATCGCGCCACTGCACTCCAGCCTAGGGACAGACTGAGACTCCATCTCAAAAAAAAAAAAAAAAAAAAAAAAAATCAGGGGGCAGCACAGGCTTCCAAGTCCATTTACTAGCTGTGTGACCTCAGGCAACTTATATAAGTGCAATTTCCTAAGCTGAAAAATGAGACTAATCATCCCTACCTCATGGGATGGGAGCTCAGAACCAACATCTTCTAAAGCTCTCTCTTGCAGGACCCAGATTCTATCCATCTCTTTCAAGCAACCAGAGCAGAACCTCGAATTGGGGAAGGTGAAGGAAGGGACACAGCACACTACAGCCCCTGTTGCTAGGTTCACCCTTGGGAAAGCAGGCTGGTGGCTTCCAGGTAAGCCAGAGGTGGCCCCTGTTACCAGACAGGGCCAAGTTTGCAAACCCAAGTCAGGGGTCCACCAAGGATCCTGGTTACTTAGAGATAGGTCCTGCGGGGGTTAGGCCTGAGAAGTCCCGGGTTCTGATAGGTTTCTTCTAGGGGAGGGGAAGGCTGGAATGAGCAACAAGAAATGGACACCCCTAGTGGCTAAGGTCGGCCACTGGGAATAGTATGGGATAGCTGACGGGAAGTCCCTAGGCTCTGTGCACAGCCACTCAGGCCTCAGAGATCCTTGACCTCAGAACACCAACATGCCACCATTTTCTGCTTGTCCCTCCCTGGTCTTCTCCAACTCAGTTAAGAGCGCAGAGAATGCCTGGCCAGGCTCGGGCTCAGGCAGAGGCACCATCATTCTCAGGTGCTTAAGGGGAAGCCGGGGGTTCACGCAACCAACAACCCACTCACCAGAGGATTGTGGCCACGGACATTTCTCCACTTGGACACAGGCTCCGTTAACACCTGGAAGGAAAGAAAACATCAGAGCTACTGTTTCTCTGTGCTGAACAGTGTAAAAGTGTGTAAGTGTTGAGGGGAAAGCGAGGAGAGAAGGGAAAAAGAGAGAAAAAGACTATCCAAATTTGGGTGCCCAAGGTAGGCCAAAATAGCTGACAACCCCCGTGAGGTCACAACTCTATCTAGACATGGCTTCCTCACATTACTTCCAGAAATGTCCTGAGAATAACTCTATCCATCCCTGTACCCAATGTGCCAAGCATAGGTACACCCTACCTCTCTATTGCCCTGGTAGCCTCCCCAAGGTCAGAGCTGGCTCTGTCCATCCCTCTTCTGTGTATTCTATCCCAGCCCTGCCTGCCTACCACATCAAGCTGGCAGGTGGGTGGGAGAAGCCAGGAGGGACACTGGACAGGGCTAGGCCTTGGAGGCCACCTGCCTCCGTTTCCTGCCTCTGATCACTGCACTGGGTGCGCTGGCTGCTGAGAGTCCCTGTTTCTTTAGTACGCTCCCTGTCTCACTGGTTTGGAGGCATTCTTTCCCTCTGGTCCTGTTTGTACCTTTTAGGATGACTGCCAATCTCTCCAACATCCTGTGTGTTTTCAGACACATATCAGGATCTCTGCTGGGCATTTCTAGAGCCTCCATCTGTGGTCTAGACACACAAATCTGGGACAACCCCAGACTCTGCTAGAGCCTTTCTGGGTATGCAGGTGTGTGCTAGAAAAGATTTAAATGGTGTTCTTGGGGCCAAGATCTTCAGAGTGCCAGGATCCATCTGGGAACTTTCAGAATACATGTGAGAAGGGGCCATAGGTGACAAAAGACCAATGGCAGGCAATGCATGGAACTTTTGAAAAGTAGCCACCCTGGCTGGGTGCAGTGGCTCACACCTGTAATCCCAGCACTTTGGGAGGCCAAGGCAGGCAGATCACTTGAGGTCAGGAGTTCAAGTCCAGCCTGGCCAACATAGTGAAACTCCATCTCTACTAAAAATACAAAAATTAGCCGGATGTAGTGGTGCATGCCTGTAATCCCAGATACTCGGGAGGCTGAGGCAGGAGAATCACTTGAACCCAGGAGGCAAAGGTTGCAGTGAGCCGAGATCGCGCTACTGCACTCCAGCCTGGGTGACAGACCAAGACTCCGTCTCTAAAAAGAAAAGAAAAGTAATCACCCCCACCATTCACTCCTGACCTCAAGTGATCCACCCTCAAAGCAAGATACTCTGTGTCTTTGCTTACGTTGTTTCTTCTGACCAGCATTCCCACCCCATTCCACTTCACATCAACTTTCATCACATGGAAAACTCCTATACACCCTTCAAAATCCAGTTCAAATATGCCCTTCCCCTGCCCCTCTCAAACCCCCTCTCCTTCTTCTAGGTCTTCTTCCTAGCCCCTAAGTAGCATATACAGCACCACACAGGCCCACCAGAGTCTGGGTCACAGGCAGCCTTGCTCCCCGACCCAGCTCAGGGGTGCTCCATCCGTAGCACTGTCACCCAACAAACATTTATTGAGTGCCCACTGTGTGCCAGATATCCATGCTAGGCACTGAGGATACAACAATAGCAAAACCAGCCCAGCCTCTGCCTTCACAGAACCTTAAGCCTACCAGGGGAAGCAGACATTACTCAGGTAATCACAGAAGCCAACATGTTTTCAAACCCCAAGAAGTGGTATAAAAGAGAGGTACAGAGCGGCCAGGGGATCCTCTGTCAGGAAGCATAACCTCGCTGGGAAGGTCAGGGGACACGGAGCTCAGATCTGAAGGGAGAGTGGTCTTCCTAAAGCCAACAAAGCTCTTCGTACCACAGAATCAAACAAGGGTGTGGCCCCTGGAACCAGACAGCCTGGGCTGGGATCTGGCTGTATCCGGGCTGGGATCTGGCTGTATCACGCACTGGCCTAGTGACCCTGGACAAGCCACTTAACCTCATTGGGCCATGGTTTCCTCATCTAAAACTGTGGTAAAAATGGTACCTACTTCAGAGGGACTATTCTTGTGAGGATGAGATCATTTAGTATTTATGAGGAACCCTCAACACAGTGCTGGGCAAATAGCAGTATACTCACTGGATGTTAACTATCGTTGTTAATCGGCTCCAAGGTCTTCAGTGAGACTATAAGCACTTCTAAAGTGCCATTAAGAGTCATATCACTCAGGACAGGGGTCAAGAGTTCCCAAGACCCCCCTCCTCCCCAGGTTTGATGATTCATGAGAACTCACAGGACACAGCACGCAGTCATACTCACAGCTAAGATGGATTACACCGAAAGGACACAAAACAAGATCAGCAAAGGGGACCGGGCACGGTGGCTCACGCCTGTAATCCCAGCACTCTGGGAGGCTGAGGTGGGTGGATCACTTGAGGTCAGGAGTTTGAAACCAGCCTGGCCAACATGGTGAAACCCCATATCTACTAAAAATACAAAAAAATTAGCTGGGCATGGTGGTGGGTGCTTGTAATCCCAGCTACCTGGGAGGCTGAAGCAGGAGAACTGCTTGAACCTGGGAGGTGGAGGTTGCAGTGAGCCGAGATCATGCCACTGCACTCCAGCCTGGGTGACAGACCGAGACTCCATCTCAGAAAAAAAAAAAAAAAAAAAGGAAGAAAGAAAAAGAAAAAAGGATCAGCAAAGGGAAAAAGGGCAGGTGCAAAGTCTGGAGGAAACCAGGCACAAGCTTCCAAGGGTCCTCTGACAGAGGAGCTACACAGTACACACTGAATTCCCCAGGCAACAAGATGTGACAATATGTGTGAAATGCTGTCTAGCAGGCAAGCTGGCCTGAACCTGGGAGTTCAGGGTTTTCATCAGGGCTCAGCCATGCAGGCAACCACTTCCTGACATGTACCAAAATTCCAGACTCCCAGGAAGAAAGCAGGTGTCAGCATAAACCATACTGTTTGCAGAAACAATTTAAGCAGAGAGCCACTGTTATCAGTTAGGAATGGTGGGGGCCCTCCCAAGATCTAAGTTCCCAGATGCCAGCCAAAGACCACCCTTGCAAGCAGGCATTTCTAAAGGGCAGCAGTCTTAGGTCTGCTATGTTAACTCTTTCCTGCACAGCAGCACATGAACACAGCAGGACAAGGGCTATATAATGTTTATTATTATTTTTATCAAACTATATATATTTCTTTTCTTTCTTTCTTTTTTTTTTTTTTTTTTTTTGAGATAGGGCCTCACTCTGTCACCCAGGTTGGAGTTCAATGGCACAGTCCTGGCTCACCACAGCCTCAACCTCCTGGGCTTAAATAATCCTCCCACCTCAGCCTCTTGAGCAGCTGGGACTACAGGCATGTGCCACCACATCCAGCTAAGTTTTGTATTTTTTGTAGACATGTGGTTTTGTCATGTTGGCCAGGCTACTCTCAAACTACTGGGCTCAGGTGATCCTCCCCCTTCAGCCTCCTAAAGTGCTGGGATTACAAGCATCAGCCACCACACCTGGCCATGCATATATTTCTAGCAGAAGTAAAAACAGGAAAGGAAGGGAAGAAGGAAAGAAAATGACTATAAAAGTATAGAAATTGTAGCTTCTGTAGTAACAAAAGAGAGCCATCAATAGAGAAGATTATACCACTAAAATCTAGAACAAGGAAGACAGGTCAAAGTCTTAGTGTAGAGATGATTCTTAAACATCTCTGAGGTTAGTTTTAGTGACTAGGCTTTAAATGAACTAGAAATTAAATTAATTGCCTATGCATAGTAATACCCACTGCTCAGACATTGCTATCTCAGATGTCACACTTCTAGCCCTGCTCAATAGCCTGTCCTTTCTTCTTACCCATGTAGACTCTTTTCCTAACCAGACTTTGAGGCAGTCAACACTTGCACTGTCCAATACAGTGGCCATGAGCCACAGGCAACTATTAAGACCTTGAAATATGACTAGTCCAAATTAAGATATGCTATAAGTTACACTTATTTTACAAATACAAACAGTTTGAGCATCCCTAATTGAAAAATCCAAAATCCTAAATGCTCCAAACTCCAAAACTTTCTGGAAACCGATATGACACTTCAAATGAAAAATTCCACACATAAATACTTAACACAAACTTGTTTCATTCACAAAATTATTTAAAATATTGTATAAAATTACCTTCAGGCTATGTATATATGAAACATAAATGAATTTCGTGTTTTGGCTTGGGTCCCATCCTCAAGATATCTCATTACGTTTATGCAAATATTCCAAAATCTGAAAAATTCTGAAATCTAAAACACTTCTGGTCTCAAGCATTTCAGATAAGGGATGCTCAACCAGTATCATATTCCAAAGACTTAGTACAAGATAGAATGCAAAATAGCTCATTGATGATTTTTATATTGATTAAATGTTGACATGATCACATTTGGCATATGTTATGTGAAATAAAATGTCCTTTTTATTTTTTGTGGGTTTTTTTCTTTTTTTGAGACAGGGTTTCACTCCTGCTGCTCAGGATGCAGTGCAATGGCGTGATCTCAGCTCACTGCAACCTCCACCTCCTGGGCTTAAGCAATCCTCCCACCTCAGCCTCCCAAGTAGCTGGGGCTACAGGCACATACCACCATGCCTGGCATATTTTTCTAGAGATGGGGTCTCGCCATGTGGCCCAGGCTGGTCTGGAACTCCTGGGCTCAAGCAATCCACCTGCTTCTGCCTCCCAAAGTGCTAGGATTACAGGCTTGAGCCACTGCACCGGCCCCTTTTGTTTTTTTTAATGAGGATATTAGAAATGTTAAATTACACCTGTGGCTTGCACTTGTGGCTCAAATTATAGTCCTATTGGACAAGGTTAGTCCACACCCTCTATAATTATCCCATCAAGCTTTCTCCGCTTCCTTCAAACCTAGCATGGAGGCCGTACCTCGACGTCTGTCGCGTTGGAGAAGAATTCCAGGCATGTCGTCTTCCCACTTGCAATATTGCCCTCGACACAGATCTGGCAAAAGACGAATGCATATTAGAGCCAGAACTCAAGCACCCAGGGGAATGTCAGGGAATAATGGCTACGGAAAGGGCTCACGTAACCAGCATAATTGGTTCAGTCCAAGACTTTCACATGTAAACCAAAATCCCTCCTCGGGAAACGGGCAAGGTCCCGTTGTTAGTAATAACAGATAAGCCGATCCTCCCTGAGTGGCAGGCTCATGTGGTCCCCCCAGACCAGACCCTCCTTTATGTCAACTCCTAAACCATACACAGCTTGTCTGCCCAGCCCAGCTCTGCCCTTCCTTAGTTCAACCCCACAGACTATTAGATTTTAGGCCTAAGTGTCCTGCCTCCTTAACGAGAGCTTAATCAATGGTTTTGAGGCTAGGAAACACATATATGTTATCTAGAATCGAATCCACTGCTTTACAGAAAAAAAAAGTACTTGGTCACTGACTGGAAACCATTAGGAAAGGGGAGAAGAAAAAAAGAGCAAGGACTTTGTTAAGCACCTTGTCACAGGCCAAGCCCTGAGACAGGTAAGACACCATTATCACATGTAACCTCACTGAAACCTGAGAAGGGTAAGTCCTAACATTTTTCACAGAAAAGAAAAATGAGGCTTGTAGAAGACAATAAAGCAAGGACAGCTTCTAGACTCTGCTCACAATGACTGCACCTGGGAGGGAAAGGGGGTCATGGCATTAGTGGGAGGGGCCAGAAACAGCCTTCTGGGGTCTACCTATACCAAAGACCAAGGAGCATCCTAGAAGTAACTCATCTTAGGGAGAGAAGGTATTCCAGGCAGCGGTTCTCAGCTCTGGCTATACGCTAGGACCACCTGGGACCTTTTAAAAATCTCTACAGGGATGCCACAGCCCAGACCAATTACACCACAATCTCTGGGAGTGAGACTCAAGCCTCAGTAACTTTTTTTTCTTTGAAACAGAGTTTCACTCTTGTTGCCCAGGCTGGAGCAGAGTGGCGTGATCTCAGCTCACTGCAACCTCCACCTCCTGGGTTCAAGCCATTCTCCTGCCTCAGCCTCCCAAGTAGCTGGGATTACAGGTGCCCACCACCACACCCGGCTAATTTTTTGTATTTTTAGTAGAGACATGGTTTCACCATGTAGGCCAGGCTGGTCTCAAACTCCTGACCTCAGGTGATCCACCTGCCTCAGCCTCCCAAAGTGCTGGGATTACAGGTGTGAGCCACTGCACCCGGCCAAGCCTCAGTAACTTTTAAAGCTCTCCAGGCGATTTCAATGTGCAGGCAAGGTTGGGAACCACGAGGCTGGAGCAGAGCTTCTCCATGTCTAGTCCACAGATGCCTGCTTCAGATGCGCCAGAGGAGCTGGTTAAACATGAGGTGGCACCAGGTAGCATCCAGACCCTAAATCAGACTCTAGGCTGGAGCCCTTGAACCTGTGGCCCAGTGATTCTGACCAAGCTCTGCTCAGCCAGGCACTGCTGATGACATAGGCCCAGTGGCTCTGGCTCCAGCAGATGGCCACAGGGAACGGGCAGCTCCAATACATAAGAAGACAAACTGTCCCCTGAGAACACATGTTAGACATCCTCCAGGGGCACACACAGAGAGGGGCCCGACCTGCTGCACAGAGGCCTGTTCCTTTGCACTCAGGCTGGAAGCACCCAGAGAAACCTGGGCAACACAGGTAACTTACCCAAGTGCCAGACTTGGCTAGGGAAGAATCAGAATTAGAATTCACATCCAGGCCCCTTCTCACGACTCCTGATGGAGCCTCAGTCACACCTCACATAAACACCAGGTCACAGTGGGCCGTCTCACCCGACCCCACTAAAGTCTCCCCAGCAACTAGAACTCTGTCAGCTGGCGGAGAAGGTTCCTCCTGCCTTGATCCTAACGGGTATCCAGGAGACACAAGGCCACTCTCCCATCCTGGGTCCCTCCCAGCCCACTCCTTTAGAGCCCCAAACTACAAAATGAACCCAAGGGAATGAACAAAAGGGCATGAAAAGACCCCATTAGGGCACTAATGGATTTAATTTTTTATTGTTCTTTAAAGAAAACTTTTCCTCTTCCTAGATGTATAAAAAGAGCTCAACCTAGACATCACTCTACAGAGTCTTTTTTCTTTCCTGTTCATTGAAGCATTTTAACAGGTTGTTCAGATAAGCCCTTCTCCCAGAAACTTGTTCCTATTCCCAGCATGAAATCCTAAAGAGTTAGTGAATGTCAGGCCCTGAATGAGCTCAGCCAATCTGCCCTCCGGTTTACAGCAGGCAACGCAGGAAGAATCTCACAAAGTTCCCCTGAAATGGAAGGGGGAACAGGAAGCAAGCAAAGGGAGTCTTTACATTTCTTTTTAAAGTGATGTCTAAAAATATTATAAGAGAAGTGCATGCCCATTGAAGAAAATACAGAAAATCAAAAAGGAGAAACTATCACCCATAATCCCAATACTAAGAGATAAACCCCATGACATGTGAGCATATTTCATGCCAAATATTATTTTCTATACAGTCCTCATCTTTGAGCACGTTTCAACTGTTTATTGAAGGCCTATGCTGTGCCAGGCACTGTGTACTCAGGGCCTCGTTGCAACGGCCAAAGAGCTCATGAGTGTGTGGAGGAAAGCAACAGGAAACTGTGAAAAGGAGATGGTCCCCATGCTGTGGGAGCACATGGCTGGCCTGGCCCAATGCTCTGTGACTACGCTACAATTTATCTCCATTTTCCTCTGCTATGAGCCCTTGAGTCCAACTGATTATAACTGAAACTGTGATGAGCCATCTATCCCTATTATAAGTAACAATATTTAATCTTTCCTAAAAATGGAAATTAAGCATTCTTGTGCTAAGAAATACATTCTCAGTGGCCAGGCGCAGTGGCTCACGCCTGTAATCCCAGCATTTTGGGAGGCCGAGGCAGGGGATCATTTGAGGTCAGGAGATCAAGACCAGCCTGGCCAACATGGTGAAACCCCGTCTCTACTAAAAATACAAAAATTAGCCAGGCGTGGTGGCGGATGCCTGTAATCCCAGCTACTGGGAAGGCTGATGCAGGAGAATCGCTTGAGCTTGGGAGCTGAGAGGTGGAGGTTGTGGTGAGCCGAGATCACACCACTGCACTCCAGTCTGGGTGACAGAGTGAGACCCTGTCTTCAAAAAAAAAAAAAGAAATACATTCTCACACACAAGAATGTATGTATGCATGAATATATGTATATGTTTATGAATATGCATATATGTATTTATCAGTTGGATTTCTCTGATCAAACCTTGATTATTACACAATCCCTAAAAGAAGAAAACAAAAATCACTCGTAAATCCCAGCAATCATTGTCATTTGGATGTTTAATTAGAACCCAGGGTTCCAGAGGCAAACTGGCTTGGGTGCCAAAGCCTCCACAGGGAGAATCCAAATATCCTGTCTTATCAAAGACCCTGAGAAATCTGCAGTCAAAAGAAACTTGCCCAAACGTCTAACAACTGGCAAGTGGATAAACAAAGTGCACTACAGCCACGCCATGAATACTGTTCAGCTATAGGAAAAAATGACATACTAATACGTGCTACAAGGCAGATGCATGTCAAAATATTATGCTAAGCAACCAGGAGTGGTGGCTCACGCCTGTAATCCCAGCACTTTGGGAGGCCTAGACAGGCAGATCACCTGAGGTTAGGAGTTTGAGACCAGCCTGGCTAACGAGGTGAAACCCCGACTCTACTAAAAATACAAAAATTAGCTGCACGTGGTGGCACATGACTGTAATCCCAGCTACTTGGGAGGCTGAGGCAGGAAAATGGCTTGAACCCTGGCGGCGGAGGTTGCAGTGAGCCAAGATCATGCCATTGCACTCCAGCCTGGGCAACAGACTCCATCTCAAAAAAGAAAAAAAAAATGTGCTAAGTGAAAGAAGCCAGATACAAAAGATCCCATGCTATATGTTCCATTTTATATGAAACGTCCAGAAAACGCAAATCCCTAGAGAGACAGGAAGTAGATTAGTGGTCACCTGGGGCCAGAAGAGATTGCAAATGGGCACGAGGTTTCTTTTTGGAGTAATGGAAATGTTATAAAATTAGATTGCACAGCCTGGGCAACATGTAGAAATCCCACCTCTACAACAAATACAAAAATTAGCCAGAAATGGTGGTATGTGCCTGTAGTCCCAGCTACTTGGGAGGCTGATGTGGGAGGATCACCTGAGACCAGGAAGTCGAGGCTGCAGTAAGTTGTGATTGTGCCACTGCCCTCCAGCCTGGACAACAGAGCCAGACCTTGTCTCAAAAAATAAAAAATAAAAATAAGATAAAATAAAATTAGATTGTAGTGGTGTTTACTCTGTAGTGCTGTTTACTCTGTAAATTTACTAAAAATCATTGAATTGCACATTTAAAATGGGTGAATTTTGTGGTATGCAAATTACAATAAAGCTGTTTTAAAAAGGAACCCAGCTGAATTTCATTTAACATTCAAATAACTAAGGGAAGACACTTTTACCCCATCACACCACAAACTCTCTCTTACATGCTCCTTGTTAACCCCACATCTATCTCTTAACTAGACTGAGAATTTCGGCATTAATGTTTATAATATTTCTTTCCTGTTTGTTTCCTAAGGACAGTTTTTTTTTTTCATTTGGGATCATACTTCATATACTTTTGTTGGTTTTGTTATTTTTTTTTTCATCTTTTACATAGTGAGTGCCTTCCCAGGTCACTAAATATTTTTCAAAAACATGGTTTTTAATGGCTTTACATATTCCATTATATAAGACCTGTCACAATTTATTGAACTCCCTACTATTTGATTTTTTGTTTTTTTTTTTTTTTTTTTTTTTTGAGACAGGGTCTCGTTCTGTTGCCCAGGATGGAGTGCAGCAATGCAATAACAGCTCACTGCAGCCTTGACCTCCCAGGCTCAAGCAACCCTCCCACCTCAGCCTCCCGAGTAGCTAGGACTACTGGTGCATGCCACCATGCCCAGCTAATTTTTTGTATTTTTTGTAGAAACAGCATTTTGCCATGTTGCCCAGGCTGGTCTCAGACTCCTGAGCTCAAGCAATCCTCCCACCTTGGCCTCCCGAAGTGCTGGGATTATAGGCATGAGCCATTAGGCATGGCCCTGTTGGATGTTAAGTTCTGTCCAGTTATTTTATTTAAAAATTTTGTTGTGATACTCAATTATTTAATATTGTAAACTGTGCCATGTGATGGCTGCACCATCCACCCAGACACCTTTAACGCTCTGGACATCTCTCCTCACCCACCAACACCAGTCAACCAACCAGCAACTCCCCTGGGCCCTGCTTTCCCACTCAGCTGCGGGCTCTGTGCCATCTCTAGTTTAGTTAAGGTCTCTCCCCTTCCAGTCTCACCCAGCTAGGCCCTCCACTCATGGTCCCCCACATCGCTCCCTGAGAGGCAACCCGGATCGTGCTGGGTGGGGGTGAGGCCCTTCAGTGACTCTGGGTTTTAGGACCTATTCGCAGTCCCTCTGCACCTATCCCCCAGCCCTCCCCAGCCACCTCTCTAGGGACTGGCCACAAGCCCAGGCCTGCAGGTTCTCATTCTTCTGTGACTTGTACCTGTTCCAACACTCCTGCCTCAAACTCTGCTCCATCTCCCAGCAGGCAATAAGGCTTCCCAAAGCTCCTCTCAGTCATCAGCCCCCCTACTCACAACCACCATGTTCACTGCTGTTCTAGTTCCACCATTCTCCTAGTTACTGCTGTCTCCCCCATCAGACAGACCTCCCCCATCAGACAGACCTCCCCCATCAGACAAACCTCCCCCATCAGACAAACCTCCCCCATCAGACAGACCGCAGACTCCCAAATGTCAGGGCTGTTTGATTGCCAGGTGCCCAGGTCCTAGCCCAGTGCATCCCACACAGGAGCTCACAGGACTTGAATGTTTACAAACAGTCCTAAGCCTGAATGCAGGCTCTATACCACTTTCTATGAACTAGCTACTGTGTGTCTGGGGGCACATCAAACCACACCCAAAAAGCACAAAGAACAGGCCCAGCTCACATCAATGCTAGCTCAATAACTAATAAATAGCCAGGCACAGTGGCTCACACTTGTCATCACAGCTACTCAGGAGGCTGATGCCAGAGGATCACTTGAGCCCAGGAGTTGGAGGCCAGCCTGGGCAACACAGCAAGACGCCGTCTCTTAAATATATAAACAAACAAAAATACATTAATTACCATCCAGCTCAACTTCGCATTTCCCTCCCTTCTATGGCACCCGCTGGCATATCCTTCTCCTAATTTCAACAAACTTCCACAAATCTCAAGCATTTCAATCCTCTCTATGTGGTTTCACTACTTCCCAAGAGCTCTCCACCACCCTGAGTACCCTGGTAGCCTGCCCACACTGTCTACCCTCTGCAGATCCCAGCCACGGTACTCCTGCCACCACTTGCCAAGCCACCCCCTTCCCAGCCACAGGAGCTAGGGACTTTCAGTTCTTTTAAGGAATTGAGCCTTGGTTGTGACCAAAATATCACTCCCTACCCCAGCCAGCTAAAGCACCCAATATCCCCATGGACACCAACCTGACCCTTCTTTGACCTTCAACCTCACACTAGTCACAGTCCCAGCCCAGAGCCAGCATCTCAAAGCCACCCTGATAACTGAACCCACATCTGTGGACCCTCATGGTTTCTCTCTGATCCCCTGCCCACCCACCAGTCTCAGCACTGGGGGGAGAGGGTGGTGGTCGACAGAGCTTCCCTCACATCTGAGCTGCCCAACCCAAGATGAAACTGACCTTCCCCACAACACAATGAGCGTTTTTCAAATCCTTTCACAATCATCCCTTAAGCTTTAACAGCCCAAATCTACCTGAAGGATACGAATACTTGTGTGCTCCTACCTGTGCAGACTCTGGGGAAAGATACAAGAAATTGGTAACAGAGGCGGCCTTCTAGGAGGGTGACAGACTTCCTTCTCCCTGGAGATCCTCTTGTATTTTTGCTTTTTACTATGGAATGTATTTTTGCTTTTTACTCTGCTTTTTTCTCTCTCCTCTTCAAAAAAACAAATAAAAATTATCCTGGGGAGTACACATAAAAGAGGGACTTACCACTGATTTTTTCTCTTTTTCCTGTTCTTTATCTACAAAAGAAAGGAAATCAGTTTTTAAACTCACTTTTAAATAACTCTCCTCTGCCCTAATTTGCTACATGACCATAAAAACACTAATGTTTATGCTCACTCCCTGGCCTAAAAATATTGTCCATTTTGAGCGCCCTCCGAGGTTGGAGGCGCGCACCACCGTCTCGCCGATGTGCCACCCTGGGCTGCAGCTGCAGCTTCGTGGACCCCCAGTGTGCTCGAGTTCTTTCACTTAGTACATTATACTTTGCATTTTCCACGTTATTTATTTAGATCTTCACAGACTGGATGTTAAGCAAGTGGAAAGGCAGAACAGCCTCCACTCGCGGTGCACGGGGAAGAGTGGGCGGCGGGCGTGGGTTTGGGCCTGGGACCCAGGTGTTCCTCTAGGCCCAGGGCGGGCATCGCTGCCCATCCGCCCCACAGGTGGTTCTGAGGCGTCTCTCAACAGCCATATGGCGGACACCAGAACCCGGGTGTAACAGTGACCCGTTTCTGTGTGGGTCCCCACTCCCAGGGAGGGCAGGAGAGCGCCGGGGGCGTAACCCCCCTCCCCCACGCTGGCACCAGAGTGTGAGCAGAATCGGCTTAAGGCAGCTCCCAGTCCCCATCGCCCCCAAGGTCGAAAGAATCGGGACAGGAAATGGGTCGGGGGCCGAGTTTGGGCCGGAATGTTCAGAGCGTGTCCGTCCTGCTCTTTAAAGCCCCTCTCTCCATCCCAGAACAAAAGCCGGGCGCCCCCAGCGCTCGCTGCGGTCTCCCGCCCGGGTAACGACCGATGGCCGCCCCCGCCCCAGCCCCAGCCGCAGCCGGGGAGAAAATCCCGCGCCTCGGAGGAGGCGCTTCGGGCTCGGGCGGGTTCCGGGAGCCGAGGGGCCGGGAGTAGGTGGGCGCATAGGGGCTCCTGGGAGGCGGGACCAAGACGCGCGTTACCGGGAGGCCAGGCCCGGCGCTGCACCCTCCGAGGCCCGGGGCCTGAGGCCGGGCTCCCGCGGCTTCCCGGCCCAAAGCAGGGCAGCGCCCGGGCGGCCCAGCCCCGCAACGGCCGCAGCAGCATAGCCGGGCGAGCGGATCCAGAGGCCCGGGCTTCCTTCCTGTGCGAGTCGGCGCGGACGACTGCTAGTCCAGCCCTTGCACGCCGCCTGGATCCCGGCGCCTGGCCCTTAAAGAGACCCGGTCGCATTTCATCTTCTCAGCAAGAGGAGAAATACTCGAAGGGAGAGGTTCGCCGCTGGCAGCCAGAAGCCTTACCACTGCTAGGACGCTAGCAGAACGCACCCATAACTTGGCAACACTCGGAGGATGGATGGCAAATAATACCAGCGACTGAAGGGTTAATTAATGATTGCAGATTAATTGAACACCTTCTGTAATCAGACACCTGGCACACACTCATGATATCACTTATTCCTCCCAACAACCCTGCAAATAGATAACTGTCTCTCCCATTCTCCGAGCTTCTCCTCAGAGAATTAGGTAACTTGCTCAAAATGGTCAGAAGCAACAGATATAACTCCTTGCTCTACTCTTTCCCCCCTTCTCACTACTGCACTTGACTAGTCTTTTTAAAACATAAATTTTTTGGCCAGGCACGGTGGCTCACGCCTGTAATCCCAGCACTTTGGGAGGCCAAGGAAGGCAGATCACCTGAGGCCAGAAGTTCGAGACCAGCCTTGGCCAACATGGCGAAACCCCATCTCTACTAAAAATGCAAAAATCAGCTGGATGTGGTGGGGGACACCTGTATTTCCAGCTACTCAGGAGGCTGAGGCAGGAAAATCGCTTGAACCTGGGAGGCAGAGATTGCAGTAAGCCGAGATCGCTGCACTGCACTCCAGCCTGAGCAACAGAGGGACACTTCGTTCCCCACCCCCCCCAAAAAAATTTTTTTTTAATGATCAGAAGCGGCTGGGCGCGGTGGCTCGGGCCTGTAATCCCAGCACTTTCGGGGGCCGAGGAAGGCGGATCACTTGAGGTCATGAGTTTAAGACCAGCCTGACCAACATGGCCAAACACTGTCTCTACTAAAAATACAAAAATTAGCCGGGCGTGGTAGCGCACGCCTGTAATCCCAGCTACTCAGGAGGCTCAGGCACGAGAATCGCTTGAGTCTGGGAGGCGGAGGTTGCAGTGAGCTGAGATCGTGGCCACTGCAATCCAGCCTGGGCGACAGAGTGAGACTACGTCTCAAAAAAAAAAAAAAAAAAAAAATCAGAAGCATTCATTAAGGGGTGAAGCTAGAATTCCAGCCCATTTCTCTTGCTTTGCAGCTGGAGCTCTTTCCTCTGAACTTTGACAGTTCCAGCGTCTAGACTCTAAACGTACTAGATCCCTCCAGAGGAGGCAACCAAATATTCCAACTGTACAGACAAGTAGGGGCTAGGGAGGAAGCATGTAAATTCCATCATACTTAGCAAAAATTCAGCCCAGATGTGGAGTCACAGAGTATTAGAATTCAACAGGCCCAGGTCCAGTAACCGGAGCTGTTGCCACTCTTGACTCTGAAGGTTCCAGTGCTTGCGTGGAGGGGTTTCTCACCTCTCCCGGGAGGGCGTGATGCTGGCAGTCACCACTAGGCAGGGAGAAGGAAGTCATTTGCCTCTAGATCTGCTGCCTCATCTTGTGCTTCCTGTATATCTGCCACACACCTAGCAAGTGTGCTCTCCGTAAATAAACTTCAGGATTAAGGCCATTTTTGTGAGTGATTTGTGATGAAGCTGTTGGAGGTAACTGCCGATCAGATTTAAAGGAATGAAATGGACTGAAACTGAGATGGGCAGGATCCAAACAGATCTGAATGAACTAGGGTGACGGCCAAATTATCCAAGATAGAATTTAAATCACATAAAAGGAGCGACATATACTTCCCATCCCTAAAACGGAATGCCCCAAGACGGTGGAGATCTGGCTTCATGGCAGCACTTGAGAAAAACATTAAGTATCTGAAGGGACTCAGGCTGTTCCACGGAAGAACTAGTACCAGTGGGAGGCAAAAGTAAAAATATGCAGAACAAGTCCAGAGTGTGATGCCCTGGGGGCTTGGATAGGACCTGAGGCTGCACACATTCTGCACCAACTATGTGCCAGAACCTGGGCCCTGCAGGGAGAGAAGCAGACCAGTCCCTGCTTTTGTGGAATTTGTATTTTTCTGATATATATCAGCTAGCAATAAACGCTGAGAAGTGATGGTGGCTGCTCTAGACGGGATGACCAAAGGAGATCCCCTCTAAGGAGGTGATATTCACAATGTCCAAGTTGTTGGGAGATGGGGCCGCCATTTCTAGACCCCCCTCCCTCTCCTCTGCTCCCAACCCTGGGAGGACTTCCCGACAGGAAGACTCCTCAGGAGAGCTGGAGTGCTGCCGTCATTAACGCCAGGCCAGAACACGGCGGGCTAACAGGGCGCTGGCCTGCGTGCCCACCTCTAGGTCTGCTAATATGTGCCCAGCTCTAGGTCCGCTAATGTGCTACGCGATAACTGAAAGACAGCACAAGCCAGAGCGGACGGCCGCGGGATCCCGTTGGGGCGCATGCGCGAGAGCGAACGCGGCGCCCTGCGCATGCGCGCAAGAGAGCGGGAAGCCGAGCTGGGCGAGAAGTCGCGGAGGGCGGTGCTCCGCCGCGGTGGTGGTTGCTATCGCTTCGCAGAACCTACTCAGGCAGCGAGCTGAGAAGAGTTGAGGGAAAGTGCTGCTGCTGGGTCTGCAGACGCGATGGATAACGTGCAGCCGAAAATAAAACATCGCCCCTTCTGCTTCAGTGTGAAAGGCCACGTGAAGATGCTGCGGCTGGTGAGGCCGGGCCGCGGAGGGCGGGAGGCTGATGAAGCTGCTGGGGGGCGGGAGATGTGGGTATGAAGTGCAAAGCTGAACCCCTGTTTGCTTTTCAACCTCGCTTTGATCAAGATTGAAAGGCAAGGCATGGCCTCCTTGGGGAAGAAGGAGAGAGATACGGCACTGTCCTCCCCGTAGGAGGGTTTAGGGACACACTCATTCATGAAAACCAGAGAGGGCGGGGCGCCGTGGCGCACACCTGTGGTCCCAGCACTTTGGGAGGCCGGGACGGGAGGATCGCTTGATCCCAGGAGTTCGAGGCTGCAGTGAACGTTGATCGCGCCACTGCACACAAGCCTAGGCGACAGAGAGGTCCTGCCTCTTTAAAAAACAAAAACAAAAAACAAAAACCCTTTTTTTAAATTAAAAATCAGATCTACCCAAATGGTCTACATTTGGACCCACAAACCGGGTACCCAGGTTACCAGGAGAGACAACTGCAGTTATACCTCTCAGAAGCCCACAAGATTTGAAAGAAAAAAAAAAGCCTCAGGGGTTTCGGTGAACGTTGTGTGGACTTCCGTGAGACAGACGTTTGATGTGACTGAGTTCAAGGCTGATACAGCCCAGAACCAGGACAAGGAGAGAACTGCTCGTTTCCAGGAGCAGACTTCCTACCGGGAGCACTGCAGTCGCTTCTGAACAGGTTTGGAGAAAGTTGATCATTTGCAGAGAAGTGACCTAGCTAGTTAAAGAAGTGGAAACTATCCTAGTTGAAGGAATCTATTCTAGAAACTCATCATTGAAGGAACTCACAGAGAAACCTTACAGGGAAGGAAAAAATAAATCATTTTAAGTTTTAAAGAGTTGACATGGGAGAGGCAAAATGGAGATAGTTCAAAGTTACAAGGAAAACATTTCCAATTAATGTGAGGAGGAATCTTATATTGGGAGAGCTCCCAAAACTAAATGGCCACTTGGGAAGGCAGTACATTCCCAGACAAAAGTACCAGGCATAGGTGAGCACTTGGTGAGGATGTTATAAAGGAGACTCAAACTTAAGGTGAGTGGGTTGAACAAAGTGCATATAAGATCTTTCTCAAACCAAAAGTCTGTGATTGTGAGAAGTAGCTTTCATATCATGTAAGTTGAGATACATAAGAGGTTTAGAAACCACTCTGGAGTTGAGGGAAGGAGAAATAACTTTTGATTGGGAGTAAATACTCAGGGCAAAAGTGACCAGGTCTGGGATCTTGAACACTGAAAAAGGAAAGATCTTGAACACTGAAGGGGGAACCATGTGAGAATGGTCCTGTAAGAATGGTTAGTTTTTGATATATTAATTCCCTCAACAAACCATTTGAATACTTAATATGGTCCAAACTCTGGGCTAGGAGCTGGAACAGCAAAGACGAACCAGGACAAAAATCCCTGACTCATGGAGTTCTTCAGTTTAATTATGAGACAGACACATGAGCAGATAGTTAAGATACGTGATAAGGTGGAGATAGAACACAGAAGTGAGGCGTCTAACCAAGGAGAGGTGTCAGAAAAAAGTTCTTCCTAGAGCAATCTAGGGTTGGATCTAAGAGCCGCCTGAGTAAAGGCATGGAGGCAAAAAAATAGCACAATTGATGCAGAGAAATATAAGAAGTTGAGTGTTACCTCATTTATTCAACAAATAATCTGTGTAATGCCTGTCATGTGCCAGGCACTATTCCAGGCTCTTGAAAAATACTAGTGAAAAAAAACAAAGATCCCTGCCCTCGTGGAGTACACATTATTGGGATGGGAGGGCAGGGGAAGCAAACACAATAAATTTTAGTATTCTAGAAGGTGGTACGTGCAGTGGAACAAGAGAAAAGTAAAAGCCAGGTAAGGGAGTGTAAGGCGGGGAAGGAGTTGCAGAGAAAAGTTGCAGTAATGAATAGAATTCTAGGCTTTGTTGCGATGACATCTAATCAAAGATTTGAGTGAAATGAGGGAGTTAGCTATGAGAATACCTGGAAGAAGAGTGTTTGAAGCAGAGAAAATCCAGTGCAGTGGCCTTATGGCAGGAATGTGTGGGAAGGCATCAAGAAAGAGCAAGGAAACCAGCGTAACTGGACTGGGGTGAGTGAATGAAGATGAGGAAGGTTTTAAGTAAAGTATATGATCTAACTTACATTTTAAAAGTATACTAGGCCAGGCCCGGTGGCTCACCCTGTAATCTCAGCACTTTAGGAGGCCAAGGCAGGCAGATCATTTGAAGTCAGGAGTTCCAGCAGCCTGACCAACATGGTGAAACCCCATCTCTACTAAAAATACAAAAAAAAATTAGTCAGGCGTGGTGGCGCATGCCTGTAATCTCAGCTACTCGGGAGGCTGAGGCAGGAGAATCACTGGAACTGGGGAGACAGAGGTTGAGGTAAGCCGAAATCACCCCACTGCACTACAGCCTGGGTGACAAAGTGAGACTCCGTCTCAAAAACAAACAAACAAACAAAAATATACTAGCTGCTATGTTAACAGTAGATTGGTAGGGAAGGACAGAAGGGGATTGCTGCAGGGGCAAAGGTAAAACCAAGGAGACCAATTGCAGTAATCTAGGCAAGAAATGATGATGGTGGCTGGTGGTAGCAAAGCAGGTAATAAGAAGTGGCCACATTTGGGATATAATATTTTGAAAGTAGCAACAACAAGATTTGCTGATGAGCCAGATGTGGGGAAAAAGAGGAGTCCAAGACAGCTTCTAAAGTTTTTGGTCTAAGCAGATGGAAGGATGGAGTCACCATCCACTGAGATGAGACAGCCTATTGATAAAGCAAATATGAAAAAAGGATCAGGAGTTTGATTCGTGTGGATAAATTGTGAAGCAAGTCTTTTCTCAAGAAGTAAACAGGAACCAAATTGTGGAAGATCTTGAAAACATGGTGAGAAGCAGGCTCTAAAGACCCTGGAGAGCCATTGAAGAATTTTAAATAGATGAAGAAATGCGTAAACAAATTTGCATGTTAGAAATTTCATCATGATAGTTCATGGAAAAGACGATGAAAGGCAGTAGTTGTAAGGATGAAGAGGAGGGAGTGCCCAAAATGTTTAGGCATTAAGTCAGCAGGACCCGATTATTGATCAGTTGGGGAATGGGTAGGAACAGTGATCTTAGGTTCCTGGCATGGGTGATAAGGTAGATTGTGGTACCACCAGTTGAGGTTGTGAATCCAGGAGGAAGGGGCAGGATTTCAGTTTTAGACATGGCAAATTGAGATTCCTGTAGGTTATCCAGATAGGGATTCTAAATGGCTACTTGGTGTGAAATGTGGAGAATGGACCTGGGTTAGAGACCCAGGCTCATTGAGTGGAATGAGAATGACAGCATTTTACAGGGGAGAATAAAAGGAAAAGAACCCATCAAGAGAGAACAGTCGCAGAGGTTTAAAATCTTGGAGAAGTGACACGGGAGCCAAAAGAAAACACTAGTAGGGGAAGGACAGCCAATGGCAATAACGTTATAGGGGTCCACTAGGATAAGGAATGAAAAATGTTCATTATAAAACAGCAGCTCAAAGTACTGGAAAAAAAGAAAAAAGCATTCATTAAATTTAGTATTTCTGAAATCACTGATGTTAGCAAAAGCAATATCCATAGAGTGGTAATGTCTGAGATATTATTAGTGAGATATGTAAAAGATAACTGGAAACAAAGGCCAGGAGCTTAGGAAAGATGTAAGAGCTATAAACATAAATCACAGGAGAACACAGTTTGACAGAAACCATAGAAAGGTTTAAGGAAATGGAGTAATCACCAATGCAAATCACCATGATGCAAAAAGGTTACAGAGGATAAAGACTGAAAAAGTGGCCCTTCATTTCATAATCTGTGGGCTGAAGACCTTGGTCCAATACAGTAATTGGAGTAGTTTGAGATGATGTGTTGCTGATAGTAATTATATTCATTATAAAGAATGAAGTTACTTAGTAACTAGTTATTTGTAATCAAACTGATCAGTTTAGAAGTTTAAAAGAAAGGCATATTTATGCTAATAAAGTAATTGGAAGAATTATGAATAAGTAACCCATATGGACTTAAAATGAGTATGTATATGTTACCAGCTGACAGGTATTTTAAAAGTCTAGCCAGGGAAGACTCTTGACCAAACCATTTACCAAAAACACAGAGCTTTGAAGAGAGCTTTATTTCCTAAGAACATTGACAGAACTCCCCTGGGACCCACCAGCTATTTTTTTCACTTAACGTTGCCATGTTCTGTATCTTCATTTGGAAATGAAGAAATTTCAGAGTTTTTTTTTTTTTCCCCCCACTTAAAATAGCATAGATTCTGATTGCATTGTTTAGGTGGGGTGTGTAAAAAATGGTACTTTGGTAATACAGCTATTAAACATCAGAATTGTTTTTCTCTGACAATTTTTTTTGTTTTTGTTTTTGAGACAGGGTCTGGCTCTATCACCCAGGCTGAAGTGCAGTGGCATGATCTCAGCTCACTGCAACCCCCGCATCCTGGGTTCAAGCGATTCTCCTGCCTCAGCCACCCGAGTAGCTGGGATTACAGGCGCCTGCTACCACACCTGGATAATTTTTGTATTTTTAGTAGAGACAAGGTTTCACCATGTTGGCCAGGCTGGTCTCAAACTCCTGACCTCAGGCGATCTGCCTGCCTTGGCCTCCCAGAGTGCTGGGATTACAGGCATGAGCCACCGCGCCCACCCTGACAATTTGTTTTGAACTTTGCTCCTCAGTATTTTTCATGGCAGCATTCTAAGTTTAAATCTGACAGTAGACTCCAGATTGTTAAGAATTAAGGAGTGATAAATGGATGGTAAGAAATTATAGACAGCCAGTATACAGACCTTTTGAAGAAGCATAACAACAGTAGAAAACAGAACAAGGGTTTCTGTGGGGAGCAGGATAAAAGGAAGGAGTATGTGTGTGTGTATTTTAAAAGAACACAACTGAGATGTTTCTAGGATGATGAGAAAAGGAGCTAGCAGAGGACAGATTGAAAGTACAAGAGGGAACGGAGGTACTTGGTGGAAAAACATCAAGAGAACTGATGTGGGAAGTGATGGTGTCAGAAGCACAAGAGGAATAATTAATTGGACTTAAAACAGAGAGGAATACCCAGTCCTCTAAAAGACAAAGAGAAGTCAATATCATACACTTTAGCCATGGCTGTTTTATATGTGTGTGTATATGGCAGAAACCCCAGTATCTGGTTATTTTTGTTTATTTGGAGATGAGGTCTCCTTATGTTGCCCAGGCTGGTCTTGAACTCCTAGCTTCAAGCGATCCTCCTACCTCAGCCTCCCAAAATGCTGGGATTATAGGCATGACCCAGTGTGCCCAGCCTATTATTTTAGAAATTGTCATTTTTACAGTTTAAATTTGTATTCAATTGTTACTGAATAAATCGTGGGTTTTTTTCTTCTAGGCACTAACTGTGACATCTATGACCTTTTTTATCATCGCACAAGCCCCTGAACCATATATTGTTATCACTGGATTTGAAGTCACCGTTATCTTATTTTTCATACTTTTATATATACTCAGACTTGATCGATTAATGAAGTGGTTATTTTGGCCTTTGCTTGTAAGTGTTCAGTTTCATCCTTAAATTTTACTTTTTCCTACCATAGTGAGATATTCTAATGAACTCTGTTTTTTGCTTCTCTTAAACCTTTAAGGTAATCTTCTACCCATTGCTAATGTGCCCTGTATTGCTTTGGGAGAGGGTCTCAAGGATGCAGGGCAGCCACAGAGCATAAGTTCTCTGCACCATCTATCAGTAGATGCGGCTGCCGCTTCTGTTAGAATTCACTTGGATAGATCTTCTAAAGAAATTTAAATTTAGGACCATGTTAATAAAATTGTAGTGCATTCTTAATCTTTATTACCTATTTGAATGCATGTTAATATGGCCTCAAAATTGGGATAGAGATGGAGACAGATACACAAGTGTCTATCCTTGCACATCTTTGGTCACTAAATGGAAAATCAAACTAATTGGGGAGGCTAAAGTACAATGTTATCTCACTTGAAAATATCTGTAGTTATTACTAAATAATGTTGGCACCTCTTATATTTCATAGTATATAGACTGTAACCTGCCATACTCATAGCATTAGGAATAACTGCCCAGTGGAATGCCCAGATGGTTCTGAAAACTGTCAAATTGGGCAGATTGAAGTTATTCGTTAAGATGTATGCAGCCCCTCAGCCTGGACTAGAAGCTGATTCTAAGAAAAACTGAGTGACTTCTCCTCTGTCCTCTTGCAAGTCTCATTCCCAGCATCCTGTCTCTGTAGGTCTCCCTCCTAAATCCCCCTGCTGCCCTTCTCCTCTTTGGCTGGACTGATTGCTGCCATGTCTTCCTCGGCTGCACTGGTCTCATCCTCTTGGATGCCACAGTGCTAATATCCAAGCTGATAATTCCTATTAACAAGAAAAGACTTTAGAGCTATTCTTAAACCATAAGCATGCCTTTAAATGGTACCTTCTGGAACCACCTTCAAGGCCAGTGGCAAGCATTTCAGGCAAATCATAAGCTTTTTAAAAGTCCTAAAAGGGAAAAGCTGGGAAATAGGATCTTCATAGAACCTCTCCTCTCAAAACTACTTGATGTACACTTCAGAGCTGGGCTTCATTGGAGGGAGGTCTAGGAGAAGAGATTACAAAGTCTTCCTCAGTTGGCCCTCATTTAGTGGCAGAAACGGTTAAACTAAATTTTTCTAAAGATTTCTTCAAGAGGATAATGAACACTGGTCCACATCCTCTAGGTCTTGTATAGTTGCTCTTCACACTCTGCTTCTCTAGAGTTTAATAAAACTAACACAATTTTAGCCTTTCTTTTTTTCCAAACATAATTCCTTGGAGTTTCTTACATGTCCCAGTAATAAACTGGGAGCCGGGAGTGTAACAGAATACACTGAGAGAGAGTAGCTTATATGTAGCACACTGAAAGGAATAGTCCCCAAATCTCTAAGGATCAGACTTTACTGATATTGTATCTCTTAGAAATGGGGTGTTATATGGGTAACTAAGTTTTTGCTCCATTACGAAACCCAGAATCCTTTCTGATCTTGATCTAATGAAATTATTTATTCAGCAAATGTTAAGTATTTGCTAATCCTAGATTCTGTAATTGGTTCTTTGGTAAGACAAAACAAAAACCTTGTACCTCAGAAACTTTAAATGCACCCAGGAAGCAACACAGAGAATATAGGTGCTATGATAGATATACACCTAGGATGGCGTGGATGCAACCCAGCAAGGGAAAGGGACCAAATCACAGTAGGCTGTGAAGAAAAACTGCCCAAACTGAGGGCTGAAGGATGAAACGTAGTTAGCAGATGACTGATACAGGGAAGGGAAAGTGCTTTTCTGCTAGAAAAGCAGCAGCATATGTAAGGGTCTAGGTGGAGAAAGAGCATGACTCTCCAGGACCTGCAGGTGTATCTGAATGGTTGGGTATTGAGTTGCGAACAAGAGCTGGGGCAAGAGTGAGGTTTGTGAAAACAGGGTCAGGGCATACAAGGGTTTGTGTGCTGTGGACTTTAACCCAAAGGCTAATGGGAGTTTTTGGAGGTTTTTAAGTAGGAGAGTAGCATGATCAGATGATCAGCCTCCATGTCTTGAGAGGATACTGAGAGAGGAAGAATATGTTTAAGGAAGGGTGCAATAGAGCAGTATGTAATGAGTTTAGCTTGATAAATACTAGATTTTAGTTACTTATAGGATATTCATATGGAGATATTCAGAAATGGTGTGAAACTTAAGAGGAGCTAGAGCTGCCGCTTTAGGAATCATCACCTCGTGATGTTAACTGAGCTCGGACTGGCCACAATAGCTCAGAGAGAGTGTAGAGAGAGCTGAAGGTAAAACTGGGAAACGCCAACGTATGAGATGAGGAGTGGCCAGAAAAGGCAGGAGAGCACCCAAGTGTGACTGGTGTCACCGAAGCCAAGATGGGAATACATTTCAAGAAGAATGGACACATTTAAACAGAAAGATAAGTATACACACACACACACACACACACACTTTCTCTCTCTCTCTGCCCCCTGGTGACCTTTTCCAGAGGAGTTTGCCTCCAGTGGGCAAGTGACAGGAAAGTTGTGGGACTGAGCAGGCAAGGAAAGAGATAACTAGAGGGGTCATCTCTGGATTGAGGAAATATGGCCAGGGACAAACAAAAGTAATGAATAGAGTGAGGTCCCTGCAGAGTAGAATTGGAGCCAGAGCACAGGTGGAGAAGTTGCCTGGGGATGTTACCTAAAGTGTAAGACACAGAGATGGCTGACTGTTCCAATTAATCTGTAGGTGGGGAAAAGGTAACTTAGAAGTACCTCCATCTGCTAGCCACTGCCTTTGCTAACTAGGAGAGGGCTTGGTCATCTCCATTCAAATTGTCCCAAAGTTGTTGTCCCTGATAACAGTCTGTAGAGCAGGCCTTCTCTGATTGTTCCCCCCCGAGAGCCCCAAATGACAGAAAACACAAAAAGCCAGTCAACCCATGGCTTTGAGGAGGTATCTAAGCATAGGCTCAGAATTCCTTTGAAATCCCTATTTTTGTAATTAAGTTTACATTCTACTCTGTGGCATATAGATATTTTCATTTTTAATATAAAAGAAATGGTCTAAATTACTCTTGAGGATCATTGGTGTTTCAGGGCAGGCATATCTTTTTTTTTCCCCCTGTGGTTCTCTGCACTCCCTAGAACACCACTTTGATCCAAAGCCATCTATAAACCCTTGCCCAGATTGCTCACAGGAGGCAGGCTGCCTGTCTGAAGTAGGAGTGTGGTCTGTTGCCTTTTGAAGCAGAGCAAATATCCAACACAGAAGAGAGTTAACCTAGAATAGTTGTCTCAGTATCTCCTACAAATGAGAACTTTTTTCTTCCTAAGTATATCTGATCTTGCCCTACCCCCATTGAACCTGTTCCTATTTTCTTTCTAATAACTGCTTTTCTAAATTACCAGGGTTTTGCAATTTGCTATTTGTGTTATTCCTTCCTGCCTGTGGTTATCTGCAAACATACATAAACCTTTCTCAACTAGACAGTTTACCTTTCCCATGCTACACATCCATTTTAAAAATGTAAAATTGCACTTCTTGACGTCACAGTTAAGAATGAAACTAATTTTTACTTTGTAAAAGTATTAAGCGAATGAGCTATATCATCAGCAATAATAACATAATTGGTCATCCATTGCATAGAGATGTCTGTGGGGGTTTCCTGAAAATTACCACTTTCTCTTAAGTGTGTGCTATTTTAAGTTTTATTAATTGCCTTTTTTTTTTTGAGACGGAGTAAAAAAAATTCCACCAGGCTGGAATGCAGTGGTGCAATCTTGGCTCACTGCAATCTCCGTCTCCTGGCTTCAAGCAATTCTCCTGCCTCAGCCTCCCAAGTAGCTGGGACTACAGGCGCTCACCACCATGCCTGGCTAACTTTTGTATTTTTTAATAAAGACAGAGTTTCACCATGTTGGCAAGGCTGGTCTTGAACTCCCAAAGTGTTGGGATTACAGACATGAACCACAGCGCCCAGCATTAATTGCATTTAGTAACTTAAAGTTTGATATACAATGTAGACTACTCTGCATTTTCTTAACGTTATTAAAAATGAGCATTTTTACTTCCCATGGCACCCCTTCTACCTTAAACTTTCTACATAATACATCATCTACTTTATTTCCTAATCAGATGAGTTTTCCCTTCAACTACATTTATGTTAAGTAAAAAAGAAATAAAAAGCTTTTTAGTTAAATGATTGGCATATCACAGGTAAAAGAAAACCACTAGGTGTCATTATAGACCAGATACTGTCTAGGTATCATTTTACTGTGACATTTTGGTTTCCTGAAAGATAGATGCTAAATAAATTTGTTTAATAAAATGAAACTTTCAAAATATTTAGGAAGCTGACTCCTTTTGTTGAAACAGAGTCTCACTCTGTTGCCCAGGCTGTAGTGCAGTGTGCAGTGGCATGATCTCAGTTCACTGTAACCTCTGCCTCCCGGGTTCAAGCAATTTTTGTGCCTCAGCCTCCCGAGTAGCTGGGATTACAGGCATGCACCACCATGTCTGGCTAATTTTTGTTTTTTTTAGTAGAGACGGGGTTTCACCATGTCGGCCAGGCTGGTCTCAAACTCCAGGCTTCAAGTGATCTGTCTGCCTTCCAAAGTGCTGGGATTACAGGCGGGAGCCAGTGCATTCTGCCTGCTGACTTTGTTTTTTTTGTTGTTGTTTTTTTGTTTTTTGTTTTTCATTTTTAGCATTGCTTGGTAGTCTTCATGTAAGGCTCAGCTTTATTGTGTGTTTTTAGGATATTATCAACTCACTGGTAACAACAGTATTCATGCTCATCGTATCTGTGTTGGCACTGATACCAGAAACCACAACATTGACAGTTGGTGGAGGGGTAAGTGGAAGTCTTTCTGCTTTCTTTCTTCAGGTTTTATCAGAATGCAAATTTATTTGGAAAACAGATGTAAGAATAGAAAGCTATACTATATTCATCCTTGAGATTCCTAGGCCAATATACAGTGCCTAGTGGCTTAATATTTTTGTCTGTGAATGCTTGCCCTGATTAACGTGAAGGAGTATGATTTTATACTAGAAGCAGAATTAACCCAATAAAGGGATTCCTACACATTTGTTATAGGTATGTAGGGCTAGACTAGACTGACAAAAGCTACTGGAATCAGTTACAGCACTTAGCTCTGAGAAACCTGATGTCAAGCAAAACAAAACAAAAAGATGGATGAGTTGCATAGCTCTCCCTTTTACAGAAAAGGATACATACCATTTGTTAAGATGAGACAGACTGTTTTGAGCCCAGTTATTTCTTGTTCCGATCCTTCAGATAGAATATAATAGATGATGTCCTTACGGTAAGAGAACATTGGCAGGGCACCTTGCAACTAAAGGATCATTTTGAACCCGGCTTGAAGAGAAGCAGATCAATTCCATCAGACTTCATCCTAGAAAGCAAGCCAGAATATGACTCAAGTAATTTAGTTATAGTTCTATCTGATATTCTTCTAAGATTTCTCATACAAAGTTCAAAATCATTTAGCTTTTCTAGGTTCTGACCTAGAGAATTGAATTAGAAAGTTCTTAAATAAATCTTCCTACTTCCATGTTCTTTCATAGTATGGGTCACTTAGGAGAACTCTCAGCCATATATGTCAGAAGGCATGATTTTCATCTCCCTTAGGCCCTGAGCAACTTCATGAGGAGTCAGAATTATTCTAGAAATGAGATAGCTCTGTATCAATTTCCCCCAGTTGTTTTTGAAGATAATACTCATCTTTCTACTGTGAAGAAGGAAGGACCAGGCATAGGATTTACTTTCATTCACTTTTTTACTCATTCATTCATTTACTCATTTCTTAAGTGTACTTTGGCAGGGGTTAACAAAATATAGAGCTGTGCTATTCAGTATAGTAACCATAGTTGCTAGCCACATGGGGCTACTGAGCACTGGAAATGTGGCTAGTCTGAATCAAGATCAGCTGTAAGTATAAAAATACACATTTAATTTCAAAGATTTATTACCCCCAACAAGGAATGTAGAATATTTTGTTAATAACTTTGTCGATTACATGTTAAATGATAATATTTTAGATATACTGAGCTAAATATATTAAAATCTATGACTTATTTTTTTCTTTTTTTTTTTTTTTCTGAGACAGAGTCTGTCTCTGTCGCCCAGGCTGGTGGAGTGCAGTGGTGCTATCTCAGCTCACTGCAAGCTCCACCTCCCAGGTTCATGCCATTCTCCTGCCTCAGCCTCCCAAGCAGCTGGGACTACAGGCATCCGCCACCATGCCTGGCTAATTTTTTGTATTTTTAGTAGAGACGGAGTTTCACCGTGTTAACCAGGATGGTCTCGATCTTCCGACGTCGTGATACGCCTGCCTCGGTCTCCCAAAGTGCTGGGATTACAGGCGTGAGCCACCGCGCCCGGCCGACTTTTTTCTTTACATTTATAATGTGGCTGTTAAAAAATCTTTAATTATGTGGCTATGTTACATTGGTGACTCACATTATGCTGCTTTCAGACAGCACTGACTAGAGTGTGAGCCCCGTCCTCAAGTTGCTTAGAGCCTAACACAGGAGACACAAGTGGAAACCGCTGTATATAAGCTGTTGACAGGGAGCTGCAGGGTGCAGAAAAGAGGAAACTACCTCTCTGGCAGTGGAATTGCTGTTTGCTGAGAATAAAGGAGAAAAAAGGGAAAGGGTTCCAGGTAGAGGAGCCAATAGTGTACAGAGTGCCAGTCATGAAAAGATTGGTAGGAGGTATTCAGTGTGGTCAGAACCTAGGAGGCAGTGGCTTGAGACTCTGGGTGGAAAAGGAGACTGTGAGAGCCATGTCTGGAGCCAGGAAGCCAAACTTCCTGATGACTGGAGGAAGCTGACCAAACAGCATGCAAGGAATGACATCCCCCTCTCCCACCCCAGGCACCAGCTCTCAGATAGCCATCAGAGTGTCTGAAGGCCCCCACGTGTTCTTAGTTATTGTTTTTATCTAATTTTACTTTCTTAAGGTCTATTTAGAATCTCACCCCTTAAGCAGATGTAGCCTAGCCTTTGAGAGTTCACTTTGGATCATCTTATTAACTCCAGTTTTCTGGAGCTACAGCCCCCATGATTTAATATTGAGCTGGTGTTAACTTTGACCTTTTCTTCTGCAGAGTTTGTCAGTAGAGAAGTCAGAGTTGAACACTGGGGTTAGAAATATTAATAACTAAATATCCTCAGTAGGGCTTAAAAGAATACATGCAAGAGCAGGTCAAGAGATAAAAGCAAACAAGTATGGATTTCAGAGCCCACACTGCTTTATTATTTTTCTGCTCACTTAAATTATCTTTTCTCTTTCTATAGGCAAGTATTTAGAAAACTGAGCAATGAGGAGAATAAGATGATCTCTGAAGTCTCTCCATGTTAGTATTAGATGAAGCACAGGGAGCAATCCGAGTACCCTAGCAAGAGAGGAATCTGGTGGGCAGACCACTTAAAACTTGTGTGAATGACAGGAGTGGGGACCATGGTTAGGGCAGTGACACGTGTCTTTCTTTCCAGGTGTTTGCACTTGTGACAGCAGTATGCTGTCTTGCCGACGGGGCCCTTATTTACCGGAAGCTTCTGTTCAATCCCAGCGGTCCTTACCAGAAAAAGCCTGTGCATGAAAAAAAAGAAGTTTTGTAATTTTATATTACTTTTTAGTTTGATACTAACTATTAAACATATTTCTGTATTCTTCCACATATTTTCTGCAGTTATTTTAACTCAGTATAGGAGCTAGAGGAAGAGTTTTCCGAACTCTGCGCCCCGCGCAGAGCACTACTGTAACTTCCAAGGGAGCGCTGGGAGCAGCGGGATCGGGTTTTCCGGCACCCGGGCCTGGGTGGCAGGGAAGAATGTGCCGGGATCCGCCTCAGGGATCTTTGAATCTCTTTACTGCCTGGCTGGCCGGCAGCTCCGAGGTGTGGGATTGCAGAGATTTTGAGTTCTCGGGCTAGGCGGTGGCATTGCACCCCCTGTGGCAATGAGGGTGGCTGAAGGGCTTGGCTTGACGGTGGGGCAGCGAGAGCCGGGTGCACGCGCCGGGGAGGTAGCCAACAGCCGTTGGGACGCGACGCTGGTTCCCAGGGGAGAGCCAGCCGCTGCCGCGGCACTGGTTCAGACGGCCAGACCCTAGGGACCCACCATGGATCCTGAACACGCCAAACCTGAGTCATCCGAGGCACCTTCAGGGAACTTGAAACAACCAGAGACTGCCGCAGCCCTGGCAAGTAGCGGCAGCGTAGTGAGTTCTGTACCCAAGGCACAGCGCAACATCTCAGCGAAGACCGCACCCCGGAAGCACACCGCAGTCTCAATTCGCAGTGCGCAGTCCGCAGCCGCCGCACGTCCCCAAGGCAGTGAGGGCACCGCACCCTCAAGGAAAGCCACCACACGCCCACCCCCAAAGCCCACACTCCCACCCCCCACGCCCTCTGCACACACTGAATCCAAACTCTTAAATGAGACGGTGATCAAAGAGCGCGTGGAGGGCCGAGCCAAAGTCCCGTACAAATTCACGGACAGCCTCAAGCGTTTCTCCTTCTCGCCCACTGGAATGTTGAAGATCCTGAGACTGGTGAGCGGAGAGCTGGTGAGACCTAGCTGGGCGGATGTGGCCGGCAGTGGCCTCGGGGAAATGCCCACGGGGTGCCAGCTCCAGAAACCTTCCATAATTCCCTTTGCCACTCACCTTTGTTTTGCCTCACCTTTCCTCCCCACCACCCCCTGCTCCCCACACACTAAACCTTTCCTACTAAACTTGCCTCTTCTTTTCCCTATTTTTTTTTTATTATACTTTAACTTATGGGGTACATGTGCAGAACGTGCAGTTTTGTTACATAGGTATATACGCGTCATGGTGGTTTGCTGCACCCATCAACTCGTCACCTACATTAGGTATTTCTCCTAATGCTATCCCTCCCCTAGTCCCCCACTCCCTACAGGCCCTGGTGTGTGATGTTCCCCTCCCTGTGTCCATGTGTTCTCGTTGTTGAACTCTCACTTATGAGTGAGAACATGCAGTGTTTGGTTTTCTGTTCTTGCGTTAGTTTGCTGAGAATAATGGTTTCCAGCTTCATCCATGTCCCTGCAAAGGACATGAACTCATCCTTTTTTATGGCTGCATAGTATTCCATGGTGTATATGTGCCACATTTTCTTTATCCAGTCTATCATTGATGGACATTTGGGTTGGTTCAGTTTCCTCTCACAAAGGAAATTAGGGAAGCAATGAAGATAATAGGAATTTATAAGTTAGGAAACAAAAATAATAGAATCAGTCAATACAAGAGCTGTCATTTGAAAGTCCTATTAAATTGATAAGCCATTGGCCAACCAAGAAAAAAAGGGGGAAGAAAAGACATATATTTAAAATTAGAAACCAAAAGGGGAAAATAATCACAAACATCAGCAAAACTGAAAGGATCTACAGGAATACCTTGCAAAATAGATGTGAATAATTGGATGAAATGGTTGATTTTCCAGAATAATGTAAATTACCAAAACTGATCCCAGAATAGGGAAAAATCTAAACAGGGCAATATAAACATAGAAGAAAATGAGAATTTTAGCAAATGAGTATCTTTCAAAAATGTATCAGGCCCAGACCTTTTTACAAGTTAACTCTTTCAAGCCTTCATGGGATATAATTCTGACACTACTCTAACTTTGTCAAAGAATATAGAAAGAAGAAATAACTTCTGAACTATCTTTACACAATCAGTATAATACTGATAGGAAAATTTGACCGAGTTCAGAAAAAGAAAATGAAGTAGAGATCTCACTTGCATCAGAACAAAATGTCAATATATTAGCAGATAATATTCATCAGTATTTTTTGAAAATACAATACCACAAGAAAGAAACAGGATGATTCAATATTAAGATTCTATTAAAATAATTCACTGTATTATAAGTAAAAGTGAAAATGAGATTATATCTATCACATTGTAAAAAAATTAGGAGATTATGTCACAGAACATGTGACAAAATTCAACATTTGTCCCTGATTGCCAAGAAGGGAGACCAGTAAGATAGGAGTATATAAATATTCCATTGACATTGTAAAAATAAACATTTCAAACTAAGAGTCAGCATATTTAATTAAATATCAGAAGTATTATTTATTAAATAAGGGGAAAAATGATGCCTACTACACCATGAGTCCATTTTTTCTGAAACCACTAGTCATCATAATTAGGAAGCAGAAATAATATTTGAAAAGAGGTGGCCAGGCGCAGTGGCTCACATCTGTAATCCCAGCACTTTGGGAGGCCAAGGTAGGCAGATAACCTCAGTCAGGAGTTCAAGACCAGCCTGGCCAATATGGTGAAACCCCGTCTCTACTAAAAATACAAAAATTAGCCAGGCTTGGTGACGCGCGCCTGTAGTCCCAGCTACTCGGGAGGCTGCGGCAGGAGAATCGTT